>NC_141332.1:21195000-21735000 GCF_037954235.1 Aulostomus chinensis | reverse complement strand
AGCCAAACCTTCCCAAGTGTCCCTCAGCACCGACCAGAAGGCTGAACGTGTTATAAAATCAGAGGATAATGTTGGAGTTGTGGTCCAATTTGAATTTATGGTGAGCTGCTATTTGTTTCTCTCCAAGCTCTTCATTGCATTTCTGACTTTAGCTGGTCAACATGCATCAACTGCTGTGTTTCTTTGTTTGAAATAGATAACAAATTTGGGCAGATCCCTGCAATCTTTTGCCAATGCATCTCTAAATATCTACTGGCCAAAAGAGAATTCTGCTGGAAAATGGCTGCTCTACTTGACCCAGATGAGCAGTAAAAATCTGCAACCTATACCCTGCTCACCTGTAAACGAAGTCAATCCAATCAGACTTTTAAAGGTAATTAATACTTTTCATTCAAATTTCAATTAATGCCATAAAGTCATACATTTTACCTGATACTGTCTGATATCAAGGGTTTGCCCTCGAGGAGAAGGCGAAGTGAGGCGGTACATGAAGCCCTCTCCACAAAGGATTTCATCTTTTTCACACAAAAAAGGAAATACAAAACATTGGTGAGAAATTCTACTTAAATTGTATTCGAGCTCGATTTAGGGAGCTTGGATGCCTCATCACCTGCTGATTTGTGAGTTAATCTACAATGCCGGCCTCTGGCCTTTCGTTCTACCTTCCTCAGACGTGCGCTGATGGACTGAAATGTGTGGAGATCAGCTGCCCTCTAGTGGGTTTGGACAGTAATGCAGCAATTGTTCTGAATTCCCGCCTCTGGAACATAACTTTTATAGAGGTACTCTTGAATACATCATTATCTGATAGAGAATGATGCCTTATGCCACAAACTTGAGTCCAATAAATACAAATGGTCACTTTTAGCTTTTTCATCACTTACTCTGCACTTCCAGGAAATTTAACTGAATAATCACTTATTTATTTTTGCTTCCCTCATTCAGGATTACGGCTCTTTGAATTACCTCGACGTTGTTGTGGATGCTGCTCTGAGTCTAAAAAACACTCCTGAGAATATTGGACTCAAACCAGAGAAGCCTGCAACAAAAGTAAAACCTTTACCAGGCAATTTTTTTTCCCAATTCATCATGCAAACCATCTACAAATTTATCTGAGTTTCAGCACTTCTCATCGTTTAATAAATCTTAACGCTCTGCTAAATGGCGCCTTCATCCACAGCTGAAGTTGACAGTGTTCCTTGAGAGAAAAACGGAATACTTCTCTAAAGTCGCCTGGTGGATAATCTTCCTGACAGTCATTGCCGGACTCCTGTTGCTAGCAGCTCTTGGCTTCTTGCTGTGGAAGGTAACCGTTGAATTAAGTCCAAGGTCCTTTCATTTAATGTTTCCCATGAAGTCGGCTGTTGATAGTCATTTAGTCACAGGTTTCAAGCATCCAAGTGCTATGCTACTCTAAAATGGCACTCACACAAGACAAATCAAAGGTAAAATCCTCCTAATTTGTCATAGTCAGGTGTGAAACTCTTCAGAATGGAAGGACACCGTAAGTTATTTCCTTATTTGGTGTTTTGTTTACAATTTTGCAGAACGATGTCTAACACGTACTTTCAAAATCTCACATGGGCCAGTTGGTAACCAGGACAGCTCAGGAAATGAGTCACGTCATTTTCACACTTTTTCTAACTCAGAAACGGAGGAACAGGGGTAGGGCGCGAGACGAGAAGAGTTTTAGAGGTGGAGAATTTTCCTTTTAGTAGAACATTTGTTACTTCAGAAGAACAGTCAGAGGCAGCAAGTGCACCTTTAGAGTAACAGAAAGGGTACAAAGCAAACAGAAGGATACACAACTTCCTTAACCTTCTTACAGACGCGCTCCATTTCAGACTGTGCTCACTGACCCCTCGTGCCCTGTGAATGAGGATATTTTCGTTCCAGTTCTCCACTTATTTACTCTGGGTGTATTTTTCACTTTAATATGGAAAATTAATAATGTACCGTAACTATTGCCTACTGTCAAATATTATGATCACCTCTTACTGCGAGGACACTCAAGAATTAAACGCAGGTGTTATTCATCTATGAAGCTATTTTTCGCAGTCATTTGGGTTGATTATTATCCATTGTGAATGCGCTATTCTGTGTGTGGTGACTTTTATTTTTTTTTGTCCCCGTCAGCATGGATGCATCAACAGTTGTGCTCCTAACGAGAAGTTCTCATCTCATAGGAACACAAAAACCGCCTATCCTAAAGCCTGAGGAAAACTCAGAGACATGAGAAGCCATCCACAGAGACATCAAGGGGGCGTCTTTCAATGTCTCCATTTATGGATTCTTTTTTTTTTTTTTTGTACTTAAAAAAAAAAATCACACATATATTCATTTATGTCGCTTTCTTCCATTTTTTTAATGAAGCAAAAAATATCACTTGTTTGATACCAAAAAACTGTTACAACAACATGAAAAAAGTTGTGCTATACTTTCACCATGATGGAATGTGTGAGTTGTGAGAATTTACCTGAAATTCATTGGAAATTTGTAGCCACCGTCTACTTATCTGAACGCTGATCGTCAAAACCACATATGATTACAACACTGTTGATTCTGAAATACTGAGAGAGAGAAAAAAAACTCTTTTTCATCGGTGTTGGTGAAATAAAATACGGTGTTTGTGTCAGTAATTAAAAAAAATGCAGACCGCACAATGATTGCTGGCCTCAATCAGAGGTTAATATCAATATTACACCTTGCTTTTCTTCGATTATTTACAAAGCACAGGTATCTTAAAGGCTGATATCGCCTTTTTATTAATGGTGAATATATCCGGGGGGAAAAAAAAAAGTTTTCAAAGGAAATGTTTCTCTGTCTTTGTTTTGTACAGGGATATTATCCCATTTGACAAAAGTGTTTTTCTTGTGCTTCTATTACAATTAAGTGGGATTTAGAAAAGTGTCTGTTGACATCGTCTATACTTTTTTTTTTTTTTATTCATCTTTGTTGCTGTGCTCTTTTGAAAATCGATAGAACTTCACCTGGACTGTACACTAGACTGGACTTGAATCTTCGCTTTCATTTCGTCAAAAACACATTCGGCGTATGGCAACTTATGACAACGAGCCACCGTCTCTCACTTCTCCAAACCATGAGCTCAGTCCGTCTTTTTTTTTGTTGCTTTTAAGAAAAAAAATTAAGTAGAAAAGTGCACTATGTAAAACAAAAAAAAAACAAAATAAAAACGTCCGAACACCTCAGAACCTTATAACATGACACCAAAGCATATAACAGACAATATAAAACATCATACAAACTCTTTCCCTCACACACAACCACTGATAACAATCTCAAATTAAGATTAAAAATATCAGAAAATTTCTAGCTGGTCCTGGGGTCCAATATATTCAGTGATTACATTTTTAGTTGGTTTGATTTTAAAACTGGAGTTTTAAGAAAAAAGTGATTTTGTTAGCCTTTTTTTTAGCATAGAAGATAAAAAACACTTTTTTTTTTCTTTTTAGAATACTCAACCCTTACTTTGCTAACCATCAAAACAATAAAGACAATTGGTCATTAAAATATAAATAAATTAAAGGTATTCATATATTACATAAATCAACTTCTTGTCATTAAAAGCAAACCCAAAAATTAATTTGAGCTCTTAAATACATTCCAGCTAAGTTTGGTTTTAAGATTTCTGACAAACTTTTGATTCAATTTGAACTTTAAATGATTAAATGATATCTTTGTACCTTGATTAGATAACATAAATGACTGAAACCCATCAAATAAACAGAATTTCATGAGAACACCAGTAAAAGAAGAGCACACTCAGATGATCAAAGCAGCAGCTCACTGAAACTACACAGTAATTACTGTCACAACTAATTTCTATCTCACACACCGAAACCATGGAACCATCAGCTCCATCACACTATAATTCACCTGCTGTTCCCAAATGCCACACGTCATTCAGCAAGACCAGAACATGTTGCACATTCACATAATGGCACTGAAACTGATTCATCTGGAGCTGTTGTTTTTTGTTTGTTTTTTTAAATCAGTACACTGATTTTAGTTGTTTGCTGGGGGGGGGGGGCCATAATTATTTTTTGTGTAAACAGGTTTTTGATTGTAGCTGAATTAACCTGTTTGGTCTTTTCTTGTTCTGCTGGTGCAACCAAACGGAATGTTGTTGTGTTTTTTTTTCTTCGTCATAATGTGCTTCAGACTCCCGAAAGGACATAGAATTACCTTCACACGGCAATAACCAGCTATCTCCACATGGGGGCAATAGTGACCACAAAAGGTAGAAACAACAAAGGAAGCAGGGAGGAGGTGAGCTGACTTGTTGCAGATTTGACTCGTCCTTGGCCGTTGTTTTTGTTCCACTTGTTTCTTTCTCGGACACGAGGGGGCTTAGCCGGGTTGGAGGCGGGGTTTCGCGCTGGCTTGTTGTAGGGCGGTGAGTAAGGACCGTAACCTGGCCAATCATCATTGTATCTCTCACCGTTATCTCCGCCCCCTGAACCGCTTCCTTCCTCACCTGGTGCAAAAGAAAAAACAGTTTAACACATGATTAACATCCACGTGTTAATGAAAATAGAACTGTTGAACTAGAATAAACACACAATTTTACTGTAGATTGACTTACTGTCCATAAAGTCCATGTCCTGTCCGCTCTGAGCGTGTCTCAGTTTGTTAGTCACCACCCTCAGCTCCATGATCAGCTGTCTGGTTCGCACATCTGGCCGGGCAATGTCCACTTCTACCTCAGGGTTGTTGATCTGGCTGACCAGCCCATCTCCAGTCACATCTGGGAGGTACCTGAATGTGTACACACAGACCACATGAATGCACACAGTATTATTTCAACAGGCATTATTTAAAAAAAAAAAAAAGCATCATACTGCAAGAGCCACATTACAACAAATAGGGAAGAGTTGGCTCTTGAACCCCCGTGCATGTGGCTGTGTGTGGCTGTTCTGCAAGGGGAAGCCGTAACCCCTAATATTTGGGTTTTGCATGAAAGAACTGACTCATGTGTGCACATCTCTTTGTTATCATCACATAGTTTTTGTGTAACTCGTCATCACTCATCCTTGTCGCTCTAATAATGAGTTTTATTTTCCATCCACTGCCATCAAGTCAAATTTTTCATTGTCAAAAACTTTGGTTTTACGATCAGTTAACTGCACAACTAATGAGTATGCTGTCAGCCTCAGATTATGTAAAGGGATAATTCTAGCATATCTGATTGCTAAGATAATTAATGTTGTAAAGCTTATTTGTGCTTGTCATAGGTACGTCCGTAGCCTTGTGCTTTTTATATCCGCTGCTTCTCTGAGTTGTTGCTGCGGTTTTTTTTTTTTTTTTGTCTGTTGTTATTTCACACTGTGAACCTTGAATTTGCAAAAAAGCTCAGCTGTTTCTTCCTAACACCACATGTTTGAAAGGCCAAAGGCCATTTCTTTGTTCATTCTCTATGAGTACCCGAGGGGAAAGTCCCTGCATTTGTCCTATCCTAATAAAAGTGGGTTGTGTGCCTTGCTCAAGGGTGTGTCAGCAGTACTTGATGGGGGGAACGAGCTGTTCATTCATTTCCCTCGCCCACACTTTCCCTGCCTGGTGGTCACATGTATTTCATGGGCAACCTTTTATGACCAGGCCTTCCAGTGCTTTAAGTTTTCATACATTAAAAACAGTCTTTAGGCTTTGAAGATGGTGGCAATTCTGTTTGTGGTGTTATTTTTTGCCAGAGTAATTAGAACGGTTAGATATTTTATACCGGCAGATGTATGGCTGCTTCCTCACCCTGCAAATGTAGTGGGTGTAGTTTTACATAATACTGTTGCCTAAAGCAACAGCGGGCATCATAAATACTGCAATCATAAATGATCACACAATCTCCCATCACTTCATTAACTGGGGACGTGACTACAACCACGACTTGCGGAATCCGAACATGAACCTCAGTCTACATCTTATCCCTGAATATTTGACATCATATCAACTTGCTTTTCTCCCCAAAAGTCAAGTGAGTCCCCACAATTTGACGGACAGGTTTATGTCACCACATCATAAGCGATATCTGCAGTACACACACCCGCTCACATGGTCTCCTCCTTTGTCGGACCAGGTATGTGGTCCTGGACTGTATCTGAGAGCCTCAAAGCAATCATGAACAGAACAACATGTGGGTGACTGGAAGCAAAAATTAAATCAACTCCATTCCATCTGTTGCATCCTTTCCACCTCTGCACCATCACTCACTCACTCCTCCTCCTCTACCTACATCAATCCCCTCCCTCCCTCCGCTCTGATCTTGCTCACCTCCCCCGGGTCTGCCCGTTCCAGCAGCGGTCTTCATTAGTGACGTCGGAAGCCATCTTTTCATCATTGCAGATGGTGTGTGGGAGGGACACCCAGAAGCTCCGCATGGGCCGCAGTCGCTCCTTCAGTTCAGTAACCTGTGAGGAGGCGGACAGAAATTGGTTATGACTCATGTCTGGTTTTAAAGTATTCTTGTTTGGTACGGCTGGCTGGAGGAAGCATATGGAGGCTGCAGTGCTGACGCTGGGCAAAGTCAAAGTAACACGGCACTGCTCCGGTGTCAGGACGTCTTTTCTGTTTTCTACATAGAGTAGACATCAGTGCCAACTTCGTGCTCTTGATCTGACTTATTTGGCCACAGCGGTACTGTCTCGATATCTTCTCTATTATTAGTTGCTTGTACCAAGTTCAGATTGCTGCTGTTTGCTTCACTCTTTGCTTATTCCTCTACAGTGATGAACAAACAGAACAATTAACCATTGCTTCATCTTTCAGCTGATGTTTTCCCAGCTGTTTTACTGTTTATGTTTAGTTTTACTTCTCTTGTCCTCAGTATTGTTTCCAGATGCAGCTCTTTTCAGAAAAAAAAAAAGCAGAATGCTACTTGCTCAGTGTGAGGAGAAAATTGTACAACCCTGGTATAACCTGTGTACTCAAAACAGTATTTACTGCCAGGGAATATGAGGGTTTCTACTGTATGTCATGTATGAATAAGTAACAGGGAAACTGCTCAAGGCTCTTCTCTTGAGCTTGGCGTGCGGTGTGCTTCCATCATTGAGTCACTTCAAAAGTGAAAGTCAAAAGTCTTTTTTCAATACTTCTTTACCAATTTTCTGGCACTCAGTGTGACAGTATCTGTCCTTCAGCTGAAGACTCTGCAATTAACTGCAAGAAAGACAAGTTTGTCTGCTCATCGTTTTATTTAGGAAACTTTTTTTTTTTGCTGTCATGCCCAGAACCATATTGCCAAAAGCTAGTTAGTGAAGATACAGGAGCATTCAGCATCTCCAGAGCCCGATATTTACCCCCGGGGGTCACTGGAGTGAATATTAAACACTTAAGTTGCTCCGTGTCTGCTGTGATATCATGATTTTATGCTGCAAGTAACTAAGAAGCTCAATTACTGCAGGTTTAAGCAATTTTGAATTCATTACAGCGAAACACTTCTGTTGATGAGTAGCCAGTTTATGTGTCATCCTCACCAGTCTGTCCAGGTTCGTGCCTGCAGCAGTGGTGGGTTTTTCCTCTGGGCTATAGGTACGGAAAGGTCTTCTGTTGCCCCCGGACTCTTTGGGTGAGCGCTTGGACCTCCCTGGGGCCAGCCTGGGGCTCCCACAGCCCTGGAACACCTACAATAGATGAATAAATCCAAATTAACACCAGTGTAAGAAACTACCTCTCATTTTTATCATCTCTGGAGTCTTCAACCATTTGAATCGTGGATGTGAACTGGAAACATACAGACCCACACACGCACTACAACCTTCACAATCACACTCTATTTGTGATATGCAGCAAACAAAAAAGCTGAGCTTAGAGGGAAAGAACTCCCTGTTCCCTCAAGCACCGCCACCACAGGAGCTGTTTCGAACAAGATGTGGGTGTCTCTCTGGTGGATTATCTCCTGGGACGCCTGCCATGTTATCACTGTGTGGCCGTCGTGCTCTCCATGTACAAATCCTGTAATTTAGCTACATGTCTCATTAAGATGATTAAAAAAATTAACCGAGAAAGATTACAACTTTGGCTTTTTTTGGGGAGATGGTGGATGATTTTTCATTCACATGGGTCAGTAAGTACAGAGCAATAAGAAAAGGTGTGCTGTTTTGTTTTGGGTTTTTCTGTTTGGCAACAACCTCAAGAATATTCAACCTCAGATTAAGGTTTGTATGATTTTCTTTAAAAAAAAAAAAAGATTTATTTTCACTGATGTTACAATATGAGAGGAAATGGAGTTTTTTTTTCTTACATCATTACTCATTTTGAAAAAGCTGTAAATGATTACGATATAGTTGTGGGGATGTGTATCAAACAAAGACGCCTCTGCAGCATCACATTTAATTTAAAATGCTCTTTTGACACAATCCTTTAAGAACTACTGCACCCTCCTGCAATTTGCAGTCAGCCATATCCCAATTTTGACAAAATTACCTCAAATTATAATGATCATGAAAGTATTTTTGCACAGTAGGAGTGGGGTGAAATATGAATAGTTTAATCATTTAAAGTCATTCTGCCACACATAGGTAGATTGGCACCAAGGATTGATAATTTCATTAAAATAGCCTATTAAACTCAACTCCATCTTGAAGTTCTTATTTTGTGTCAAAAACACAAAGGTTCATCTCCACTTGGTGGTCCATTGTTTTAACTCAATAATCAAATGATGTGAAAGAGATCATGATAAATCCATAATTCTTCATTTTTCTTCCCTCTGTAGGTTATTTTCCTCCTCTTCAGTTGCACAGATGACATGATGTGCCATTTAATTTAACCCTTTCAAAACTCAGTCCTCCTTGCCTTTGTGGAGATGCTGACGCTGTTTTCTTGCATGTGCATGATGGCTTCTGACACTTTCACGGAGATTGAGTCGGCTGCAAGCTCCATGTTGAATGGCCCCTCTAACTTCTCTGACACCTGGTAGAGGGCATCTGACGGAGGACATGCGGAGAGACAGACAGAGGTGGTGGAGTGATAAAGTCTGTTATTACATTCAATCCAAAAAGGTGTTACAGGGCACTAAAATTAGCAGCAGAGGTCATATAAAGAGGGAGTAGGAGAGAAGAAAGGTGGCTGGAAAATGATTCATCGGGGTAAAATGACTGGTCACAACTCACATGATGTGATGAAAATAAGAGGAAGCACTGCACATGAAAAGGAAAAGTGAAGAGGATGTATAGGTTTGATGAAAGAGGAGAGGAAACATAAGGAGACAGCTCAATTGTGGAGGAGCAGAGAAGCATGAATGATTAATGGAGGAGGAATTCATTAGGGGAAGTAAACGACTGGTAAACCTCGATAAAATGAATCCGCTTTTAGGTATGTTCAGTCAGTTATTGTTTAGAATTCAAAAAGCAATTAAACGTCATTGACCTTGTCGTTACACCGGGCAAAGCGGTGTTTTTAAAGACATCTCCCAACCTCAATTAAGCAAAAATAACATAAGGATGTTTTGTTGTCCTCCAAAAGCCCACCTCTTCCCCTCACCCACCAATGAAATTATTCCATTCTGTGTCCAGGTCGGCCTGATTGGCCAAGCAGCCCTTCATGACATTAAGGCACAGGGAGTGGCAGGGCCGCAGAGAGGGCATGCCTCGGCACAGCGGGCAGTACCACTGACGCATCAGACCCCGCACACACTCGGAATCTGCAGTCAACTGAAAAACAAAGCGGTGGGTGGAGGCATTAAACCCAGACAAACAAGTGAGTAAAGCAATGGAACGAAATCAAAACTGAGAAGAACTGTGACCTTCAGGGTTCAGGAAGCATGCAGTTATTTCAGTCACTGAGTTTTCTTATCCTATTTCTTTTTTACCAGCTTCACGTTTATTTATTTTGAGTTGTGAGGAGCCTTTTTTTTCTTTTAGAAGACCCATAAACAGAAATAATTATAAAGGAACACTTTTCTATTTTGAGCCCTCACTTTAAGCTTATTAATAAAATTCAGTTATTTTACTTGAATTATTGCTGCCTTTTAAAAAGCAAAATAAGGAACCACTTACTTTTGTAGCTTTGTTGACAATATCCCGCCCAGTAGCCAAGCCCTGAGAAAGCGCTCTGGCTGCAATGAAAGCCCTGGAGACCTGGATGAAAAAGACCAGAGATATCAGGTTGTTCAGTCATGGATCGAGTGTTCAATAAATGTCATCTGTGTTGTTTTATTAAAAGACACACACTTGTACTCGCAGTTTACGGGGCACATCTCCAAATGGCTGCAGCTGTTCGGCGTGTTTGCTGACACACTCCAGGTATTCCTCACTGAACTGATACTGGGGGTTGACCAGAGAGAAGACCCGCTCCACCAGTCTGGACCAGAAGTCCGATAGGACCTCTGCCAGACTCACACTGCCCCCTGTGGACAAAAGCATGAAACGAGGTCTTAAAACAAGCGCGATCATTCGAAATTCGTGTTTCTGGGTTCATTTGTGAAACACAGAAAGAGCTGCTAAATTTACAGCCTGAAAGAAACTACATCTAAGGAAAGAATCTGCATCTAAAGGGAATATGATGCTGATTTGGCTTGCCCAATGAATAATTCACCACCAAATGTAAAGTCAGTCATTTTCACATCATTGCCAGGTCAACCGATGCTTGTAAAACCACCGAATTTTTTTTTTTTCCAGACTCCTGCGGTAAACAGGGTTAAGTTTAAGCTCGTATGATGCACGTGTCCTACTTTCACATCCTCTATCTTCATACTGACCCCTGTTGGGTGTGAATTCAACTTCAAAGTCTGTTAAGAGGACGGTTACGGAACAGAATGAGACAAATGTATCCAATATGTCAAGCAGTGTAAATAGTTCTCAAAAATTTCCCATACTGGTAATTTTACCGACACCTTGACCTTGATACCAGTTCCCGGTCAATCCTTTATTGACAATGATTGAAATCCATTTTAAAAAAATTGAAATCGCATGACATGTGACATTGGAAATGTTAAGTTTTCAGCTCCCTGGGTTAGTTTCACATCATGAAATTACAAACCAGTTTACCAAAACATGGTTGCAATCTGCTTACAGTTTCCAGGCTTACGTGCTTTTATTTCAATGTGTTGCCATTTTTTCCATCTCAAAGCAGATTTACACCACAATATCTTCACATCAACATGGAGACTTCCTACCCAGGCAGGTAATTTGTACTGCATGACGAGGCATCTTTTGATACTCAATAGTACTGAAGCAATTTGGTCAATAGTACTGAAGTCCGCTACCCACGTCCAGGATTACACAAAGACTACCAGGCAGAACTGGTACTCGTCAAATGCTACATAGTTGCTCAGCATGTAGAGTCATCAGGCACCCAGATTATGAATCTGTAGTCTACTATACAATGTCAAATTAGCCAAACGTACGTTTTGGCAGACAAAGACAGGGTGACTAAGCAGCAACAGCCTGCAGGTAGACTCGCCAGCCAGTGGCAGTCATGCCAATACGGAGCAATCCAGAACAGAAATAGAAACCGTTTGGCATCCACAGGATTCCACTCGTCTACTCGTCCCTCTCTCTCTCTCCCTCTCTCTCTGTTTTCTCTGATTCCAAAACCATTTTGATACTCTTCTGCAGAGTTCCACTGTTCACAGCCACAGTGATATTATTGCAAATAAATGAAACCACCAGTAAATGAAGGAATTATTGTAGCTCCATGCTTCCACGGAGTACTGCCAGAGAAGTAGTCATTCATCAGGGCAGTTGGACTGAATAAACTGAAATAAATTAATGTAAAACTGCATGTTTCTGATGGTTTAGTTCTGAATACCATATCAAATCAATGGTGGAATCAAAAAACCTGTTAAATTGGGCGGCAAAGGCACTTCTCTCACTGTAAAATTGGACCCCTGCATATTTCAGAGTCACATGTAGAATACTACGACATTTAAATATGCCATATGAACAATATTATTGGCACATCTTCATTATCGGGAGATATTTGGTCAATTTTTAAATATACCTAAAGATGGATGTTACTTATATGGCCCAGTTTTGCCAAAGTCTTGTCTTTGCTCATCATTAATGTTGAGGAGGCAACAAGAAATATTTAATTCATGAGCTTTGGTTACTTTTCCAAATTTGCAATGTTAACGTGTATTTTTCACGATGTAACAAAAGTAAATATCATGATAATATCAAAGCAGTGTTACAAGTCGATTTAACAAAGACACATAAAGGCAACGATATAATAAAACTACCAAAATCCTAATAAAAGAGTTTAAAAGGTCACATAGCAACAAGAGAATAAAAGGTCAAGACATGATGATCTTGGTTTTTTTGCATCCCTCGCGTGAACCTGTCTAGCATCATCATCTCCAATCAATTGCAGCGAAGCAGAACAGTGTCACTGAACTGACCCAAATAATATCTGCGAAGCTCCTCAAACAGTTCCTGGAAGACGTGAGCATTCTGGGTGAAGAGGCGTCCGTAGGTCTTGGTGAACATCTGGTTCATGGACTTCTCTGACAAGTCTATAAGTTCTCTGAAGAACTCTGGGGAAAAAAGGACAGACAGAAATGAAATATCTTAGCGGCTCACACGGGTATCACACTGGTGCCTACATGAATGTAACAGCATGGAGTCGATTTAAAATGTCTCACTTGCTGTCTCCCACTTTCTTTAGAGTCTTTAAATGATTCATCATGTACATTATATAAAAGGACGAGGAGGGGGAAAAAAAGAAAAGAAAAAAAAGGTGATGCCAGTCCACAGGAGGTAGGAGGAGAAAATGTCAATTCAGCTCTGGGCTTTTTCTCCTATAAACCTGCAGCCTTCTATACTGCACAGGATTTCAGACAACTTTGACTAAATGTTCTCAGACAGTCGCTGAAGCTGTCCAGGTAGATTTCATCACTGACTTTACACTTGAAGGTCTGTTCAATATTAATGGCTCTGAAAGGAGAACGCTGAGGAAGTCGCCCAGATGAGGTCAGGGTGATGTCATCTGGGTTATTTCAGCTCAGTTTAGACATGACAATCAAATAGAAAGTCTGCTGTGGAGGTTCGGTGCTTAAAAGTAAATTAAATAAAGTAATATGTCTTTATATAGTGCTTTTCACAGTGCTTAATGTGCTTTACAGAGACAATTCAGCAACACACAGAAATCCTGAAAAGAACCAGCAAAGGTGCTTTGGATCCCAAAGTCTGGTGAACTCCAGAGAATTTTGGAATCCTAACCGAATGTAGAAACACGGGCGACCAAAAGCAAAACCACTGGCTGAACTGATTTGTAATACTTCAAGATGCGTCAAGTCACAGGACCGCACACTTTGCAGAATACTAAACAATTTCAAAGCGGTGATTCCAGGGACTTCTCACAGTGATCAAATATGACTTCAGAAAAACTAACATGGAGGCCAACTGGTGTTTCCTGCTTGTTGCAGCGTGTGTTCTGTGTTTCCCACCAAAAACAGACAGAATCAGCCTATATTATATATTTGATAGTGAAGGAGAAATGTTTTGATTTTTTTTGTTGTCGTTTTTTTGCCTTGTCCCCGTGTTTTTCGTCACACGTGATGATCAACTCTGCCGAGCTGTCCTGCTTGTTGCTGCCGTTCGATCGCTGCCCCACCACATTAACACGTTGTTAAAGAAAGTCTGTTTATTGTGTTTGTTGGACAAAAGCCGGACGTTTAACACACATGTAAACATGTCAGTCCAAGTGCCACTGCTGGCTTTTTTCAAAACTTGGACTAAAATACCTTGATAATGCAGCTGGGAACGAATACACTCAGGCATGTAGGCAAGCCAGCCCAACCCAAACGAACCCAGCTGGTCTTCCTGCAGTATTCACTCTGACTTTAACAAATCACTGATGCACTTTGTGCTCCTTTTTTGAGGCCTTTTTTTTGGGGGGGGGGGCATATCTTACCATCAAACCTGCGATGTCTCTGAGTAAAAGTGGTCAGGAGGAATTGGCTGTTTTCTTCAACCGCTTTGAGGAAGTCCCGCTCGCTCTGAAGGGCCAGAGTTTCCTCCATCTGACTGGAGCAGCAGGTGTAGTCCTGAGGACAGAGCCGCAGGTGCTCACCTGCACCAAGGAGACAGAAAGATTCACCCATATGTTTAGGAGTGGAGAGATTCAGCTCTCCCCAAATAGAACATTTGGTTCAACAAAGATTCAGTAGCACAGGTAGGTCTGTTATCATTAATATTTTATGTTAAATCGGGGTGTAGTTACTGAGACAGTCTACTGCTCTGCTGCAGTCTGTTGGGGAAACCTACCCGAGATAAGGGTGTGATAAAAAATTTTAATTTCCCTACATGAATTATTCAGCTCCAATCTGTCTTTCTTTGTCAGCTCAGGTTGGGTCTTTGATATGTCAGAGGTAATGATATGCAAACGACAACCCAGGGAGACAAACATGCCACTCGGAGAGGAGAAAATGTTTAATTTCTTTGTTTCATCAAACCTCACTGCTGTTATTACAGCTGGAAGTCTCCCTTCCACCTCTACCTTCACTGATGTAGCTCTCTGTTTCTTTTGTTCTCTCTCAGATTCTCACTATTAGCCCCATTTCATCCCTCCATTTCCATTTCTAAACTGCCTCTCTTCATCCTTCGCTCTCCCAGCCATCTGCTCCCCTTGCCCACGGGACAGTGAGCCAGCAGTGATAGCCCAGTGCGTGCACACACACACACACACACACACACACACACACACACACACACAAAATCAATCAATATTGCAGTTATCTGAGTGACTCACACACACAAAATTAAACCAACACAGTGAAGCACAGCAGTCTGCATTTTTTACACACACACACACACACACACACACACACACACACAAATACATAGATTTTTTTTTCAAATTTCCTTTTTTGTTTGTTTTTTTTTACTTCTGCGGGTCTGCACACACACTTCTCACTCTTTCCATGCAAACTTGAACCTCCCTAGTGTCCATGCAGCTCCATAATTCTCTCATCCATCTTCACACATTTCCTCTTAAAGCACCTCTTCTCCCAACATCCAAACTCCCTTCAGCAAAACTTCTAATTATTCAAAATTCCACTGTTCGTAATCCACATACTATTTTTTCATTCAGCAGATAAGATTATCACCGGTGAACAGAGCCTGTGGGTACATGCAGGGATTTAGCAGTGGGCCAGTAGGCAAAGACTAATTAGGGGCGAGGTTCTTTGTTGCACCGGTGTTGGCAATTTGCTCATCCCCTTAATCATCCTATTTAAACAGCACAGAAGGGGGGAGGAGGGAGTGTAATTTGTTTTAAACCACCCAGCATTGTTTCTCTAGAGGGAAAACTCCAAATGATATCTTTAATGCGTCTCCAACTCCTACTAGTGAGTTACGGAGCTTGAATTTTATTTAAGCTGCTCCATGTTTTGGGCTGTCTGTGGTTCTCCGCTGTGAGTTTTATTCTGCATTATTCTTAATCCCGGTTAAACTGGGGCAAACTGACGCACCTACTCTCCATGCTGCCGTATTTTTAAATGCTAATATACTTGTATTTCTTTATGGACGCCACTGCTCTGCAGGAGCCGCCTGGCTGGGGGATTTGTTTCTGCCACACGCATGGTGTCTTACCGGAGATTTGAGTCACCGGAGCGGTGCCTGTGCTGTACCCCTTCTCAGCGTACACCTGCCGGGTGTCTGAGCAGCTCCTCCCCGCAGCAGCTCCAGGGCTCCGCGTCCCTGATAGGGAAACGACTGCGCCGAGCAGAACAAGGAGCGGGTACTTAAATACACGGTGTCTGGTATCCATCCTCACCACAGGGGACAACCAGGGGGTCAGGTTCATTTAAAAAAAAAAGAAGAAAAAAAAAAGACTCTGGTTGTCAATGGTAAAAAGCCGGTTTGGATGCACACAAAAGTCACACGAGTAACTGTCCCAAATCGTCAATCTCTTAAAACGATCATAATTTTCCCAGAAGCCAAAGAACAAACGCGTCCACGCTGGTTTTTACATCACTGGTTCCATTGACCGTTTCCAGTTTGCTGTCCTTCCTAAATGTAAAGGGGGTATGGATGGGGCACTCCGTCCCTCTCAGCATCATCAATCGGAGATCCTCGAGTAAAGTTCACACCGCCTATGACCAGGTGGAACCGGAAGCTTGACTTTGTCTTTCAAAGTAAAAGCCAAACCGATTTAGAAACCAATGTTTGATTTCTTATGAGGGGGGGCATTGGCTCTGTGGTAGAATGGCGGTCTAGTAACCGGAGGGTTGTTGATTCGATCCTCACTTCCCCCGGTGATCATGTCGAAGGATCCTTGAGCAAGATACTGAGCCCTACTTTCTCCTGTTGGCCGGTGACCCGTCCAGGGTGAACCCCACCTCCTGCCACTCCCACATAGGTTTATAAGCTGGAGTTTCCACACTCTTCACTAGAACTGAAGAAGCCTCTCGGATGAGAGGTGAAACGTCTTCAAGATAAACTTACGTCCAGTTGACCAGATTTTACTTCGCTTCGATCTACGATGACCTGGATGAATGAGAACCTACACAGACATACCACCTCCTGCCCAATGTCAGCTGGGATAGGCTCCACCCCCCCAACCCTGAACAGATACAGAAGTATAGCCGTATAGAAAATAGATGGTGACAATTTGCTTGTGTGGGTACATGCTCCACATTTTCAGTTTTGATAACTTAATGTTGATGACAAATGTTTAACAACTGTTGTTTTTTTTGTAACCTTCTTTCCTGCTTGTGACCAAAAAAATTAAGATGGTTACCTCCTGTTGTACATTTATTCAAAATATATTGGTTTATCTACATCTTGTATACATGTGCTCTCGTCACAGGTTGTAATAGCATGCATACAAATATGTGCATAGTCGTTTTAAATGTTTCTTTGCTCTGTCATTTGACTCTTGGTATGATTTTGAAAATTGGTGTTTAAAAATGTAAGATACTACTGGTCAACATCTGCTGCTGCGATATGTATTTATTGGTGAAGTTGTTTTTTTATTATTTCCGGGGGAAAAATAGAGCCTGAAATGGCTGACAATACCCTGCGCTGCCTTGTTTCACATTTTGAGGCAAGCAATGGAATTCATAAACACTGTGGAACAAAAGCATAAAAAAAACTGGATCCAGATGCAAAGGTGGCAGGAAAATACAAGATACAGATAATCTGAGATTTCCACCACGAAGGCATGCTGCTTCATTGGTTAACTTTTCAGCCTGCAGGCTACATGAGACTGTACGTATTTGTTTATATACCATTAAATTTGAAATCAGTCACTATAGAGAAATGATGGAAATTGGCTTTTTTTGAATCACCTACTGCCTTGAGGAAATTCCTATGCCAGGATTCGGAGTTTATTTTGAAGGTTTTTAGCGGAACTTGTGTGTTTCGTCCGGCGAATTATGACTCTAGTCCTGTCTATCAAACACTGAACAATGGACCGTGCCGTTGAAGACTGGCCATGGGACCACCAGGGGGAGATGGGCGAGGATCCTGCGGGGGGAGGCGGGGGGGCGTAAGGAAAGCAGCCGAGACATCCACCTCAGGGTCCTAAAAGCTGGACTGAAACAGTCTGGCAATTCCCCACAAATTTAAATAACTAATAAAAGAAGAAAAAAAAGTAAATATGTAAACTTCTATTTAAGTGAAAATTGAGACTCTGGCCTATTTTTCTTACGCATCCCATACAGAAGAATCACAACTGCATGGAGACAGATTAGACGAGGCTGACCAATCATAATGAAGCTTTAGCCTCTCCAGGAACCAATCACCGCCTCCTTGGATGACAACCCTTCTTTTACAACCTGTTCGCGCCACATCGCGTCCTCCAAGTCAAGAAACCTGATAAGCTTACAAAGAACGGCATTTACTGATTATTAATCCGAATTTTGCAGGTGATCAAAGTTGTCGATTATCCCGTTAATGGTGCTTAATCGGTTATGTTGTTGTCGCGGTTGTTAGCAAGACACTGGAGACCGAAGGAGACGTTAGCCCAAGAGCATATTAGCCAACTACCAGGTTATTCTCTGTAGGAGTTTGAAGCTAACATCGATAGAGGTTTTGATAGGCCGATGCACCATTTATCTAAATGAGAATTCACAATGTAACGGAGTTGCTGTCGGGAATAAGGGTTGCGACATAAGTTAACAGGCTAATGTTTAACAATTAGCATATGCTAATGGCAATGTTAGCTACAATTGTGTTGTAGTTAATGCTCTTTTCTCCCCAGTAGCTTTCCTTTCCGCCTTTTGAAAGCTGCAAAGACCAACATAGGCCAGTTGTTTAAAGTCACTTTTCAGTGCCCAGTGCCTCTCAACACATGGCAAGTGAGGAGTTGGACAGGTAAGAGAAGCTTGCCAAGTTTAACTTCGCAAACATTAAGCGAGTGATAAACTTGCAATTGGTCCCATCATAAGTTGAAAAGAAATAGTGTTTTGAGGAGAAAGACACTTTGAATGCAGATTCTGTGTATTTTTTGAAAATTGATTAGTTTGTTATGTCTTTAAAAATATGACCCCCAACATGAACCAAGGTCAAGACCTGTTGAAGACATGTCCTGAATTACACTATATCCACTATGTGTCAAAGTTCTAACTAACTTTATTAAACCAAAGCCTCTGAGATTGTTCATGATTGACCCCGCACCTTGTACTTTATATTGGCATGCATGGATGCAGACGTAAACCTGACCTGCCAAACACAGAGATCCTCACTGCACACATGGAGGAAGTTGAATTAAACAATAGTGATATTGATTCTAGGATAATGTGTGCGCGTGCCTTTATAATGTGTGTATAATCTATGTATGTTTGTATGAATAATTTTTTTGTTTCCCATTTTCCATTAGCCTCGATGATTTTGATGACTTCTCAGACGCCGACAGTGACTATGTCATTGCAGCAAGAGCCCCAAAGCGGACAAACTTGGCAGCACCCAGCCAGCAGGTGAATGTCACATTGTGTTATCCATCCATTTTCTACACACAATACACATATACAGATAACCATTCACACTCACAGCCACACCTAAGGTGAATTTAGAGTATCAATCAGCCTCGTCCCCTCTTGATGTCTGTGGGCTGTGGAGGAAGCTGGAGTACCAGAGAGAACCCACGCAGGAACAGGGAGAACATGGAGACTCACACAGAAAGAGCCTGTGCCCGAGCAAGGGCTCGAACCCAGAACCTTCTTGTTGTGAGGCGTCAGTGCTAACCACTGCACCACCGTGCCGTCTCCATTGTGTTATTAGATCACGTCATTTAGATACCACTTATTTAAGCCAACAGAGATTTGACTTTCCTCTTGTTAAATTATAGTAGTTTTATGGTACTAAATCAAATTAACTATGGTGGAGATCATCTGGTTATTTTAAGATAATAGAGGCTGGAATCTGAACAACGGCACTGTTATATGTTCAGTTAAAGCCACCTTATCTTTCCACAGCTACCACTAATTCACTTGACTACACCAATTCACTCTAAATCCCCTGCTGAGCTGCCCTTCTGTTTCTCTTTCATCCCAAGCCACCCAAGAGACCCAGGCGTAGAGCTGCATCGATGATGGCACCCAGCCCCAGTAGGAGACCTGTACCCATGACTTCAGAGCCTTTGCTGCCCAGGCCAGCCTCCCATGGGCCCTCCAGACAGGCCTCGCCTAGGGCTGTGAAAAGGGATGACCAGGTTATCAGTGCAAAGGATATCTATGACGCCGTCTGCTCTGGGAAGAGCGCCTTGGTGGTGAGCAAACCCTCAGCTGTGGAGCATAGAGGGCAGGGGTTTCAAGGAAAGAGGTAATAAAGGAGGCATTTCGAGAGAAACTTAAGCCGACAATGAGAGAGATTATCATGTTGTCAGTAGCTGACTGATGAGACCCCACAGAATCACCTCAAATACACAAATAGGAAGGAGCGCCCTCATTTGGTTGCATTGTCAGTGATTGGCAGCACACATCCATTCTAACCATTGTTGTGCAATACCAGGGCTCTTTTTGCTAAAGAAAGGACCATATCCATAACAATAGGAGCCCAAACTCCTGTGAGCAGTAGTGAGAGTGTGCCACTACAGTATAGTGCAACCACATTGGGTTGAAGGCCAACTTTGATAGAGCGCATTCACCCAACTTGGTAAACTGCAGTTAATGCACTTTAATCTGCTTTAGTTTTAGTTTTCTTCTATCTATTCTGTAGGTCACATATGCTGCTTTTCTTTGTATTCTGAAAACTACACACTCTTGAGGTCAAGTGTGTGTATTATGGTGCCACAGTCAACAGAAATTAAGTTCAAAAGAGTTAGTGAATCACACTGAGTGTAGAAAACCACATATGTTAGAAATGGTAGGAAAACAATTCAGGCTCCAGTGTTTCCCCTACTGTGGCCAATGGGAGCCCCACCCTCCTAAGAAACCAAGATGGGGGCAAAAATAGTTGGGGGAAAAAAAATAAAACTGGTAAATGTGAGATTTTGTTTCTGTTCCTATCCTACCCTCTACACAGTTTAAGTGAAGAGAGATCGTAAATTTCTTAAGTCATTTAATAAAAGCAATCCCATTCTCCCAGAACTACAGATGGGATGGCTTCAGCCTGAATGTCAGGAAGGAGAGGAAAGAAACCTGTGTGGCTGCAAATGATAGCAGAGCTCAACAGAGACTCTCAACATCGAACTAACATCAAACATGTCAAAGTGCACATTAACAAAGTTATTAGCCAAGAGGGAAAAAAAAAAGAGAATCCAGAGAAGGAAAAGCTCTCCTAAAGCAGCCAGGGGAAAAAGTGAAACTGCAGTATTGTGTTCACGACATGTTGTGTCCTTGTATCTATCTGAGTCCAGTGATCTCTGGGACTGTTGTCTCTCTGTCAATCTGAAGACGGTGGTTGCAGAGTGGCTTGACTGCTACAAACAAAGCCGTGAAGTGGGTCTGCTGGTTCTCATCAACTTCATTGTTCGGTCCTGCGGATGCAAAGGTCAGAGGCCAGCAGATGGGTGGAGGAGGAGGCAGTGGGTCAAGGTTCAACAGATTATCTTTCCAGTTTCAGCTCGGGCAATGATCAGTAGTCCACTATTGATCTCACAGGATGCTAATGATGCATTATTAAGAATCAAGGTTAATCGACTGTCTATTGACAACAACATATCAATATTTTTGAGAGCAAGTGAGAGAAATCATACCACATAATTCAATTTTTGGGTTAGGTGGAAGAACAGGAAATGTTTTCTATGCTGATGTGTCAAATGTGGAACTGTCAAATTTGTGTCCAGGAGTGGTTACCAGAGAGATGCTTGACAGGATGCAGAATGCCGAAATCATCAGCACACTGACCAAAGAATTCAATGAGGTGAGGAAATGACAACGGGGGTGCAAGGCAAGGGATGGATGAGGTTTATTGGTGGTTATCAACATATTGTATGCAAAGACCAAAGAAAACAAACAAAGAGATTCTCTACTTTGACACTGATACATGTTACAGAGTGAACCAGAAACCAACGTGTGAGATATTTCCTCTCTTTCTTTTGTTTCTGTTCTTCCCTCAGCATTCAGCCACCTACCCTCTGTCCACCTCGGGCCCCCAGCTGAAGCGATTCAAAGCCGGCCTGTGTGAGATCGCTCGGGTTCTTGTGCACTCCTGCCAGAATAGTCTCCTCTATGATGAGTATCTCTTCCCCGCTCTGCTGTCCCTGCTGACTGGACTGTCAGACTCCCAAGTCAGAGCCTTCAGACACACCAGCACCCTGTTCGGTAAGCATATCGGAGCAAAGGATATAACATGGGAACGATAGAAACACTGTCATTGCGCTCCATGCTGTGTTTTAACAGCTACCAAAGAGTACGTAGAAGCAAGAGATGATACACACAGTTGTTATTTTGTTCGCAGCTTTCACTTCTTTCTGATGTGTTGACTGTGTATGGGCAAATATGAACCCAGATCCATTGGGATCAGTCATTTTAAACAGTTTCATCAATGAGTAGCTGAGTGATTGATATGTGACACTGGTTTGGTGGTCAAGTGTTGGAGTTTCTCACTGCCTGCCTCTTCTTCAAAAAAGATGAACATGAGGGCGCATCAGGAAGGCAAAGCTCTCCTACCTGATGAACCGCAGGTCAGACACGACAGCAAAGTGCGAGTGTGTGTGTCCACAGCAGGCTGGTAGCTGCTGTACTATGTTAAGTTCCACCTGCCTCAGAGGAACTCCCTGCACCCTGTGGAAGTGGACACGGGTAACAGACAGATAATACTGCTGCTGTGTGTTCTGAGGTGTTTGCACAGAAATAAACAGAAAGTGCAGAAAGAAATACAATTCAAACTGGGTCAGTAACCATCACTGTCAAATAATGAATGGACATGCATTTTTTTTCATTCATTATTGAAATTTCTGGACTTCTTGGTAGGAAGAAAACCTGGATTCCATGTTCATGAAACCACTGTTCTCTCCTGGAGGCAGAACAAACTGTTCCTTTCAGCTGACATCTGTTTTAGTTGCTTGAGGAGTTCCTTTGTTTTTCAGAGCTCACTCCCATCTAGCTTGTCCTTGTAGTTTCTTTGGTCGCATCTGCTCATTCGTGTGAATTCTTAATTCAGTTTAACCAAACTACTCAGCTAGTACTGGCAAGGAATTTGTCTTCACAACGTAATATTATTTGAAGTTGATGACATCTTGAAGATTCTGGAGTGTTCTGTCTGAGGGACTGATGACCGACCCCTGTTCAGTGGTCATTCTAACCACATCAGTGTGTATGTTTCTCTCTTGTAGCCATGAAGCTGATGACTGGGCTGGTGGAAGTAGCTGTGACGGTGTCTGTTCAGCTGCAGACCACCCAGCGGCGATACGATTCAGAGAACAGCAAGAGGGTGCATGACAGAGCTTCTGACAAACTGGAGGAGCTCCAGGCCACCATCAGTGAGGTGACACACACACACACACACACACACACACACACACACACACACACACACACTAGCACACTGGCCCTCAAAAGGAATAGATGCTGGTTGGCATTGGTTTTTGACCACTACTGAAAATAGGCTCTGTGTGCAGACTAAAGTTTATGTAAGTACAATTTTTTGTTCTTAATGGAAATCTTTAAACAAATGGCCAACACTTTTAGGGTTTATTTAAGCATAAATGCAATCCTTAGAAATACCAAGCTATTGTTATGCTATGCACGAACTACGGTCTGGACACATGACCTTAATGTCACCCCAGCTAGCAACACACTTGCGTTGTCTTGTAGTCACTTGTTAGCAAACACCATTTTTAAAACACATTAACATATTAGAATTCCTGAGTATGGTATTGATATATTAAGCTAGTGTGAACTACTGTCTTTATTTCAGATCATTGAACCAAAAAACCCGTTCTGAATTTCCATTGACTTTGAGATAAGGAAACTGTTCATTCAACAATGCTAACCTCCAGGCTTCAGGACTCTTCTTCAACCACCCTACTATGTCTACACAGCTGAAGGAGAACCGAGATGAGTTGTCCTCGATGATGAACGCCACCTTCCGCGGTGTGTTTGTGCACCGTTACCGTGACCAACTCACTGATATCCGAGCCATGTGTATTGGGGAATTGGGTGTGTGGCTGAAGACGGACCCTGAAGACTTCCTCAATGATGGATGTCTCAAATACCTGGGGTGGACCCTGTTTGACAAGGTGGAGCATGCATGGGCTTGGTATAAAAAAATCACCCATGTTACTATAAAGTCATCAGTGCTTCAACTTGCAAATGACAGAAACCAGGTGTCAGTGAAATCGTTTTCAGCCGAGGGAGCTGGGCATTCTTAATTCAGCAGCTTTTTTTTTTTATTATTCATGCTTTGTAGAGTGTGACAGTCACTCACATGAGACAGATTTGTGGGGTACCTGAACATGCGCCCCCTCAAAGAGAAATGTCAAGGATGAACAGACTTGTGCATCTGTATGCATGCAGGTTATCGAGAGTGTTCTGTCTTCTCTCTCTCAGCAAAGTCCAGTGCGTCTGCAGTCTGTTCGAGCCCTGCAGGGTCTGTACCAGGAGAAGGAATTCATTGGCCGCCTGGAGCTTTTCACCGGCCGATTTAAAGTGAAGCATCCCTCTGGATTGAGCTCAAACCCCATTTAATGCTTCTTTCTCCTTCCTTTTTCCTTTGTCTGTCTGCCTCTGCATCTTTAATCTGTTGTTTCTTTTTTTGTCTCTCTCTCATTATTGTTACCCGCCTATGTCCCTCTCTTACCAGTATCCCCCCTCTCCCATTTATTTATTTACCATTCTTTTTTTTCTTTTTTTTTTTGGTATGTTCTCTCCTTTTTGTCTGGTTGTGTGTCTGGTTGCCTCGATTGCTGCCAATTACTGGTGGTTAATAAGCTCTTCTCAAGTCACATGTGTTACAGCAGATAAATGTGTTTATGGTCACAGCTTAGCTCATAATCGCTTGGTTGTGCGTGCGTGCGTGTGTGTGTGTGTGTGCGCGTGCGCGCCTGTTTGTCTTCATTGTAAAATTGTGCATTTGTCCGTATGCGACCACTGCAGACTCTGTGATTGTGTGTTTAGGAGAGGCTGCTAAACATGGTGCTAGACAAGGACCGAGATGTCGCGGTGGAAGTGATCAATCTGCTGCTGCTGATCCAACAGTGAGGGGCTTCTCTGTCTCTGGTGGTTTCTCCCTGCCGCTATCTGCAACATGCAGCCAGGAATTAAATGCTGGGCCATGAAAGCGTACAATTCTAATGATGATATAAATATATAATGATAATAATAGTCTGACGAAGCATCAGACAGTTCAAAGTGCCGGCCAAGTTTGGATGGGTATGTTGGTAGCATGACAAACTCCTCAGTTGACACTCTTGTGCTCACTGATCCCAAAGTCGTGCTTGCAGGGCAGAAACACGTCATGACGTGAATGAGTTTCCACTTGTCGATTCTGTTGTGTCCTCATTCCATTTGTGCAAACCAGCGTACTACAAGCCTTATCACATAGACTAATAATAAAGATAGTTGTGTCGTAGCTGATCATCTATCATGTCCACAGGGCAGACTGTTTACCCGCAGTGGAGCTACACTGTTATTGTGTTCCTGAGAGGATGGGGGTTACGCCGATCAATGCATCGCGGCTCAACAGTGATATAATATTTTACCAAGACGATCAATATGTGTTGTTGTGGCGGGTCAGCACAAATAGATCGATGCACGGGACACATTGTACATGACCCCCATTACAGTTAAGGAAAACTGCGTTTCCCCCAGACTTAATTTCATGGCGTGAAGAGGCACATTGTGTTGTAACTGGCTGGTGCTCGTGTCCTGTTGTGGTCAACCATCCTGTTCGTCACAGCCACATTGCGCGGGTGTATGTGAATGGGAGAAGTGGCATGAGCGTCAAGCCTTCCGGACTTGCTTTCTTTTAGAACTCTGTTCCTGCTTGCTGCAGATGCTGGTACTCCAGTTGACTTTTCACGTCACACCAGAAAAACCCACAGGGCACAGGAAAATGGCTCAATGATCCCGACAGCCCCCCCCCCCCCCCCCCTTTACAGAGAAAAACAGATATTATTGACTCAGTGAACTGAAAAACTTCAAATGCTTAATGGTTGTTGGGACCATTTGACAATTATCCCTGTGTTTGCTGGTGTGTCTTGCTATGTGTACATTAAATGCAAATATCTGAGTTAATTTGGAGATGACAAATCACCTGAAATAATTAACTACTGGCCAACAACGAATACCTTTGTGGTGGTAGCCCACAGTTGTAGTGATACAAAGTCAGACTTTTTCCCCTTGTTTTGTATAGATAATTATATGAAACCTAGATATATGGATAAGCTCTTTCTGTCCAAATACAGTTTTTAAATCAAGTGATAATGTGCAGAGGTTTTCACATCAAACCCCTCAATGAGAATCTCTTCAAGACTCCTTCATAAAATATTTCTTAGCTAAAAAATGATTAGTATGTTCCTGTTTTTCACAAACTGGTCAGATTCAACAATTAAAATGTATTGGTTAGCTTCCTCTGTGAGAACACTGGTTCATTGTCACAGATTAATCACAGTGCGTAATGATCTCTCACGTTGAACAACATTTCACACCACACACTCACTCAGATAGTTGTTGGGACTAATTAACAAGGGAGATGATGAACAATTCCAAGTGTTGGTTGGAAAATTAAAGGTACTTTTGGTTTCATTAACTGTTTTAAAACAGGTTGCCATAAAATTTCAAATGTCCCCAAGCCTGGTTCAGCGCTAATGGAGTGACCTGTGTTCATCTGTGTGCGCACATGTGCAGGGGTACAGACGAGGGCCTGACAGAAGAAGAATGTGGCCACGTCTATCCTCTGGTTTACGCGTCACACCGTAACCTGGCATCTGCTGCTGGGGGCTTCCTCTACAACAAGTACTCTCTCATTTTTCTTTACACTCTTGTCAGATCAACAGGCCACTAAAGTCATCCCATTGGTTGTGGATGTTTTACTTTTTTACTCATTTGGCATTCAACACTTTTCCATTAATGTTTTTAGGGTCAAAGTTGTAAGAAGGCACTTAATTCTGCAAAGTAATATTTTGATGTTGGATAAATGTACTTACTGTCTCAATGCAATAGATTATGAAATCATGATTCTTGGAAACAGAAAACACTCACAGTTGTTCGCTATATAAAATTGTATGGATGGCTTTTGTCATTGCTTTCAAGACAGTCGATTATTTTATATGAGTAGTATAAACATTTAGAGGTGCATCAAAGTATGGCAGGTTTAATACCTTGAGATAGATTCATCAAGTCTGGATCAACAAGAAGTGTAAATGAAGTATCAAAAACACCACTAAGGGTTAAGCTACATCTTGACATGAAGTGACATGTTATATTTTTGGCATCAAAGAACCACAGTCATTGTCCCCTTGTGTAGATTAAGTTCAAGCCTTGTAAGAAACTTGCTGCAGTTGTTAATGCAGGCAGCCTCCACCATCAGCGTGTTAATGATTACATTATAAGGTGCTTTGATTAATGCTAGGGTAGAAAAGAGCTATTTATCAGTCCATTTAGCGCTGTTATCCTGACGTCCATCCAAAGACGCGATGGAGGTACGTGGGAGGAATTAAAAAAAAAGTGCTGCATCTCTCTCGTATTAGTGGATTTTGTAAATCTATCTAGATTTCCTCTCGTGGCAAATAGAAATATTGAATAGAATCAAAATCTTTCTTTCGATGCTTTGATATGTTTTTTTTAACATTTCTAGCATGTTATGTTCTTGTATTGATTCAATTCATTCAAATATTCACATTGTGTTGCATTGCAGCTTAATTGGGTTGTAACAAATCTTTTGATATTTAAACTGCATCTAGTATCCCCCCACAACCCTTAAGCGGCATAGAAAATGGATGGATGGATGAGGTGAATATATATTTCATGTTTGTGTCAGGCTGAAAAGTGTGATCACAAGTGAGAACCAGGAGAAGGATGAGAACGTGAGAGAAGACTTCTGTAAAATCCTCATTTCCTTCTACATCCAGAGTGAGGTAGTCTTTCCCATCTGTCTTGCAGACTCTGTCAATCTACCATTCTTCCTCCATTTGAATTCCATCTAATGATGGTAGATCAATACATTTTCTCACCTTCAGTTCAGTCTTATTTCCATTATCATCATTTTTTTTTCTAGCAAACACTGGTGACTGACAGTTATGTGTCACCTAAGGGTAACACACACCTCTATTTGACAGTTCCACGAGCATGGGGCGTACTTGGTGGACAGTCTGTGGGATGTGGCAGGCGACGAGCTGAGAGACTGGGAGACCATGACCTCATTTTTGCTGCAGGAATCTGGTGAGAATGAAGGAAACACTGTTAACACACGACTTGCAGCCTAAGGTTCTCTCACTGTCTTTGCCGAACGCTCAACCCTTTTTAGATAATTGTGTGTTTCATTATATGTTTGCAGTGCTCATTCAAACCGACACACACTTTATCTACCTGTCTCTGTGTTATCAGGATTGATGTATGAGGAGGAGGTGGTGCTCATAGAGCTTATGATATGCGCTATCAGACAGGCAGCAGAGGGATTCCCACCTGTTGGGAGAACTCAGGGCAAGAGGGTAGTGATACGCTCACACATTCTAGCTTTCAAATGTCAATGTATTCATTTGAACTATATATTTGTATGTGGCACAAGATCCTGAGTATGAAGGATAAGAAGATCCAGGAGCAAGACCGGAGACGTATCACAACCCATTTCATCCCCTTGCTGCCTCAGCTACTTGCCAAGGTAAACGGTCGCGTTTCATTCAGTGTAATTTTAAACACTGTTATTATACATCTAGAAACCCATTAATTAAAACCATAAAAGTTATTTAAAGATCAAATCTACTGTGTGAGCCACAGCAGCATTGCCAGGCATTTCTTCGTTTTAAAGTCCGACCTGTGCGTGCACAAATAACTCTGGTGCAAAACTTCTAAGTTTTGCTGTGTTAGAGGCCATAAAATCCAGCCTAAATGTGTGCGCACCCTTGCGTTTCATTTCAACTAAGTGAGAGGCAGTACATTGTTATGTCATGTGCATCATGGTCTCTTCTGTGGTCAGCTTCAAGTTATGCAACCACTAGAGATGATTACAGTTTTACTGGCAAATATCTGAACATGGTTTAGGTGTTTTTAAAATCTGCAAACATGAAATGTAATGTAAAAGCATTCCAACATTTGCAGCCGAGGTCATTATGGGTTCCGAAAATCTGCTAAGCTTTGCTAATGTTCCCTTTTGTTCACTACCTCATTATGATGCAGTGATTCAAGGGAGCACACATTAGGTATCAATCATACGTTTATTGTCCTTTTTAGAAAAAAATCGGACTGTTTTCCTCACCCTCACTGTCCTGCAGTATTCAGCAGATGCAGGGACAGTGAGCATCCTCCTCAGAGCCCCCCTCTACATTGACTTGGAGATGTACAACAGTGCTCAGTGGCTGGAGAAGGTAGGATGAATGGAAGTAAGGAGGCACAATAGAGCTCCACTCAATAGATCATTCAAATCTCCACTATTCCCTCCACTTGATGGCTGGATATGTACAAATGAATAATGCGACATTATGTGCATTTGGCCTTGTACTAGATTTATATCAGGTTTTGTTGGACTCAAAATTGAGCAAATTCAGCAAAAGCAGGGCTGGGATGAGGGCTCCACAGGTACACAAGAAGCGAAATGTTCCTTCAGTGCATTCAGAGATCTTTCTGGCGGAGGCATGGCCACCTGCTCAGCACAAGTTACAAGTCCTAATTACAAACCTGCTGCCACATGGTGACAATGGCGCAATCACATTGAGTAGCATCACCTAAATCCAGGGGGTCAACAGCCTGAGTTGATAGCATCACAGTGAACGCTGGCTTCTCTGGCTCGCTCACTCCAGTCAATACCGAATGTGTATAACAATCCAATAACTGCCTCAGAGAATTCATACAGGAGAAGCATCCTTTTACTTCCACCTCCTCCTTCACCCACGTCTCTCATCAGCATCTGGACCTGCTGCTGTCTCAGATATGTGGGATTGTGGAGAAGCACACGGAGGCTAAAGTATTGGAGGCTTGCGCCCACCTGGTCTGCACCCTTTGCTCTGACTCTTACACTTTCTCCTCCCGCTCAAACCTGGCTTTCAGCCAGCTGTTGGATGGCCTGACGGAGTGCTTCAATACCTACTTAAGCGACCTTCTTCAGGTGGGTGAGTGTGTCAGTGATGCTTCTTGTGAAAGAAAAATATGGCTAACATGTTCTGGTAGTGCTGGGAGATATTGACGTTAAACACACATTTTGAGAAACTTTTTACCCCGGATACATGTGCCGGCATCATAAGGGATCAGTAGGGGGTGGAGCTAGACGAGTGACTTAGAATAATAATTCAAAGTAAACCAACATCAATTTAAACCCACTTCAGCTCTCGAGAGGAAGAAGTTGCCCCTCTTGATGTGTTTGTATAGCCACTAAAATCGAGGTAGTACTGTAACCAGCCACTAGGGGGCGATACGGCTCTGGTTGCCTCACATTTGGGGCACAGTCAGGTTGTACATCTTTATATTCGGTCCTATTAAAGAAGTCAAAGAAACATATTTTAAAAGCTGATCAAAGTGAGCATCAACAGTCTTTTTAACAGATTTGTTTGTATTTGTGTGTAGTTTCTGTGTCACTGAAGGTTATGCCAATGTCTGTGTTTGTTCCCCTAGGGTGCTGCAGATGACGATGACATTTACAGTGCAGCCACTGCCTTGAAAAGGATTGCAGCTTTGAGCATGTGTGTGCGTGCGTGTGTGCGTGCATGCGCACTGATAATTCAGGGGTCAGACAGACGCACCATTCCTTACACTGTTTTTCTGGATTTTCCAGTGCCAAAGACCTCACAGGCTGGAAGCTGTTTGACCCCTGTGTGGAGCTTCTGAAGAGTAGACTGGATGCTGGAGACTTCGACCAGGAAGTCTGTGATACACTTGCAATGTTTACATTTGAGAGCATCTTTGCGATTGAGTGTACAATAACAGTCACTTTGAAGAAGACTTAGAATACCGGAATATAGCAGGAGCCATATACAAGAATATGATCATAACTCTCATGTTATGGTGCAAAAATAATATTGATTCATTTCACATGGTGGAAATTTGACTCCTAAAGTATTGTAAAGACAAAAAAGCAATACATTGCAGTGTCAAGTCATTTGTCTTACTTTATACTAAGATGTGGTTTGATGGTTTCTGGACAAAAACATTGAATGTGGGCTCGGTGTATTCAGACATTTGATGAAGCTATTTTGATTAATTTAGTGTAGTTAGAAAAAGTTAATTATGAAACAACTTGAAAAACAATCAGAATGAGCCTGATTTTTTTTTCTTTCTTTTTCGTTCCTTCGTGTAAATTCAGCTCATGGTCTCGGCTCTTAAGGTTGCAGCCTTCCACCTGATGTGGGCCCGAGTGAACGTGGTCAGAATTACCCCGACTGAGGTGCTGATGTGATGTCTGTCCTCTCTATTGGTCCTTTTATGTGATATTTTGAAATAGTTTCACCTTCTGCATGTCAAAAATCAGACTTGTCTCCCGCTGTGCTGTTTACCTGTATGACATAATTCAGCATGTGATGGAAGCCTTTAATAGAAATGACAGATCCATTCGTGTTCATCTGAACCCCTTGTGATGTCTTCACACGTTTCCCCTGTAATTTAACTGTTGGTGTATCTGTGTCAGTGAAACTTTTAGATTCCGCTCTCTGTCACTGTCATTTTCACACATACAAACATTTAACATGTCACACTGACTCATACCACTTTTTTTCCTGCAATAGGGAAAAAAACCTATAGATCCTCACCTTGTGCTTACTCATTTCCATCCTTTGTCTGTTTTCATGTGTTGTAGCACCATCACATTCACAAGTTGTTTTTTTCCTGTGAAAATCACACTTCTAGAAAGATCTAAATGTTAAGGGCAGCAAACATGCTGCTGAGTTCAGTTTTTGTGAATAACTACATGGACATACCGACAGCGGTGCTGTATGCTTGATTACCAGCAAGAGCCTCATCTAATTCGAAATAAAGAATTTGATTGTGCGGTTGATAAAACTACCTTTCTGAACTACGCCCCTTAATGAGATCACATGTTCCTCCTGCTGTAGGCGGAGCTGAAGCGCCTGAAGAAACAAGTTCGTTTGTTCATCAGAATCAGTCAGGACTGTCTGTCCCTGAACCACAGTGACAGTAGAGACCAGGTGAGCTTTAACTTCATTATAGAGGAGACCCACCGGTGCAGCTGCTGTACGTTAATGGCCCTGTGAAACTCAGGTCAGGTTTTTTTTGTTCCTGCATATTTACGTGGATCCAGTAGAGGAACAAAGTGAGAGGGAGTCGTTGTCAATGGTATCGATTGGCACTGACATTAATCAGTAGCCCTCAGGTGCATGAAGCCCCCTTGCATGATGGAGCATGTGTACCAGAGACCTACACGGACTGACTGGGCTTCTGTTTAGCACTCTACTACAAAATGTGGATAAGTTGTTATTGTGGACACATTCAGACTTTCCATATCAAATGGAGACAATGGGAGGAAGCATTTAGCTGGCCGCTGTGTGACACCTTAAACAATTTATCCACTGTTCATTGCCTGCTTCTTTCATCATGAAAGTTTATCGAATAGTCTTTTGGGCCAGTGGTGCATCACATGATGGATGGAGGAGGGACTTTAAAATCTACAAAAGCTTGTCATTGGACTCTTGGTACACGCCCCTCCCTTAGCACAGGATGTGTTTGCATGTTTTTACAGTAGGAGAAAAGACAGGGACACAGGATTAAAACTGGAAAGATGGATTTTTCATTCCATCTTTTTCTTTTTTATCGATGTCTACCTGGTCAGAGTGTTTAAAAGATTTAAGATCTGATTTTGTATTTACAAATGATAACGTCATGCGTCCCTCTTGTCTCCAGGCATTTGAGCTGCTGTGTGACTTGCTGCTGCTGTACAGTGTCAGTTCTTTCCGTTCTGATGCCGCGCTCCAACCGCTGATCCACCTGCCCTCTGATTCCCTGCGCTCAGAGATGGCGTCGTTCCTCCTGGACTACATCTTCATTGATAGTGAAGATGTCGACATCAGTGGTATGGAGCCACGAAATGAAAGAATCATTTCATGATTTTACAAGTTGCGGTGTGCTTGTGGTTTCCTGGGACAACTTGAGAAACAAAGTGACAACAATTACAGAGCTCATCTTCACTCTTTGTGATGTTCAGAGAAGGGTTGTGTGTAGAGTATTTTGAAGTGAACTGCTCATGTTAACACCTCTGAAGCTCTCCCAGAGGACCCAACTCTCATTTATGCCTGCGGACATAGTTTTTGATGTCTTGTTTTGACAATCTGCCTCTGTAACTAATCTTCTTCACCGTGTGCTGCCAATTCCCAAGCCAACTGCCAGTTCCCTCAGAAGTTAAGCATCTGTCATCACGCTGTTGTGATTTCCTGCATCTTATCAACACCTCAAAGCTCTCTCCCTCTTGTGTTTATCATCGGTATGTTACCCATCTCAGTTGAGGGTGATGAGGAGAAGAAAATAACTTTTCTCCAGAGGAAGCGCAACCAGCTGGCGGGTTACTGTAAGCTGGTCATCTACGGTGTGCTGGACCTCGCCGCAGCCACAGACGTCTTCAAGCATTACAGCAAGGTAGAGATGGAGAGAAGAGATTTTCTTTAACGTTAGTTCATTTTACTCTTTTCCCACTTCCTCAGGACCAAATATGTAGATTGATGTATCTGTGTCTGCAGTGAGCCTGACATGGAGGATTGTTCTTGAATGATGTGACAATGTATCAGTATTTATCTTCATATTCATTTACTGGCTGTGTACACATGCAGAAATGTTTCAATTCCCATTTGGGTTGGTTTATCGCTTATCAGGTAATAGATGGACAATAAGAAAGGGGAGGATGAACAAGAGAGTGGAAGAGGAGGAGTGCGAGAATCTTTTCTAGGAAGCAGTGAGGTGCTAAGAATGAGTCAGAGAGAAAACAAGAAGACAGGAACAGACTGGATTAGTTTTTATATTTAGTCAGTGGTGCTGCTACAGTAACGACTTTATCCCCCCCCCCCCATATTTCTCCAGTACTATAAAGACTTTGGTGACATCATTAAAGAGACTTTAAGCAAAAGCAAGCTCATCAGTCCCGTACAGAGCGCCAGGACCGTCTGTCTGACTCTGCAGCAGGTTTGCAAGAAAGTCTTCATGAAGACAAGATTGATTGCAGAGTTGTTGTATTACACTGTATCTAATTTCATCTTGGTTCACCAAATCAATTTGTGCAAGTGTAATAAATGCATAGTTGGAAAATGATCATTAAACATAGAGTGTATTGAAATATATCGAGTATCTCAGTGATGGTACATCACCTGTTTATATATATATAGACATTTTTTTTATATATATATATAGACATTTTTTTAAGTGTTGGATTTCTCACAAATAATTTTTGAAATGTGGCGTGATAATTCAGCTCAATTTTTTTCAAAATATCTCACAATAAAATGCTACCAAATGTTAAAAAATAATCACGCCTACCGTGTTTGTGTGTGCTCAGCTGTACTCAGAGATGCTGACGGAGGACCGCAGCAGGCAAGATATCGGTGAGATCAGAGATTTGGCCAAGAGGCTCGCCATGAATTTTGGCGTGGATCAGCATGCTCGCAAGCCACTGGTAGCCCTGCACTCGTCAGTACCACGCACATCTCTGACAAAAACACAATTACTGTCAGTTCTCCTTTTGTTTATTCAGGTTTACTTCTGTGATGGCCTTTCTCAGGGCCTTGACAGGTGTAAATGAGTATTTCTGTGTAGCGCCTCGCATGTGGTGTGCATGTTTGAGGTGCTGGTGTGTTTTTCCTCTCAGGGAAGGGATACGTTTTGCCTTCCGACACCCACAGGAGGGTGAAGAGCATTACCCAAACATAGACTTCTTGGAAATCCTCAGCGAGTTCAGTTTCAAGCTCTTGCACCAGGACCGCACCCACCTGTGAGCTACAAAGTCATCCACACAAACATAATCTCTGTAACGTTAGGAGGTTAATATTGACATAACACATTTTAAATCAATCAGGGAAATGCTGACTCATGATTATATTCATCATGAAATGTTATTTTAGGGTCAGCTGCAGGATATTTGTCTGAATTTGGCTCATCGTAATTGACAGAAGACTGAAAAACTACTACACAAACAAAGGTGGTGTTGGTCTTTGTTCTCTTCCCTCTCTCAGGGCCACTTTGCTGAAATCAGAGTGTCCCGCTGCTGCCCTCTCCTGGCCATCAGTCAGAATGTATCAGCGGTCTTTGGAGGGTCGCTCCTCTTATAAACACAAAAACCAGCAGGAGAGAAGTGAAGCCACCTCATCAAGTGATAGCCCCGTGGCTAAACGCAAGAAGACCAGTGCTCAGGGTGAGAGGGACACAGCAGCCTGTCCTGTGAATTCACAGAGAAATTAATTCAGTGCCACCATCAAATTCCTTGCTCAAGAGTATTCATTTTATAAAGATACAAGAGCAGGAAGGAAATTACAAATGTTCTTAGTTATTTGATATTAGTGTTTGTGAAGTCAACCTGTGATTTCAGCTCTTCAAGCTGAGCTGACTCTATAGCCAGTATTAATATGTGCCAGCTGATTTCATGACAGCATCCGTTGTGTAGACATTTTGTGTTGGCTTGTGTCCTCAGCAGGTTCACAATCCTGGTTGAATAGCAGCAGTATCCAAAGCAACCTGCCCACCCCGGCCCTCACCTCCACTGTCCAGAGACAGCCGGCAACTCAGCCGCCCTCCAGGATGCTCCGAGCCACTGAGTCTGATGCTGGCAGTGTCATAACTGAGCCAGAGTCTGACGATGAGTTCTCCTCAGGGTGAGCTGGGCGTTCATATCATCACAGTGATTGAAGTTATTCATTGTCTTAACATATTTCTCTCAGATGGAGGTCAGTGTGGAACCACAGAGAGGAAAAAGGGGAGGCCATCCTGTATGAAAGAGTGAAATGACATATTTGCAGCACCTAGTAGAAACTGTCATTTGCTGTCACTGACGTTCAGAATTTGACAGGAACCTAGAGAGAAGTTACATCGCAGGGCGGAGAGGCCACAGTTGATGTTTCACATCAGAGTTGACATCGAAACACGATTGTTCCACCTGTTCCGTTATTTACCATCTGCTGCTCCTCAGGTCACAGATGCGGAAGGTGAAGCCCATCAAACGACACCTGCTCTCCTCCATCCAGCATGACTCCGTCTCCAGTCAGCGAGACCTGGAGTCTCATCTCACCCTGTAAGAGCAGGATGCAACACATATTCAGATGTATTCATCACATCAGGCTGAAGGATAATCACTGAGGAATGATTGTGGCTGCTCTGCAGACTGTCTCTCATCGAGGACGACGCTGCAGAAAGAGAGGAGGATGAGATTGAAAGTGACACCAACTCACATTATACACTGGTAAAACAAATCTTGGTCGTTCCCTTCATTCAGAAGCAGTTGCACTCCATTTTACATCTAAAACAGTTGAATACAGGGTGGGAAATTAACTTTTTAGCTCACTAGCCAAATGTCTGGTGGTTGGAAAAATTCAAGCAAATAAGGCTTTGGTTTATTTTATTTTTTTTTGTTTTTGTTTTTTTTGTCTGTGGTCATAATTTGAACATTTGATTCTGCAATCCAACACTGAGTTTGACAGTTTTTTTTTATTTGTTTTTTTAGTGGAGTTAGTACATATTTCTGATGGGATATTACAACAGGATGTGTTGGTTTCCTTTACATGTCCTATTTTCCGCAAAGAGGTGGTCAAATGAATTAAGGACATCCTCGTAACGCTCATATTGTCTTCATCCTGTTTGTGCTCCACAGCCTTCCACACGTCACACTTCCGCCAGTGTCCTTGATGAGCTTTTTGATTGAGGGCGCAGAGACGCGGTCCGTCCTGGGAACACCGGTTATTTTTGGTTCATACATTTCATCAACTCTTACAAGGTTTCAGCGCAAGAGTATAAATCGTAATAAACGTCAGGGCCAGCTGTTCTTTCGAATGAACTTTTGTTGACTTCACCTTAATAGATCCATTTCAGTTGTTAATTTTGTTGGAGTGGTGGAACGTTGAGTAACACTTATAATGTCTGCATTAATGTTCTGAATACAGAGTGTTCAAAAAAATATCTGGTCCCACCTTTTCCAAAAATATCACCTTGTGGACTTGTTTCTAGATAGCACTTGTTGAGTTATTCAATAAAAAAGTGCTTTATTATGTAAACTCTGAAAGTGTCTTATTAATGAGCTCTTATGTTTATACATGACTTAACAATTTCTACAGACAGACAGTATTAGTTTCCTGAGAGCCTCCTGGGTGAGTAAGTAACACACACACACACACACACAAAAAGACTCATCATCAGTGAATGTACAGAGGGAGAGAAATCTAGTCAGCACAATATTTTGTTCCCTCTGCCAAGGAAGCACTGCTGTCTGAATTTCTCTGTCGATGGATGTTTCCAGATGTGCCTCAGTAATAAGAACAACTCACTCAATCACTGTCAAACCGAGTCAGCCATTAAATTAACAGCATTTGAACTCATGTCATCTTATTGCGAGATTTTAGTGGAGTTACACTGCTAAAGATGAGTGTGTAGAAGTTTAATCTCTAAATATCAATAACCTCTACCTTCTAAAATTGGTGGCAGACTGAAACGCGTGCAGAACGACGGAGAACCCATGGTTTACCCAGGGTTTTACAGGATAGAGTCTTGGTACGAGTTGATATCATAGTAAACTTTTCTGGAATGAGGCATCAGAGAGGACAATGTATACGTGCGTACCAGCCAGTTAATATATATTTTTATAAAGTGCGACAATTTAATGGGTTTATGCTGACCTTTTTTTTTAACATTATAAAGTTCAAGGCCAGATATGAGCAATGGGAAAACAAAGTATAATATATTTTAATAGGAGAGGAGGGTGATGTTACGACTTAATGTACCATGAAATAAGTCACCAAATACTTGTTTATTAACACAGGGCAGAGGGCACTGAAGGTATTATGTACTTAAAAGCCTTGATAAATTTGCACCTAAGATGCTTTAAGAAGAAACTGCAACTAGAGGTTAAATTTGCTTGTGACTGTCAAATTAAAATGGCATTTGAAGTGCGAAGTGACGGGACAGTCACAGAAGGATCCATTCTAGAGGATCCAGCGAGCGTCCGAGTTCACCCCAGGGTCACTAGGCTGAATGAAACCCAATCATCGCATTTCGCGCCATTAGTGGCAAACGGGGCGGAAGTTCGTCGTATCATGTGACGCGCGGTCCCTTGTAGCTTTCGCGCCACCGCCACGGCCCGCCTCCCCGCGCTGAAAGAACCGACGCGATTGGCTGCTGGAGACGTCTGACTCGCGCCACTTCTGCCCGCACCGCCAACTGGGGAGACCAACGTCCTGCGAAGGCATCAACACCGGCCACCGATAACTTTAGTAACTCTGTAAGCCACCGTTTTAAAGCTGCATTAATTCACTCGGAGCGTAGGGTTACCCCCGGAGGTTAACTTCGACAGCCATGGCCCGTAAGGATTACGCCGCAGAGAAAGGTAATAACTCCCTTTTTTAAAATAACAGCATGGCAGCAACAGGTTGGTCAGGGTTAGTGAAAGGAAGTTCACTTCTATCTCACACGATAGTGGGTTTGTTGTCATCATACCGTGCATTTGGCCAAAGAGAAGGTGTTAACATTTGGTAGCAAAGACAACGAACTGTTTAACGTTTCTGCCTAAGTGTGGTCTCGACTCATTTCCCCCCTGCGCGAACTTTACTGAGACTACAACCCCTGCATGTGTGGCGACATAATTTAATAAATCAGAGATACGGGGGTTTGTGTTCAATATGAGGAAAATGTAAGCGGTTTTAATCTTGGAGGGACCTCCGGTAACTCGGGCATTGTCGACGGGCTTGTGACTACCCGGTGACCCGGATGAGTGTCGAAACAAAGGAGCGAGCGCCACCGTCCAAGCACATGTCCCACAACTCCATATTTCATTCATGGTACAGGCGGAACATAATTCATTATTGACTCGGTGATATTTTTGGCTTTATATGGCCCGAATATTAAGTTTATTTTATTTTATTTAAAGCTTTTTTAAATAAAATAAATAAATAAACACTATTTGGTTTAACTTACAGTTCCCCATCCCCCGACTACTGTGTCTAGCATGCTAGCCAGCTAGCATGCTGTGTTTTAGCTTAATCTATGTCATCTATGTGGTTAACGCAAGTAGATGCACCATTCTGGCTTTACGTACGTAATTGCTAACATTTTGTTCTGAAGTCATTTAGAGAACGTCTCACACCCACATTTCGAGACTTTAAAACAGGCACAAACTAAGTTGAATAGCTGAGACAAACCGACCGATAATGAGTGTAAGTTTCGGGTGCAACCTCCGTAAACCAAAACAGTGAAGCGTCACCGATGTGGCACCCGGTAACGATAAATCCTATGTAAACTCGTGTTTCTGAATGTGTCTGGTTTGGCTAACCCATGCTAGAAGATGGCTGTCTGTGGTTTGGAAACAGCCTGCTCTATTTTCTGGAGCGGAGGATCAGCGGAGAGATATTCAGGTGACAAGGCACAAAAGCCATGTGCTGCTTTGTTTACAATAACATCCTCGAACACAGAAATAACAAACCAGCGCTGCAGAATTTCTACTACCACCTCAAAGTAAGTGGGGTACTTCCATCGTCGCCTTAGTACTAGTTTGCTTTCTTGCACCGCGGAATCAAATGTTGTTTGTGGTTCTTTCAAGAAGTAAGATGTTTTCCAAAAAAAAAAAATGGACACTGGACTGAGCGCGCCTGTTGTATTGACATTCTTACCTTGAAGCTATTTGCTGCGTAACGTCAGGAATTTCGCTTCTAAAACTGTGTTTATAGATGCTCTGACGATGGATTCTGGCTTCTTGGGTTCAGCAGTGGCGGTTTGTGTTGCGCTGAAGGCAATAGTGACTCATCGAGATTACAGGATGCCATGTTACTCAACAAAGGGGGTCGTCGCAGGACAACAAATTAGCTCCCAGTATGTAGGCCCACTGGTGCGAGTGGTTTCGTCCATCATTTCTAATAGCTTTAAAGCTTACCGGGCGGCTTGTATGTTTCGAGGGATGGAACGCAGTGTGCACTGATTTCTGGATGTTTAGCTAACAAACAATCTGAACAATTTGTGCTAGATGTGGCTTGTTGAGAAGTGAGCCTGGTTTTCTTCTTCCTTCCTTCTTTCTTTATAGAAAAATGCAAGAGATTCCTGCAGGAGTTTTACACAGAGGATGACAACGGGAAGAAGGTGTTCAAATATGGAGCTCAACTTGTAAGTACAGGAAACTTGATATATATAAATGTATGTAAGTGTGGTATTTTGGAGTTTTTGGTACTACTTGGATTGTTTGTGTTGTATGATCAAATGTACCAGTAGCATTAAAACTCCAAAGAGTTGTTAATATTGAATTGGTAGATTTGTGCAGGGATCTTTTTTTTTCTCCAGATGAACACTTTAAATGTTTACAGCTCCAGTAGATCTCCTCTGACCAAAGATTATCAATGTCCACCAGCAAGTTCTCACACTCCCACTTTCCAGCATTTGCTCTTTTGTTGTCATTTGTGATTAGAAATAAAGACTCTGTGGCGTTTTAACTGTTTTTTATGGACAAATTGAACTATTTGAATACATCACTGTGGGATAAGGGAATGACCACTTTTCAGATTTTCTCGACAAAACGATTCCTTGATTAGCCTGAAGTTTCTCAAGATTAATCAATGATAGTTTTGCTTGTTGCAGTTGGAAATGCACGATTTTGCATTTTTAGAGTTCAGTTCAAAATCCGATACAGACTGACACACACACAGGTTCCATTTGCAGAGAGCCTTTCTTGATTTACATTATTATTGCTGTTGTTGTTGTTGGAATTGTTTTTGTCGCACCGCATGGCTGTAGTAAATGACAGAGCACATAATAGGCTTACAAGAGCAAACAATACACACAAATACATCGACTTTAAACGTGACTGCATGTGAGCATCAGCGAGGTGTTCGATGTTATGTCAAGGGACCTCAGTCTCATAAACCCTCATCAGTAGCTGCCCTAAACTCTAGTTTGAATAGCGGAAACCCTTCAAGAAATTATCAATTTATCGTATTTATATTTCTTGATAAAGTTGAGGGCAGCACAATTTTTTTTAAAAAAGTCTTAATTGCAATTTAGTTAGTTACCTTTTCAATATTTGAAGAAAAAGCTTTTTACATTGTAATTTTGTCCTAGAATTCTTTGAAATTGTGACGTGTTCATGGGGATCAAGTAAATGTGTTCACTCTGTTGAATATAATTTGTAGAGAGGATGTCTCTGTAGCCCCACAATATTTTTTGACACGACTAATCTTTCACAAATACTGAACCTTCCTGCAATTTTAAAATGCCTGCATTGCTAATAATGTGATTTAGATTTTGTTGAGCAGCTGTAACTTGAATCTAAAATGTTGTTAATGTAGTACATAAAACAGATGCCTGTCAAATATCTTGATAATAGATGTAACGCATGATGACGCCGCTAAAATGATCCAAATGGTTCGAAAGTATAGTGACGCCACCCTGTTATTTTGGAGCATCTGCTCGACAGTCTTGTGAAGTGACCCGGCTAATGGCTTTGTCTGCGTGTACAGGTGGCGCTGGCCCACAGGGAGCAGGTGCCGCTCTTCGTGGACCTGGATGACGTGGCCGAGGAAGACCCCGAGCTGGTTGAGAGCATCTGTGAGAATGCCAAGCGCTACACGGGCCTCTTTGCTGACGCCGTCCACGAGCTGCTGCCCGAATACAAAGAAAGAGACGTATGTTGAGCAGTGACACTACAGCAGCGTGTTTGATAAGATAACGGCTTGGCTCGGTTTCCTACAAGTTTACTGTGCTCGTTTTAAAGCGTTCCAGTAATAAACTGGGATTTGAACTGAATTCAAACCTAAGCGCTCTGAATGTTTGCTGTCATATCCAGATCGTATGCAAGGATTCCTTGGATGTGTACATTGAGCACAGGCTGATGATGGAACAGAGGGCGCACGACCCTGCAGACACACGTGACACACGCAACCAGTACCCACCAGAGCTCATGAGGAGATTGTAAGACAAGTCGGATGTCTGGCCAGTGAACATCTGATTCATACGTCTACATACTTGCCTGATTCCTGTGAATCTTCTCTCCACAGTGAGCTGTACTTCAAAGCCCCCAGTACCTCCAAACCTAAAGTGGTGCGTGACGTCCGAGCTGACAGCATCGGGCAGCTGGTGTCAGTTCGGGGCATAGTGACCCGGGCCACCGAGGTCAAACCCATGATGGCTGTAGCGACATACACATGTGACCAGTGCGGTGCTGAGACCTACCAACCAGTAAGATTTTATCCTGAGAGTTTTCGGCTTCTGTGCCAGTGTGTTTTGTAGATGTCCCCGCTGATGATGTCTTCAATTCTGTCCCTCAGATCCAGTCACCCTCCTTCATGCCCCTCGTCATGTGTCCCAGCCAAGAGTGCGTCACCAACAAATCTGGCGGTCGCCTCTACCTGCAGACCAGGGGCTCCAAGTTTGTCAAATTTCAGGAGCTTCGTATTCAAGAACACGTAAGGAGCTCGACACTCGCGTCATCTCTCACTGTTATCGCACAAGGGCTTGAACTCGCATCTCTGATAATTTGGTTTCTCCTGTCGTCCAACAGAGTGACCAGGTGCCGGTCGGCAACATTCCGAGGAGCATGTCCATTTATGCACGTGGAGAAAACACTCGTCTCGCCCAACCAGGAGACCATGTCGCTGTCACAGGAGTCTTCCTCCCTCTTCTCCGCACCGGCTACAAACAGGCTGTTCAAGTAAGTGGATACATTTCTGTGTGTTTTTTTTATTTGACCTGTGCTCTGAACCTGTGAGGTGATGTTTTTCCCTCAAAATGAATTAATAGAAGTTAAAACTGTGCCTTTTTTAGGGTCTTCTTTCGGAAACCTACGTGGAAGCTCACAGTATCACACTCATGAACAAGACAGAGGATGATGAGCTGGGCAGCAGTGAGCTGACTGAAGAGGAGCTGCGCAGCATCACGGGTACGAGGTTAACCTTCGAAATACGACAGTATTTGAATGGGGTTGACGAGTTTCTTTTATGCTACTTTTAATACTGCGAGCACATTAAAGTCCCGGCTAATGACTGAAGTCAAGCCTACACCACATCCCCACAGTCTGCCAGATTTGACCTGCTGTCCATATAAACATCAACAATGACATCACCGCCCACAATTGTGGACGCCCAAACCTGACACTTGATAGATCATAATGCCTCTCTGTCTTTGGTCGTTCTCTGTTGTAGAGGAGGGATTCTATGAGAAACTGGCCGGATCGATAGCTCCAGAGATCTATGGACACGAAGACGTAAAGAAGGCTCTTCTCCTGCTGCTGGTCGGAGGAGTCGAACAGGCCCCAAAAGGCATGAAAATCAGAGGTGGGCGCTGATCACGGATCTTACCTGTTTCCTTCTTTTGCAGTGCAAAATAATGTAGTGTCAATTAAGTGTCATAATCAGAGGCGTTTCTTTAGCAAGTATCTTCATTTCATGGAAATCTGCTGCTGCACACTCTTTTTGTCTCTTGTCCCTGAAGGCAACATTAACATCTGCCTGATGGGAGACCCAGGAGTCGCCAAGTCCCAGCTGTTGTCCTACATCGACCGTCTGGCTCCTCGGAGTGAGTACAGTCCTGTTTGTTGGAGTAGAAAAGTCCTCTGTCTGGTTTCACATTTTATCCAGTAAGCCATTTTCTTTCCATTAGAGCTCACATTGTCAAATATTAACAGGGAGTGGTGGTCTGACCTGGCATGAGCAGAGCTTGGCCTTTATTCATTCATTTATTTTTATTATTTAACCAGAAATAGGGGACGCGTCGGTGAAGTGACTCTTGCTTGACGGTCCCAAGCGAGCATGGACATCATCTCTAAATATAATCCCCCTTCTCATCTCCAGGCCAGTACACGACAGGTCGTGGGTCATCCGGTGTCGGCCTGACGGCAGCAGTGATGCGGGACCCCCTGACTGGAGAAATGACCCTGGAAGGCGGGGCATTGGTGTTGGCTGACTTGGGCATCTGCTGCATTGATGAGTTTGATAAGATGGCTGATGCTGACCGCACAGCAATCCATGAGGTGATGGAGCAACAGACCATCTCCATCGCTAAGGTAATTAGCTCGTCTTGGTCATGGTCACAACTATTTCAGACTCAAATCTAATATTTGGGTCCCATCTCATCCTCTAGGCTGGCATCATGACCTCCCTCAATGCCCGTTGCTCCATTTTGGCGGCGGCCAACCCTGCCTACGGTCGCTACAATCCCAGGAAGAGCATTGAGCAGAACATTCAGCTTCCAGCTGCCCTGCTGTCTCGATTTGACCTTCTCTGGCTGATCCAGGACAAGCCAGACGCTGATGCTGACCTGCGCTTGGCCCAGCACATCACCTACGTCCACCAGCATTCACGCCAGCCGCCCACACACTTCACCCCCATTGACATGAAGCTGATGAGGTGTGTACGCGCAAAAGCTCTGAGGGAATAACAATGTTTGATTTCCTGCTCTTTTTAAAATATTCCCACGAACCAATACTCCTCTGTAATGTAATTCCCTCCAGGCGTTACATCGCTCTGTGTAAGAAAAGGCAGCCTGTGGTCCCAGAGTCGCTGGCTGATTACATCACTGCGGCTTATGTGGAGATGAGGAAAGAGGCACGAGTCAGCAAAGACACCACCTTCACCTCCGCTCGTACCCTCCTCTCTATCCTCCGTCTGGCCACTGCTCTGGTGAGGACATCAGCTGTGAGGTTGAAACAAAGAGGCTGAAAACTTAGGTGGACCCTTTAAACTCAACAGCGAGTTTCATTGACGGGTGCATTGATGGTTCAGTGTGAGCTAAAGTGCTTACAGTGCAGGTAGTGCTGATAAACCTGGTCTACTGCAGTGTGAGCACTTCTTTCCTACGCTGGACGAGAGCTGCTTTCTGACACAGGTTATGGGATGATGACCGAGCAGTGGTAAAACTGAATTGAGCTGTAATGTTTGTGTGATGCTACTTAAGCAGTGGAAGAAGGTGTTGACTCGGCCCCTGGGTGTCAAAAGTGCTGTTTGTGCAGGTAGCAGTCACCCACCTACTGCAAAACCAGCACTTCAGGCAGACAGGTGGCAAGGTGCTGCATGCACGTGGCCACAAGGGAGCGGCATGCTGCTGCAAGAGTGCCGGAGGTGAAGCTGTGCAAGGATTTGTGTTCCAGAGCAGAAAAGTTTGTGATCCTAGTCTAAATAATCCAAACAAAACTCATGAACAGCTGTTATATAAAAACCTACATTTCTTTTATGCATATAAAATAAAGGTCATCTTAAATGTTAATTTAAGGATTGAATTTGTCATATCAAGACAGAAAGGAAATTAAGATAAAACCACCAGGTAAATTATTTTAAGATGGTTCAGAATATTCCAGCACAAGTCATTGTTAAAAGTACCACAAGTGAGTCGGAGTAAGTGCATTACAGGTAATTCTGTAGATGAGTTGACAAAGGTCTCCAGTATGGAAATTTCTAGGTTTGGGAGCCTGGAGGGGCAAAGGGAGACCCACCCAGGTCAGGATGACTGGCTACTGGCCTGTCTGATCCTGGTCAGCTTTGCAGGGTGGGCAGTCAGCCTGTGTGTGAACTGAGCAGCTGTGCAAACCCATGCAAAACTGACCATGTTCAGAGAAGTCGTCTGAATAGCTGTTACAACTTGACTTGCAAAGATCTCAGTTTTTGTTGTTGTCTGGAGGAAGATTTGAAGAGACTAGCTGGTGTTGAGAGGCGGAGACTTGGGCAATTGCCGGCCATCCCAGAGGGCATTGCACTTGTCTCGGTCTGACAGTGCCGGCACAGCGCAGCCTACATCAGCAAGATGCATCTCAGAGGTTTTAAGTCTTTGTTTTAAGTTATTTGTTAACGCTTCCACCTAAATTGTATTATTTTTTTCTGAACTGCAGGCTCGCCTTCGCATGATGGATGACGTGGAGAAAGAAGATGTAAACGAGGCGATGAGGCTGATGGAGATGTCGAAGGATTCACTACAAGCAGACAAGACCAGCAGCACGAGGTTGGTCCTCACTCAGATGTGTTTTACTGACGGCTCAAGCTTCGCCTATGTGCGTACAAATGTCCTCCGACCTGCAATCCTCTTTATGAGCCGCCCATAACGGTAGCTGCATATCCTGGAGGAAGCTGTTAAACTCTGGGATTTTTATGGAGCGCTTGCATGAGGACATGGGCACGGCTAACATGCTGTGTTGTGTGGGAAGGGTTCTTACATGGGAACACCACTCGCGTTCAATCTAGTGTCCAATCCTCTTTTTCTAACATTCAGGTTTGATTTTCAGATGTTTGCCCTGTAAACAAATGTACTTCCAAGGTCTGAAGCTCTTAATCCCTCCTCCAGGACTCAGCGCCCATCTGACGTCATCTTCTCTCTGGTGCGTGAGCTGGCCACAGAGGGAGTGGCAGGTCGTACCGGATCCGGCGGAGTGGTCCGCATGTCTGAAGCGGAGCAGCGGTGCGTCTCGCGTGGTTTCACTCCCGCCCAGTTTCAGGAGGCCTTGGAGGAGTACGAGGAGCTGAACGTGTGGCAGATCAACCAGGGTCGCAGCCGCATCACCTTTGTTTGAAGGACGCCGTGCTGCACCTTCCCGAGGGGAAAAACTCCTCATTCCGGGCTTTTCTACAGACTTCAACCCAAGCTCTTTACTTTCCCTCCTCCAGTGTGTGGTTGTTTTTTCCATAAATTGAGCAGAAGTGGGACATTCCTACCTTTTTTTATGTGTGTTATCCCTCTCTGCCTGTGAATTGTAAATATGTACGTCAAACTTCACATAGGGCTATCTGCGATTTGGAACTGCGCAGTTTTCAACATTGAGCATTTCTGAACATTTTGTACATTATAATGCAAACCTGGCAAGATGGCTTCAGTTTGAGTCTTTGTATTGAGATGGATCGTTAAATAAATTGGTGCTTGAGTGTACCACCAGCTGATTTTTGACTCCTGAGTGCCTGTTAAGGCGTTTGCTGCTGGAACAGGCTTGTCGTTGTAATTGCTGCTCTCGGGAAAACCCTGTAAATGTCTTCCAACATGCTAACATGTAACTTGCAACTGACTGTTATAAAAATAACAGTTGAGTAAATTGCTTGCAAATACTATTTTTTTTGTGTGTGTGTGTGTGGGGGGGGGGGCTAATAGTGGGACAGATTTTTGGGGAGTAAAACTTATTTTTTGCATTTATACATTAAATTTTCAAAAACCTGGAAAATAAGGCAAGAATTTGTAATGGTTTTTTCTTTTTTTTTTCCCCAAATCATTGGTGCTCTGAATCATTATAAATGTCCCCAAGTATCTTTACAGAATTCAGAATGATCTCAATACTAGGCAACATATCTCTAATAGGCTGAAAACAGTGCATCAGTCTGGCTCTTTATGAAACTTCTTTTAAATGGTTATGCCTTCAGTGACCTTGTTGATTTTGTTTCAGGGCTCGAGGTTTCACAAACGCATGTTAGCTTGTTCTGTATGATCGAATCCTCCAGGAATGCAGTTGTACTGTGATGTTAAAGCACCTCAGAGTTAATAGTCAACATGCCAAGACACAGAAACAGCAGCTTCTTTAATGTCCACTAAGTTGATGGCTCACTCGTCACAGAACTGTTAACAAAGCAGGTGTTCCCCAGGTAAAAACCACCTTTGGGGGCAGACAGTGTTCCATTAAATATACATTTAAAGCACTTTGGGTCATCTTGATTTTTTACTGTTTAGCCTGAGATGCGTCAGGCAGCATTTTCCACCACAGTTGCAGTCGTCCCAGCAGGTGATGCTTCCTTTAAGGTTTAATGGGGACTTTCCATTTGAAGTCTGTGCTCATTATAGCTTTGCTGCTCAAGTCTGGGGCTTTTTATTTTTAATTGTTGCCAAAGGCCTCATAATAAATTATATTAAAAGGGAGGCGGAGAGAAATATTTGAAGTCTTAAAACTGGCGAGACCCTATTGGCCAGGAGATAAAGTTTCAGGGTGAGTGACACAGCGATGAGTATTTAACCCTCGTAGGCTGATGGTGCAGAAAACAGCGGCTTGAAGCAGGTGAGTCAGACACGCAGGGATGAAGCGTTCACTGTAATGTGTTACAACTTTCTGTTCAGCTGATAATTCAAGCAGTTGGCATGCGATGGATTTCTCGGTGATCAGCGGGTATGTCAGCTGGTAAATCTGGAGAGAAATGTACACGTAGATCAAGAGGAAAAATCTACTCTAATATAGTTCAACACAGGCTTTGTATTTCCTTTTTAGAAATTAAGTGAGGAAAATGTCTGATTGTAACGGAAAGAAAAGAACTCCTGGTTGTCTTCGCGTGTGTAAAAACCAAGACAGGTTTTAGGATCAGTCTGTTTTTTGTTTTCATCCCCTCATGAAACACTCCTCTGGTTTGCAGAGGTCAAGATGATTTCTACATTGTGGCTGGCGGGGACTCTGTGCTGTCTAACATGGCTTCCAGGTTGGATTCTCGAATATGCAACTGATGAAACATGGATCAAGATTATGTGATTAAAACAGTATGAATCATGTTTTTCCTCTTGCAGGCCGACTGGAGGCTAAATCCTTGCTGAGCTCCATCAAGCAAGAAGGTAAATCCAATGAACTGTGGCCTGCAGTGATGAGATGCTGTGTGTGTGTGTGTGTGTGTGTGTGTGTGTGTGTGTGTGTGTGTGTGTGTGTGTGTGTCCATATGTGTTTTAAGGGAATAAGTGTGATCTTCTCCACTCGTTCAGCAGAGATGGTTCCTGTCAGGGGTGTCAGCCTTGGCTCTGACAAAGCAAATGACTTTCTGACTCACTCCAGACCGAAGCGAAACGTGGACCCCAGATGGTACAGGGGCAACCCAGACTTCCAGTCGTACTACCGCTACTACAGCAGCATCGGTCACACCGAGGGGGTGAGACACACTGCATGTGTTGAGATTCCACAGAGACCCCTTAATCTGGTTATAGGATTTCAATAGTTGATAGAAAAGACTTATTTAGTGGGAAACTGATTTTACAGCTGCAGTATCAGCATATAGTGAAAACAGCTAGCATTACCTGTTAATGTTCTTTGACTCGTGGGTTACCAGGGGTAAAATGGAATCCTCCTATGCCAGTGTAGGAGAGGAGCAAGGAAATTGACTCAGTATGAGTGACGTTGATAGTTAACATGCGGCTGCACATCGGACCAGCAACTTTTGCAAATGAGGTCAAAATGATCACTGCGTCACCATTAACGCTCTTAAAAATGACACAAATTGTGGGAGTTACTGGATGAGGTTTGAGGAGGTAAGCTGGCGAAGATATTTCTGATGAAAAACAGGACGCTTGAAGCTGAAAACGTTGATCACTTCAATCGTCCCTTTACTGTCATATACACCGGAGGTTTTCAAAGGGTATGGTGAACCTCACCTTATTACCTGAGTGCGTCCAGAGAGTTTCAGCGAGGCTCAGCAAGTGAAAGGAAATAATCTATCGAAGAATGTTTCCGTAGGACAACCTCAGTGGATGCGCTCAAGATGCACATGGTTGAGAGATACAGTAGTTTGAGGGGTAATTTACACTTTTTCCTTCTTTGTAAGACTCAGAAATTAGTCAAAGAATAATTCTATGTATTTGGTGTAGTCTGAGGCTATGAAAAAGAGAATTATTAGGTTAGTACGGCTTAATAGTTGACTGCCTATGGGATCCAATGACAAATATGTATTCTGTATTATCTCCAGCAAAGATTCCTTAGTGTTGGTATTGTCTTGGGAAAATTTATCATCTTAAGCAGTTTTGTTTTTTTTCCTGCACCCTTCAGCTCTATGAGATCGACAAGCTGCGGATGCTCTACCAGCAGATGAGGTACCTGGAACACACCTACGGCCCTGACGCCTCCTATTTCCAGAGCAAACTGGGAGTGCCCATGATCATGTGTGACCCAGCCACGGACAAGAAATGCAAAGTCGTTATTCCTCCTCCGCCTCCTCCTCCTATGAAAGGTGTCCCAAAGCCCACAGACCCCCCAAAGACCCCACATCCACCTCTTCCTGCTGCTCCAGTGATCTCACAGGCGGATGTTCTCTACCTGTGCAACAGGAAGGACCCCCTCTGCAAGCCCCATATTGTCTACATGCCCACTGGTGCTGTGCCTGTGCTCTGCGACCCCCGATACCACCCTCACTGTGCTCCAAAGAAAGCACCGCCTGCCCCAGTCGCAGTGCCCCAACCACCTCCCCCTCCCCCAAAGAAGTCTGCTCCACCTCCACCAGTCTTTGTAAAGAAATCTCCCCCAGCTCCTATCCGCATCTTCAAGGGAATGGAATACGATTGTGATCCCTACTGGGACCCCGACTGCCTGATTGACCACCCACCTAGGCCAGTTAAGGGGATTGTGGTTCCCCCACCCCCACCACCTCCACCTCTTGTAGAGGAAGAGAAGGAGGAACCTGAGGAGGAGCCAGCACCTCCTGCTCCCATTGAGAAGAAAGTAGGCCTGTACCCTTACCCTTATTACCACCCTGTCCCGTACGACCCCAGGGATGACCTTTATGACCCGGTCCGCTTCCAGTACCCTCAGCCTGACGCTGCTGCTGCTGATGAGCCTGCAGAGGACAGCGAGTAGGACATCCTGGACGTGTCAGAGGACAGGAGTTTCTCTGTGAATGAAAAAGACTTTGATTGAAAGCATTGCACATTTTGAGGAGCTCAGCTTACTAAATTGGCAACTGTAAATGTTTTTTGCTATATGCTTTTCTTTCTCAGCATGTATAAAGGCAGTTTTCAGTCAACACGAGCATGCAATGCACATGATTCTGAATAATAATGACAATAAAATGTCAACACGAATGACTCTTATCTTCACTTTGAACACACTCTTTAAATTGTGCAAGGAAGCTCCTCCTAGTGCCACATGGCAGGTAAACTAAGTTTAGTAAAGCTGAGGTGCCAGCCTGCAGCTGGGGGTCATTACATCAAGTCTCTGTACATTTAATACCCTTATAAACGCTGACTCTTGACTCTAAACCTATACCTCAAGACCTATAAGTCTCCTCGCCCCTCCCCTCCTGCTGTGTATGCATGTCTGTCCAAACCCTGAGAGGCAATCAAACAGCAGGGACACGACTTCAAAAAACAAGCAAACACTCTTGACTCCTAACAATTAAAGCTGCATCAGACCTTCACAGGCTCATTTAAAAGTGCTGGTCTGACATTTTGTAACTTCTGTGCTGTCTAAAGCAGAGGTTCTCAAACTTTCTGATTCTCTGAACATGCTCACCTATGACTGCCACCTTCAATACGATTCACTTCAAAACATGATGACGAGGATGTGCTTGTTAAAGGGTTTTTGGCGGTGGGTCGTCTTTCCTCTCTTTAATACGTGGTGTGTTGTTAAGACTATAAAGACCGCTGACGTCAACTTTTTAAACTACATCAGTTGCAATAAGCCACAGACCCTCATTTACAGTGATTTTGCTCAATGTACAATATCTGGAAATATTTTCCATCCAGTATCACTGATCTAACCCTCAGAAATATTGATTCATCACCAAGCATTGTGCTTGTTTTTTAGGCTTCATTTAAGTTAGGTTTTTTTCTTTTAGCATTTTGTCTCTTTAAACTTTTTTTTTTTTTTTTTTTTTTTTGGTGCCAGTCCTCAGCTTTGTGTTGTTAAATCGTCTCTTGGTTCCTTTTATTATTATTATCAAAGAGTTCTTTAAAAATTTAAATTGCAGCTTTTATTTGATTAGCTTTTTTTGTAGCTTCAAGTTTTTCTACTTAAGATTTGTCACTTTTTTCCTGTCAACATTTTGGTTCCAGTATTTTCCTGGTTTACAGCATATATTTGAGGTTCAATTTTTTTCAATTTTAGCTTTTACTACTCAATTGACTTCTATTGTGGGTGGCACGGTGGTGCAGTGGTCTGCACTGTCACCTCACAGCAAGAAGGTTCCAGGTTTGAGTACTGGGTCTTTCTGTGTGGAGTCTGCATGTTCTCCCTGTTCCTGTGTGGGTTCTCTCTGGTACTCCAGCTTCCTCCCACAGTCCAAAGACATCAAGAGGGGACGAGGCTGATTGATACTCTAAATTGACCGTAGGTGTGACTGTGAGTGTGAATGGTTGTCTGTCTCTATGCGTTGGCCCTGTGATGGACTGGTGACCTGTCCAGGGTGAACCCCACCTCTCGCCCGAAGGCTGCCAGCTCCAGCCTCCCCGCGACCCTTAACAGGATTGTTATTAGTAGTAGTAGTAGTAGTTTTAGTAGTAGTAGTAGTACTACGGACGGACGGACTTCTATTGTTTTATGTATTCTTGTCATTGTGTAAAGAACTGACCTGAAAATCAAACAATTCTCTCCTCATCTTGCTGAGGCTCACCTGGAAGACCCCAAATGACTTCTGGGTGGTGACATGACCCCTGGTTTACAGTGTCAAGATGTTTTCATTCTACCATCTTTTATAATATAGGCTTATATATATATATCTATATCTGTATATAGATAGATATAGATATACTGTAGGAATATATAGATATGTGAGTGTGTATCGAATAAGATTCAAAATCCCATGAAAAAAACAGCAGATCATTTATTACATACAGAAACATCAAACAATAAAACAAACAGGTAAAATATTATAATGTTCATGTACAGTGGATTCGTTGCTGTGCACACCCAAGAAAGAACCCACAACTGTGCAGTTCTCTTTCTGTTTACATTACTGAATGCTGTAATTAAGTGCTTTTGGATACACTTGTGGCTGAAACTGTTTTGAAAAGCTACGGTTGGTTTAGTTGACCCAGCAAAAAAAAAAAAAAAAAAAAAAAAAAAAAGAGAAGAGAAAAAAAAAAAAAACAGAAGACAAATCAGAGAAGAGGAACTGCAGTGCTTGTTTATCTCTGCTTCAGCAAACTTCCAGCTCAGAAGAAGAGTCCTCTCATCCTTCGGCCGATGCCCTGTCTGTCGTACAGGACGTTGAACTTGTTGATGAACTGGTTCATACTGTTGCAGGTCTTGGTGATGGTGCCTAAGTAGGCCATGAGGCCCACATCATTACATTGCTGCAGGGAAACAGATGCACAGTTTTTAGAAAGCATTCCATTCTGGAGCTAAAAACATTGATTGTAACATAATCACTGCATACCAACATAATCAACCCTGTAAAATACAGTGTTCGTCTGTTTTGGAAAATAAAATGAAGCTACATTTATATCCTCAGGGGGAATAAATGGAGTCAAGGCTGAGATGAACTGAGAGCCTAAGGTCTTTTCAGCAGATTTGTGGAGCATAAGAAAATTAGAAATAATGCCAGCCTAATCCTCATAACTAACGTCATCCTCAGAGCCTTTACTAGCAGACATGAACATGAAAAATCTCACTTACATCGTAGAAATCCGTTTTGAATTTCGTGGTGCTGAGGACAGGCAGTCTGTGGCACAGGGCATTAGCTTCTCGCAGGATCTCGTGGTTGAACGGCACCTCTCCTGTGGTACAAAAAGGTGATCTGAGTTTAACCAACCAGCGAGGTTAAGAGACGATCAAACAGGGCTTGTAATCCAGGATGTGTGTTTAAAGGGGCTTCCTGTAATGATGTGAGGAGAGGAAACAGCTGTGTACCACACATTCTTTGCACTCACTGGCCTGTTAAACGACCTCTTACCTGCTTCCACAGCTTTAACGTACTCTAAAATGATCTTCACCCGGCTGTGGAGCATCTTTATCGCACTGTGCTGGGCGATGAGGTGTTCAGCAACTGTCACAAACACAGACACAGTTCAGTTAAAAGTTTTACTGAAGCGAATGCTAACTGGCTGTGGCAGCCTCTCCTACCTGTTGAGTTTTCTCCAGTGCCTGTAGCTGTCATCCGAGCTACATGATCTACACCGATTCTCTCCGCTTCCTCTGTGGCCAGAGTGTACGTCAGCTCAGCAAACAGCATCGTAGCCTGGATTTAAATTCAAGAAAAAGACAGAATGTCTACTATTTTCAATCATTTATACAGCTCCTCACCTGACGAAATGGAAGCAGTGAGTTTATCTACCATTGAACGATGATACAATGCGGATGTTAAATGTCAAGAATACCTCGCCACTGATGATGTCAATCACAGATTCATATACGCTAACAGGAAGCTGGAGGAAAAAAATTGACATTGGTGAGACCAACTGAACATTTATACCTTTCACTAATGTCTGATTATCGAGAAGAGAAAAGTTAAAACCACTCACATCAGTATGTTTGGTCATTGGGTTGAGCTTGAGGAAGAGAGGACTCTCAATGATCTCGCATACCTGGCAGGAGAGGGAAATGATAATTCATTAAATAGCATCTCTTTATAAAGTGCTGAAGGAATGAGCCCTACACAGATACAAGGTTGCCTGGTTCTTCCCTTGTCTAACAGTCGATACGTTTTTCAGTTGACTAAATGCCTGAAATAAGGTCCGTGGCTCACACTTACTCCATATATTTTTATGTTTTCTTCTACGTATAAATAAAATATGTTTGTAAATACCAGAATTATGAGTTTCATAGTGTTTATATGTTTTTCAAACAGTGGTCATTAACAAGTGGCTAAATGAAACTACGCAGTCTAGGAGTAGGCCTCATAAACATCTTATTCAGATTGTCACAGATATTATTTATGAGAAATCTTAGATTTAATGTAAAAATCCCCTTTTTTAACGACAGAAATACATCATTCCTGCGACACTCTATTGGATGCTTTGAGAGTAAACACTACCTGACGCATCATCCCAAAGCACCTTTAACCTACCTGCTTGTGAATGTGAATATCTGATGGATCAGGGGGACCACCTGTAGTGTACCAGCCCAAGAACTCCATGTCTTTGAAGACCTGTTTAACTACGAGGTTATGGGAGACATTAGAGAACATCTACGATGGCTACATGTACTACTATCAGACAGGATAATCACAATCTCAGCCCATCAGAGGAAACAAAAAGCAAGAATGAGAAGATATTTTAATGGTTTTCTCAGTCCTGCCACAGCATGACACTGACTACACTACACTCACATTGTTCCTCCTTGGTGTAGTAGTACTCCTTGTCAATGTGCACTCGATGGTCTATTGTGTGCGAGAGCAGTTCAAAGGAGTTCATCACCTCAATGTTTCTACCTTCCTGCTTCCCGATTAGGGCTCCAATCACTGAAAAGCCGGACAAACAAGACAAAAAGACATCAACAATAATTACTAGACAACAACAGTATACTATAACTCCTTACATGCCGCTTTTCTTGGCTATAGTTGCTTTCAAACATACCCTGCATTGGTCGTCCCTCCTGCGAGCGAATGCGTATCCAGTGGTCAGATATATTGAGAATAACCAGGGGGTGTAAGGCCACAGAAACGCTCCCGGTGACCCCTGAGGCCATAACACTGGGGCTGGCTACAGTCATACAGAAACACAAACACGATAACTCATGCTTATCATAATAAAAACGCCAAACCATATTTTTACACAAGACAACAGAAACAAGCTACAATTATACATATCTTCGTCACAAAAAGACATCAAAATGAATGCATATTAATACTGTCCTAAAAATCGAATAATATGACAACGGCCACTTATAAAAAGTAACCATTCCTCTACTCTTCTGTCTCATTTGTCCGCATTGTTTAATGACACATCAGACATGTATCCTATCACTTTCAAGGGCGGGGCGATGAAGTTAAACCACAGTATGTCTTGATACTTTGTCTCTGCATTAACACAACTGTACCAATTATCCCTGCTTTTATTACAACAGCTGGTGGTACAAACAAATTCACGCTATACCATTATCTCATATCATTATGACAAGTAGTATTATGCAAGTGTGTTTGCAGCAAAGACAACTTGTAAGCTAAGATTCAGTTTTTCAACTTCTCAGAAAATGACATCAAATTACAGTAAATACAGACATAATTCCTGCTTTTTCAGGGAAGTTTCTTCAATCGTTATGCAAATGAGGATATGTATAGTAGACTTTACAATACACTGACTAAGGCAGAATCGCTGTAATGAGATAAGGTAGTTATCGTGAGCAAAGCATCGCGATAATGTCGTATCCACCGCTAATTACCTTCATTATAATAAGATTTTGAGAATGATCTGCTTGACTATAACTAAACCATTCATATCCGTACACGAGTTAACACCGCTTTTGAAAACCCGGTTAATCAGAAGACAGAAACTCTGTCTGAAACAATTGTTTTTATTGACAGCTTCATAGCAGAGCCGTGTAAAATTACGTTAACTTAACCCGCTTATGTCAGCAAGCGCGCTCTCTGCCCACTCCAAACCCACTAATACGTCACATGAGACCACGAATGACACAATAATTAAGTATCTGATACAGTTTGTACCAAGATTCGGGTTGATAACTTGTAGAATTATTAATATATATGATAAATACTCGCCTGCCCCGTCCACTTCCATTCCTCCACCATTGCTAGTCGCCATCTTGTCCGGTAAATCGCGCGTGCGCAGTGGGGTGTTCTCTTAACATACGATAGGTGGCAATATCTTTCCGCTTAAATGTCTTCAAAATATAATTTGTCGCATATTCACTGTTATGAATTTAACAGGTGTTCAAAACTAATATGACACGCTTTTTCTGAGGCATGCTATACTCTATACGAAGACGTACAAGCTAACGTTAGGTCCTACAGTCGATGGGCAGCTGTTTCCTACGGATTCCTGATCCGGGCACAATCTGTGTGCTTGGGATAAGCGTCCGTGTGCATGGTTAAACTGTTTTGTTTACAAAATGGATGAATTTAAAGCTTATAATCTAGACTACTTTCCAGAAAACATTTTAATCGATGTGTTGTCATATTTAAGCGTAAGGGAGCTGGTCAGAGCGGGAAGGTAAGATTAATTCAAATTAGTGGTCGTGTATTTTACCAGTTGTCCGTCTTGTGAAGAAAAAACTCATTACCCCTGACTCCTGTCACATGATCTTTGTTGTTTATTGTGTTTTACGGTGTCGTCTCAGAGTGTGCAAGAGATGGAAACGCCTTGTGAAAGACCAAAGACTTTGGAGACTTGTCGATCTGACAGCATGGAAAGGGGTAAGAATGGTTCTATTCATCAGGTTTTACTCATTAATGTGGCCGAAATTAACCTCTCTATTTCTTTTTCGATTTTCAACATTTAAGTCAGAATTTTAAATTATGTTCTTCCTTGCTTCTTATGCATTATGTAAAAACACAATTGCTTTTTTGTATTAAATGAGCTGTGCCATAAGTCTCTGTCTTGGTAAATGCTATTTTATCATGGTTATGTCTGAGCAAATATTATTTGACAGTGTCTCTATTTTTGACTCCCATCCCCCACTTTCAACACTTCTATTGTGTGATGTGTGACCATCTGTTTCCATTGTGTGTTAGGTGACATCTCGCATACTTTGGGTGCTGCTGCGCCAGTACCTGGGTTGTGGACTGCGGTGTCTACGCTTGCGCGGTTTGCTGCTTTCTGCCCGAGGAGGCACTTTCCTCTCCAAGTCTTGGCTCAGAGCCTTGTCCACAAAGTGCCCTCGTCTGAGTAGGCTTTACCTTCTGCATGCAGACCTGAGAAGCCTTCCCAGTTGCAAGTTCCTACCTCCATCTTTGAAGGTGCTGGAGCTGTGTGGCTGTGAGCTTCCTCGTGGTTTTTTCAACCAGACCCTGCCTGCTCCATCCTCTTGCCCCCAAGAAAGCGCAGAAGCCACCTCCAGTGTTGGTGCTCAACAGAAAGGAAAAGGGCTTGGTACCCCATTCGGAATTTCAATTGAGAGGTTAGTCCTTAACCATGTTCCCTCCTTCACGGACCAGCACCTGCAGAGCCTTACATCATGGGAGAGGCTCAGTCGTTTAGAGTTGCGCGATGCATTTCGCATAACTGCTAATGGGCTCAGGAGCTGTGCGGCCAAGGATGGCATCTGTGGTGTGGAAGGGCTATTCCGGCTCAAGTCTCTGGAAATTGGCATTACTGGGGGTCAGGGTTACCACTTACAGATGGCCTCCTTGGGGTTAGGGGCTGGATGGCTTGGTCTGGAGGAACTGAGCCTGGGTGGTAAGGAGGTGGGACCAGGCTTGCTCTGCACCAGCCGTCTGAAGGACCTGAAGCGTCTGTGCCTGAAGGCCTGCACAGTCAGCGAGCTGCAGATAGTGCGGAGTTGTAGAATGCTTCGTGGACTCCACAGGCTGGAGTTTTTGGATGTGATCTTCCAGCCCCGGCAGTGTCCACCGGTGGAGGAGGGAGAGGGAGAAGGTGAAGAGGAGCAGGAGAGAGAAGAAGCTGCTGATGGAGAAAACAGCAGTGATGAGAATAAGCTAGATAGTTTGCGTCGCTCCCTGGCTGCTCTGCTGCCATGCTGCACACTAATTTTTACCAACTGTACTGTTCAGAGAAATTCAGACTAAATGAAGCATTCATTGTAAAGCTGTAGTCAATATGAATCTTCTGTTACAAAGGCATAAGCCATTTTATGCAGTGATATAAATATATCAAGGGAGGTTTTTTTTTATTATAAGTCACTGTACATTCATATAAGGCTGCACATGTTCAAATAATACTCAAAAAAAGAAAAATTTTTACAAAATACACATTTTCAGATGTAATTAACGGTTTGCTTTTAAAGTGAGTTATATAATATATTGTGATATGGTACATTTTCTGAAAAATTAAAACAAAAGAGGTCTATAAATTAATGACTAGTCAGGAGTGTCTGCTGTTGGACAAAATAGCAAGGAAATAAAATGGAAAATATAAAAAATAATTCTTGCTACAAAACAGTCTTGCTCATTGATTTGCAGTATTTAGATGTCAAAGGGAGAGCTACTAAACAGATAATTCTTGGGTATATCAACAAATTGCCAACTGTTCTTCTCAGCAGACAAATCTCTTGATTGCACACATTAACTAAAATTCTCTTGGTTCTGATAATATCTTTCACTGAAATGCAGTTTTAAAAGAAAATGTTGAATTGTTACTGCTTGACTATAAACTCCTTAGCGGGTTTTGACCACAAGAGTTGTAACTCACTGTTGGCAATGATCCACCTGTTTCCTGTTTAATGTGAGAGCAGATGTTTGTTTTTGTGTTACCAAATGACATATTTCAATATGCTATTTTTTTGTTGTGTACAATTTTCATCTTTTCTTTTTAATCTTTTTTCCTATACGAGTTTTAGAAATTCAAAATTAAATGTTACATCTGTGTTCTGTGTAGATGAGGGGAAAAGAGGGGATGAGTTGCGAATCTGTGTCCTCAAGAGAATTGTGTTGCATACAAAGCACATTTTTAGACAGATGACATTACAAATGAGAAACGGTGTGAATAAATCTTGCTTGAACATAGTCATCCTGTATCATTGTGTTTTATTTTTAATGATAAGCTACAATTTTTGAATAGATGATTAATACCAAGCATCATCTGGGCTGAGCAGTCAAATGTTAAGATTGATGTTTTATTGGAGGGAAAAAAATTCAAAAGGGACTGAGGTAACACATTCATGAAAATTATCAGCAGCAGACTGTAATTAGTCACAATTTTTTTTAAATTATTTTTTACTTGAGGATAGAGATAACCTAGAAAAGATGGGATAGAATCGGGCTTCCTCTGACATTGAAACATCAATTTGAAAATGAATGTATACAAAATCTAATTTCTGTCAAAGAGACAGAGAGGGGGAAAAAGAAATGGAACAAACATAATAGGGGTAGTACCTTCAGGCTCCGGCCCTAATAAATAATCTTCTAGGAAAATTCTTTCCTTTCGCTCTATTCCACATACATTAAAATTGACTCCTGGGGTGATCATAATTTACTTGATACCTGTTTTAAAAACGTTCTCCCTTTTTATGTTTACAAGAAGAACTCGAACGTATATGTATCGTAATAGTTACCCTTGGAATTAGTGAGCATCGGAGATATCTTTAAATCTTTGGACGAGATTTCATAAAGAGGATGAATATTGTAACGTTGGTGATTGGGTGAGGAGATGGGAAGGCGGATCGTCGTTGGTGTCATTCACCAATCATGCGCGTTCCATTCTGGGACCTCTGTCCAATAGGAGTCCTCCATGCGGAACATGCTCTCCAATCAGGTTCGTCAAAAGTCGCATTTTGAAAACGTTGGCGGCCAAGGAAGTGCAAAACAGACAGGAGAGGGGCTTTCTACGCTAAAAAGAAAGTTTAAACTAGCTTGACGCTTTCTACCACGATGCAGGTAATTTTTGTTTTCGATTGGGACAAAAGAATGGACAAGAATTGAAAATACCGAGCAATCTGGGTTTTTTCCCCCCCGTAATATTATACTGTAGTAGGAAGAGGTTTTAGCTAGTTAGCTGGGGTTGGATTAGCTTCTTTGCCAAGCTAAATTAGCATAAATTGATATATATTTTAATAACCAAGCGTGACGAAAACTTTAAAGTTTGACAGCAAGTGATGAAAATAAAACCAAATGTACCCCATGAGCTGTATTATGTCACTTCAAGACCTACTAAAAGACCTACTAGTTCTTTGCCATTGTTAAAATTGAGATTGATGTTCCTCATATTATACGGGTCCTTAAAATCCTTAAAACAAACAGTTAAGTTTCATGGTATGTGTGTGTGTGTGTTTATTTTTTTAATCCATCAGAAATGACCTCATCACGGGGTAATAAAACTAACGTTAAAGGACGAATGTTTAACGTTACACGGCACAATGTGTAACTGTTCGTCAACACGTAACTCACGTTACATTGATTTAAAAAAAAATTGGTGACAGATGTGTGAATTTGCATAGACACTCTGTTGATGTTTCTAGGTGTCTTTTTTAATCCCAAGTTTTGCGTCATATAAAAGAAATTGCATGGCTGCTCTGTAGAGCTTAATTTGGCATACCGGCTTTAACTAACGCGTTCCTGTAGAAGTGCCATGTAAGCAGGAAAACCAGTTGAGCTCTGGCACTGCTGACCTATCAACATTCTGGCTTTAATGAAGACAGCACAGACCTCCAGGAAAGCAGATGCAACCTTACCTCTCATGACAGTATGCTGACAGGTGCACAGCAGAACTTTAGTTATAGACTGTTATAAATTACAAACCTCTGTCTGAATAACAGTTATGTTCCCTAAAATCTACTAACATAGGTTTTTGTCTGTTTATTTCTTTACAGAATAAGGAAAATTATGAACCAAGAGGTTTCCAAAGACCGGTAAGATGTGATAGTTGTTAAAAGCTTTGGCCGCTGTGCTCACAACATTCTCTTGCAGTATTTTTACGATGATAGATATGAGTTTGTGAAGCACTAGAAACTGGTAATAGCTTCATTTTAAAACAAACTATGCTGTCCTTAATTTTATAACTTTATCTTGTTGTTGGTCATCTGATTGACTGAAGAATGTCAGAAAACTACTTACTGGAGTTTTTTTGTGCATTTACATGTGACACCAGTATGCAACCCCAGGCATGGTTGCAGGTCCACAGCGTGTCCAGGTGAAGCCACGTCCAGAGACTGACAAAAAAGCCATCACAGGTAACATAAAGTGTTAATATCCATGTGCCATTTAGAGAAAGTAAAAAACAAAGTCCTTATATTGAATATAATGTCATTTTCAGGCCCTGGGAGAGAGCATGTTGGCTCATCCTCTGGTACTTTAAAGTAAGTTGTATATTCTTTTGAATTTGTGTGGTTTCAGCTCAGTTTGTAAATCTACCATTTCAATGGTCACCCTCAAGATATCTGACCTTTCTCCTCTCTTTAGGAAAGTTACCATTGATGACTTTGACATCGGTCGACCTCTAGGAAAGGGCAAGTTTGGTAATGTCTACCTTGCCAGGGTGAAGAAGCTACAAGCCATCGTGGCGCTGAAGGTGTTGTTCAAATCCCAGATGGAGAAGGAAGGTGTGGAGCACCAGCTCAGGAGGGAGATAGAGATTCAGGCCCATCTCAAGTTAGTATCCTGCCACATGTTTTTGGAATCTTCCGTGTCATGATGTTGAGCTTTATTTGCCACAGTTTCACAGACATCTTACTTGGACTCTTGATTTTTCTTCTGTCACCTGTCTGTACATAGAAACAGCCCTTAAATGTTGACCTAGTGGAGCTCATGCCCCTCATGAACTGTAGTCTTACCTTTTCTATACCGCTGCATAGATAACAAACATATTTTAAGTAAAGAATATGGATCTAAAATCATGTCACATACACACTGATACCATTATGTGGGTGTGGTTAGGGTTGATATGTATGTGTGTGTGTGTGTGTGTGTTTTTTTTTGCTGGATCAAAACCTTAGGGATAGGAGCGGGACAAGATATCAATACACAGCACATCATGATACTTCCTCTTGTGTTAGATTACTAATACACCGGTGCCAGGTATCACTATTGTTACAATACAGATTCCGTCCTGATTGTAATTAAACATATGGACGAGGCACTTGAACAGACTCAAAATTCCTTAGTGACTGAAACTGAATTCTCTCTCTCTCTCTTTCTCTTTCTCTTTCTCTTTCTTTCTCTTTCCCACCTCAGACATCCCAACATCTTGCGCTTCTACAATTACTTCCATGACCGGAAAAGGGTCTTCTTGGTGCTTGAGTATGCTCCACGGGGGGAAATGTACAAAGAGCTCCAGAGATGTGGGAGATTTGATGACCAACGTACTGCCACGGTATGAGTTTTGTTAGAATACATTTGCTTGGGCTGTTATTTTTAAATCAGTGAAACGAAGTTTAATTTTTACAGTATTTGTGTTTATTTATAATTGTGTTAAAATACAAATGTGTTGCTTTTGTTTGAAATTGCTCATTTCTATCCTCCATATATTTCCAGTACATGGAGGAGATATCTGATGCACTCATGTACTGCCATGAGAAGAAAGTGATTCATCGTGACATCAAGCCAGAGAATCTGCTTCTCGGCTATCGCGGAGAACTTAAAATAGCTGATTTTGGTTGGTCTGTTCATGCACCCTCTCTAAGGTGAGAGCCTTATGTTTCTTTAATGTCTCTCCAGACCTGTTTCTTTGCTGCTGCCTCTAATCCTTCTGCACCTTTTGTGTTTCACTCTTGACAAGGCGTCGGACGATGTGCGGGACATTGGATTACCTTCCTCCTGAGATGATTGAAGGCCACACCCACAGCGAGAAGGTGGATCTGTGGTGCATCGGGGTCCTCTGCTATGAATGTTTGGTTGGCAATCCACCTTTTGAAACTGCTAGCCATTCGGAAACATACAAAAGGATTATGAAGGTTGGTGTATTTTTGTTGATCAGATACATCATTATGGACCAATTCAGCTGTTCTCCTGACAAAGTAGCTGCACACCCTCCCCCCACAATGTCAAAGATCAGGTTTTACCAGTATCACAATTTGCTGTCAAAGATGCACGGGTGTATTAGACCGTATCTGCCATGTTTACTGAAAACACTGTCCATCTATATACAGACTGGCAATGTTTAGACTTTGTGTCCAGTTGTGCTTGTGACAGAAGAATTTAAGAGGGCTTATAGTATACACACACGCTTACAGGGTCAGTGCTTAAGAATGGTCTGACCTTTGACCTTAGCCATTATAATTCTGCCTTTGGAGGAAATGTTCTGGCTTGTTTTGTGTCTTTAAACCAATCATTGGGTTTACCCTGTGCTACAGCTGCCTTAACGCGACAAGAGATTTGCTCTTTCCTCAACTTGAAGTCCGGTTTAGAGGCAATGCAGAGGTGTGGAGCCAACAAAGACCGCTTCATAAAGAGTTAAAAATGGCTGTTCAAGCTTTCTTCTAGCTTGTGTTTTTTTCTTTCTTTTTTTTCTTTTAAGGCTGTGTTTGACATTTTGGGGAACTCTGAAACAGCAGAAATGCCTTTTCCTCACCTGTTTGCTCCTGTCACCTCTGGCTACATTACATATGAATGTTAGCTCGTTGTTTTCACTTGGAGAGGTTGGCAGCAGTTGATGACAGACATCTCCCCACAGGAGATCAAGGGCACAGAGAGCCCAGGGAGCACGAGTGGGGACCTCAGCAAAATAGAGTTGCTGGGGCACTTGAGTTTGCATGAATCTAATGAACCATCTCTGTACTTGTGTGATAAATCACCATGTTATATGGTGGCGCTGAAATATCGTGAATGGTATTACATATTACAATGGTTTCTAACACTGTTGTCAAAATGAATAGAGACAATGGCTTCTTCCTGTTCACAGGTGGACTTGAAGTTCCCTAAACCTATCTCAGATGGCGCACGGGACCTGATCTCCAAGCTGCTTCGCCACAACCCCATTGATCGTCTCTCACTACAGAGCGTCATCGACCACCCGTGGGTGCAAGCCAACTCCCGTCGGGTCTTACCCCCCATCTGCCCCACCAAAAACTCATGAGCCCATCTGCCAACCTGCTGAACTCCTGAGGAGTGTTTTTATTTGTCTGCCACAAGAGACTCCAGGGCCAGCATCTTTTGGTTTCACTGCCATGGGCTTCCTTCACACTGCCATTATTCTGGCACATTTTATGATGGGTGTAAATGCTTACCTGAATTTTTTATATTGTACAGTGTAATGTCTTTATCTGTGTCTAGTTTATTCCCTACCTAGAATTATCTCTGTTTTTGTCGTTTGTTTTCTGAACCATTTTTAAACGAACACAACTGTTTTGAATTTCTGTATCTGATGGTTTCGACGCCAAAGTACTACTGTTAGACTGCCTCAAGCTAAAGTATATTTTCAAATAGTTCAAAAGGCCGTGTTGGAGGGTTTGAGTGGGAAGCATGTTATTATTACCGCTCAATATATACTTTGAATTCTAATAAATATTATAAAAGAATGTTATTTGATCAATTGATTGCTATTAATATTATTTATAATTTGACCCCTTTTCCACTTTGAATGAATTTGGAAGGTCATTGTGTTCAGCGTCTATGAGGCTCACCATTTTAACGTTAATATTTAGACCATCCTATATGAGCCAATCGCTTCACCTTGAGAAGTGACCTTTCCTGAACCCCAGTGAGGGCAGTGCAGTAGTATGAGACTGCAAGTTACAGGAAGGCTATAGTGCAGACTAATCCTGATACATTGAGCGTAAGAATTTTGTATGAAATGTTTATTATATCAAGAAGTGTCTCTGACAAGTTAAGCAACTGGGTAATTTACTTTGAAAAAGCTACTTTGCCTGTGAATGACATAATGGTAGCGTGGCCGAGCGGTCTAAGGCGCTGGATTAAGGCTCCAGTCTCTTCGGGGGCGTGGGTTCGAATCCCACCGCTGCCAAGAGTTTTTTCTCCTCTACTTGATATTTTACGAATGCATATTATCCATAAACACTGAGAAGCTGTATTATATTACCTCATCGCGATAAACTGACAAAGCTATAGTGCATGCTAGTAGTAGTAAGTGGAGTAAGACATGTACATTCGTCTAGAGCATTAGTTTACAAAATCCGTTTTGGGCATAAATAGTCCAGTTAATTCTACAAAACCAAATACAAATAATTTAAGAAGTATTTATTTAAGTCAGCACACACGTCACTAGAGGGCGCTAAAGTAAAAGCTGCGGTCCTATTTTGAATTTTTAGCACAATGTAGTAGGCAAATAACTGAACCACCAAACGTCCCTTCATGAAATACGCCGAGCATTAAATTGTCGCGTTAATAATCTGACTGTCTCATACATATTAAATCTAAATGTACTGCAAGTCTTACCTCGGTTAACGTTCGTCGACTTTTATTTTGAAATGTTCATCCTCCATGCCTTTCCGGGTTACTAAAGGAGCTGTTCCGGGTGAAAACCGCTTCGAACTTCACGGACCAAAACAGAGAGCCACTGCACTGAGCTTGGATTTATGCTGATGTTTTATCATTGCTTTTAATTCACTGAAGCCAAGGTTATCTGAATTAATTGAAACATGGCCGGGTTGCCACCGGGGGACCCGCAGCTGGTCTCCATGATCGTCAGTCACTTAAAATCACAGGGGCTTTTCGACCAGTTCAGGAGGGACTGCCTCGCAGACGTTGATACAAAGGTAATTTAACTCCATATTATCATTTGCGAATTATTTGAACAGTTAAATGTGGTGTGTCGTGGAAAAAAATACGAATCATTGGGCAGCCAACGTTTACTTAAGCCAATATTTAGGTGCCTCTGTTGGGCTAATGTTGCCTGGTCTATCTATAAACTCCTATAACTTTTACTCAGGTTCTTATTATTTGACATGTCTACTTTAAGGCGGAAATTAAGTTGAAATTTTCATATGTAAGAGTCCAAGTCAGCCTGTGGTTTCTAATTCCCGTTTATTTTTTTTGTACGTTATAAAAAATTCTTAGCTGCAGAGGATGGACAAATGTCCTTCCAGTAATAGGACACTTTTAGGGTTATTGTTTCTCTGCACGTGTGGAGTTTTGTGTTGTTGTACCGGGCTGCTTAAAACTGCTTCAGTTCTCTTTGATGTTTAAATGACACCACCCGTCATCTAGGACCCAGACACTTATGCTGCATGTCTTAAGAGAATATGACAAAGTGCTTCAACCTAATGTTCAAAGCATGTGTGGTGTTCTTAAATTTAAGCTTCACTCCTCTCTTGCAGCCAGCTTATTTGAACCTGAAACAAAGAGTTGACAACTTTGTCTCCAATCACCTTTCAAACCACACATGGAGCCCTCACTTAAACAAAAACCAGCTGAGAAACAACATCAGACAGCTTGTGCTGCAGTAAGTCTGTCAGAAAGTTGTTTTTCTGCTTCATGCTGTACTTTTCCACAACAAATTTTATGTGAAAGCAATGCAATAGTAAAGCAAACTATGCCTCTTAGATCTGGGATGCTGGAGCAAGGAGTGGACAGGATTGTCACCCAAGTGGTTGATCCCAAAATCAACCACATCTTCAGACCACAAGTGGAGAGGGTGGTCCACGAATTTCTGTCTCCTGGCAGCTGTGCTGAGGAGCCACCAGCCCCACCGCCTTCTGTTGAGATCAAACCTGACAGCAGCATTCCTGAGCAAGGTTGCAAAAAGTTATCATTACAGTTATAGTGGTGAATATTGAGATCATGAGTATGTAACACAATTACTCATGAATTTTTGTGTGGTTGACAATACAGATTTCTTTTAAACTATTAAAATAAGCTCATGGACTTTCACAGATGTAGTTAACACTCTTCATTACATGTTCATATGTTCTCAGCCTCATCATCCACTCCAACCTCCACTGCAGCCCGTGACGCCATGTCCATCCTAGACACCATAACCTCTCTCAATCAGGAGGCTAGTGTCAGGGCCAGCTCCGGCACAGACAGAGGAAGCAGGGCTTTAGACGAGGCCATGCAGCTCGTGGAAGAGTGTGAAGAAGACATGAGTCTTGTTGAGGAAGGAGACAGGAAAACATCAGAAGAAGCAGAGGACGCAAAGCTAGCACTGGAGATCCAGGAATTAAAAGTGAAGACAGAAGACACTCAGGATCAGATGGAAATCGGAAAAGAGATATTCACTGAAGAGATAAAGATGGAGGAGGAAGAGACAGGAGCTCAAGACCTGACAGAGGAGGACAAAGCGCTCAGTAAAACATCAGGAAAACCATCAGAGGAGAAGCAGGATGAAGATTTACTGAAATCCACCATTCAGGCCAAGCAGAAAGCCAGAGAGAGGATAAAGGAAGGTAAGCCGCTTTTCTCTTTGTGTGCGTTCAATTCTGGATCCGGTGTATTCTGACAGTGATGGACATTTCTCATCACTGGAAACAGATTGTATGTAAATAAGCAATACCAACTCCAAATGCTTGTTCTTGGCTTGAATTGCAGTACAGAGGAAACTATTTCAATATTTGAATACTGAGGCGTCTTCACTCCACAGAGTACTCTTTGGAGGACTCAGACCTGGAAGGCCTGAGTGACATCACAGTGAGCTCCGTCCACACCAGTGACCTTTCATCATTTGAGGGAGAAAGTGAGGAAGAGGAGCCGCTGTCTGAGTCTTCTGAAGAGGGAGAGCTTTCACCAGATGGTCTGACATTTTAAATCTTTCCATCTTTCTTGTTGCACAATCACAGAATTTGTTGGAGTGCTTGAAAAAAAAATTGTTTTTTCTCTCTACGTCAAGGTGAAAGATCAGAGAAGAAAGAAGTCAGTGGGGACACAGGAGAGGAAGAAAGGGAGAGTAAACCTCGCCGCAAAGCTTACGTTCACAAGCCCTTCCTGTACTCTCGTTACTATAGCGACTCAGATGATGAAGTCACTGTGGAGGAGCGGCGTAGATCTGCGGTGAGTTTTACAAATCCAAGTCCATAATCTCGGATTTTACTGACAAATAAGTTAATCTTCCATTTTAAATGGTCATGACCCCATGTGTCCAATCTCTCCTACCTTATTTGTCTGCTTTAGGCTAAGGACAAAGAAGACAGGCTGCTAAAAAGGCAGCAAAACCGAGAACGAATGGAAGAGAAGCGCAAACAGAAAGCTGCACAGGCGGAAGAACAAGGTATTTCTGTCAGGTTTTGAAAATGTAGCGCACAGGGTCCTCAAATGTTAGGAATTATACATCTGCCTGATGGCAGTGTGAGCTTGAGATGGGGAGGTCCATTGCTTAATTGTGTTAGAAATAAATTGCTAGTTGGTTATTTTATTTAAATAATTGTGTGTAAGCTTTCTCTTTCTTACATGCGCCTCTTTGAAGTTGTTTTATTTCACATCCAGAACCTCATCCTTTAGTTAATGGTCATAATTTCACTATACAGATCAGAAAAAACAAAAGAGTGCAGACTCCGCTGGGCTGGAGAAACCCAGAGCCAAAGAGGCTCGCAAGGAACGCAAAGTCCTTGAGAAAAAAATGGCCCTCAGCAGAAAGAGGAAGCTAGACTCAAGGTAAGTCTGAAAAGTACTGATACAAATTAGTATAGTTGCTGCTCACCAGCACAAATGTTCAGGAACAAAGGAAAAAAGTGATTGTGGCCTTTGTTTTTAATCCTCAGGAAAGAAGGAGATGTTTCAAACAAGAAGAAGGGAGACACAGACGGGTCTAAGAAGGCAGTATGTAACATAATTCCAGAATTTAACAAATGTCATAATCAAGTTGTTGTTCTTGGTTAGTAACTGATGTAGTATTTTGTTGGTTGTTGTTTCAAAATTAGGAAGTGAAATCTTCAGCGTCAAGGACCCCACAACAGAAATTGATGAGAAATTTGTCTGAATCAGCATCATCTGAGGAGAGGCACCGAAGGATGAGCGGCAGCATCTCTGAGGATTCCAGCGACACCAAGAAACTGTCCGACAAAGGCCGGACACACTCCTTCATCTTGGATTTGGAGCTAGGATCCCAAGAGGCTCTCAGGCAACGCTCAGTTGGAAAATTTGACCGGTCGTCCCGCAAAGAACCTCATTTGAAAGAACGCAAAGAGAAAGAACGCAGTTTGTCGGATGAACGTACCAAGCTCAAACAAAAGCAGGAGAAGAAATCCGAATATTTAGCAGATGAGTCTCAACTAAAGGAGGTCTCCTCTGTGAAAGTGTCCACTGAAGAGAAAGGTGACAAGAAGGCAAAGGTCAAAAGTGAGAAGAAAATGGCCGGTGGTGGTACAAGAGAACAAAAGGCAACTGGGTCTGAAGGTGTAGGTGACGAGGCTTCTAAAGATGCCATGGCCAAGAAGTTGAAGGCTCAGTCAGCTGAGAGTGGCAAAGCAGAGAAGGACAAGGAAAGAGAAAAGGACAAAACTAGGGAGAAGGATAAGGGCAAAGAGAAGGAAAAGGCCAAAGCAGAGAAAACACCTGCAAAAGGAGATTTTAAGCAACTTCTCCGCCCTGATTCTGCTGGTTCCTCCGAGGATCGATCTGACATGGAGCCTGGATCAGAGAGCAGCAAAAAGAAAGAGAAACTCTCCAAGGAAGTCCTTAAAAGGTCAAAGAGCTACTCTGAAGACAGGCAAGGAGAAAAACTCAAATCTAAAACAGAGAGCAAAGACAATGACAAAGACAAGACAAAAGCTGATCAAGACAGCCAGAAACCAAATAAGACCAGCTCTGAAACGAATAAAGACCCAAAACGAGTCAAGCCAACAGAAAAACTAAAAATCACTGAGAAATCTAAATCCAGAGAAGAAATTAAGACACCGCTGGTACCAAAGACGGATAAGAAAGCTCCAATTTTAGATGTTAGAAGTACAGCAGCTGCACCGATCAGCAAACCTGACATAGCAAAGGAGAAGAAAAAAGAGGGAAAGGAACAGCAGAAAGTCTCTGAAGAATCTCTCCATGACAAATTTGATACTAAGAGTGCCAAGAAAAAGCTGGAAAAGAAGGATAAAGTTCCAGAAAAGAAAGATGACGGCCATGAAGAGAAGATAGCCTCCAGAGAAGACAAAGGGGAGAAGTCTGATAGATTTCCAAAGTCTTCAGTTTCCCCTCCAAGTCTGGGGTCAGAAGAGCAGCTGAAGAAGCAGGACACGAGCACAGACTCTGAGCCTGTCACCACCACAGTCACCACCTCGTTCTCTGACGACACCTGTGATGCACTAAGCGACATCACCCCCGAGCTGTCTGAGGGTGAGATGGAGACACAGGTCAGAGAGATGCCAGCTGTACCGGTAGAGGCTAACGCTCTGCTGACACTCATGGATGTCTGTACCTCAGCTGACGCGAGACTTCCAGCGGAGACTCGTCATGAGGATGTAGAGATGACGCTCCAGGATGCTGACATGAAGGAAGCAGCCCTCACTCTGCTTTCCATGGATCCCGACAGTGCTTTATCCTCCAGCTTTATTATTCAAGATGCAAGGGAAGAAGCAGAAGGGGCGGAGCCTGCTCCAACAGCGATGGAAACCACTACAGCTGAAGAAGAGCGTCAGCCCCCTCCTGCTCAGCAAACAGCTGCAGAAACTGAGTTTACAGCTGCTGCACCGTCACCAGTTGTGTCTCAACAAACTGATGAGCTAGTCGATGAAAAGTCGAACACCAAGGGTATGCGGACACGTTTGTGTAAAAAAAAAAAAATTTGTTTGATGGCAAAATTTGACTGATTATTGTGTATGGCTTTACAGAGGAATCTGAAAACCAGGAGAGTGAAGTGGATGTGTCAAAGGTTGAGATGTCTGGGTTTCTTCAGGTAAAAGAAAAGTCACTGTTGTCCCATTTTGCCATAAATAATTCCTCTTTTCAGCATCTTGTGAAGCAAAATTATATTTATAAAAAAAAGTAAAGTTGGTCAAGTTCCTCTAAGTATTTTTCTTGAATGGGACAGTGGTCAACAAAACTGCTCAGTAATGTCAACAAGTTATCTTTTTGGCAGATATTGGTAATTATATATACATTCTAAAGCTATTGGTTACTGTTGTTCATGTCCTCTTTAGTTATCAGTGATCAGGAAACAACCATTCATATATTTTATGATATATTTGATGTATGTACAATTTATGCACTTTCCTACATGCTTTGGAAACCAAGAAACACAGTACTTTCTCAAATTCACAGTGTTTTCATGTGTGTTTCAATATGGGGAAACTTGAATAACCTATAAACTTAATTTTAACCTCTATAAATGTTGGTTATCAGCCAAAATCAGTTGTAAAAAAAATCTGTATTTGCCCAAAAATCCAGTAATCGTGCCTCCCAAGTCCATAATCCTTCTTACTGTCTGTTGCAGGAGGCGGACACAACATCATATGAATGTCAGGCTCTTTCATCTGAGGAAGAGGCTCCAAGTGTTCAAATGACTTTTGAAACGCGACCAGATGAAGAAATGGTCCTAACACAGCCAGCTGAGAAAGATGGTAAACATCTCAGCTCAGAATCAGATCTTGTTTGTGATTTCCAGTGTGTGTGTTGGTGGAAAAACATGATTATTGACTCAAACCTTCCAGCTGCTGACGCTGTCATGTCAGAAGCAGAGGAGGTCAGAGGAGACGCACAGGAAAGCTCAGTGACTCCAGTTCCTGTTACACCTGCTGCGGAACAAGCCTCAGAAATATCCAGTCAAGGTGAAAATTTGAAATCATTCCTGCTTGGAAGAACACAGTTTCCTTGACTAACTGTTGGCATCTTTTTATCATTGTAGAGCAAAATGAGCCAGATGTCGCAGTTACAAAAACGTTCCACAAGGTGAATTACGAGTCACACAGTACAGCTGTTTAACTGTTGTCTTTCCATGTCTGAAATGAAGTCAGCTCTCTCTTTTGAATTTTAGACAGAGGAGATTATAGCTGAGGACGAGCAGGCCAAGGTGGACATAGACAACAGTGAGTCTTGTGTCTTAAATAACTTGGACAATAAATTCATTTTTGTTGATGTAAATCATTTAAAAGCTTTAGATATAGCAGTATTTTCATTCTCCTCCTTTTTTTTTATCACCAGGAGAATTAAAAACGCAGGAGGAAGTAAATGTTGCTGCAGAGAAGAGTGAGCCGCAAACTGTAAGTGTTGCCATGTAGCTTTGCTTGCTGATGCGACCTGTAGTTTTGGCACCAAAATGAATGATGTTGCATGAACACAGACTTGTGGTAAGCAAAACGGTGCCCCTTTCATTCCTCCTGTGAGCTCTGCACGCCTGTTTCTTACCAACTACTTGATGTGACTGGACATGGAGCTGTTAGCTTGTAGTGCTAAGAGTTAGCTTCGTAGATCTAAATACAGTAATCAAAAGCTACAAGAGGATATTTGTTGAGGGAATGAAGAAGAGACGTGACACTGATCTACTGCTGGTCTGTTGGCCGGTGTCACCACGTAGCAAAACTCCTTCATGCTGCATAAACTGGTTTTCTGTTTTGTCCTCAGTTTCCTTCTGTATTTTTATTGATGATCTGTTCATTTTGTCAATTATCTTTAGATGGAAACCATCACTTCGGACCAGACAGAGGTTGTTGAAGCTGAAACTGAGAGTCAGTCCAAACTGGTCAAACAAATCAGTGAGTGTTTTTTGCGGTGCTGCATTGGCCATTCCTCTGTTTTTAACTATCAAGAGTTGCCATTTTTTCCAATCTGTAGTGAAGAAGAGTGATTGTTTGATAGAGAATCTATGTATTACTATAGTCTTAATTTGGAGGAATTATTAGTAAAGAAACCTTGACCCTGAAAGAGCTTCTTGCACCTCAACCACTTAATACAACATTTTCATTTCCTGTTTTTTCTATAAACATCAGTCACTTTGTCTCACTCGTTGCTGTTTGTTTTTCCCAGGTAATGTCTCCAGCTCAGACAGCCAGGAGGAGGAGAAAGGATCTGACCTGTCAGAAAAAGTGAGTGTTTCAATGGTAAACAGTGACTTTGAACTGCAGCTTTTCCTCACGTTCACACAGTGATTGGGGTGGGGCTGCCATGCTTGTCCAGGTTAGGAGGAGCTGTAGATCAAACTACCTTCCCCGAGATTTAGGGGGCCAGTTAGAAACCCAATCAAATGAGCCATGACATGATGGGGTTTTGTCCCGGACTCACGTCTCTTTGCTTTGCAGGAGGAGAAAGCGGAGGGAAGAGGGAGACGAAAACGAAAGTTGTCAAGTCAGAATATTGCAGGAGTAAAAGAATCTGGTATTAAAGCCTAAATTCTCCATATTTTAGATCGTAGATAGTAATAACACATCCAGAACCTTGAGTATAACTATTCTAAATTAAATCTAGTTATGGACTGATTTGTTTTTCCGATTGATCAGGTGAAGAGGAGGGTGAAAAGAAAATGAAAGAGGAACCGCCTACTGAGGTGAAGGCTTCTATGTGTGCTCTGCTTTTCTTTTTATGTTTTTGTGTTTTGTCATGATCCCTAAAGCCTGCTTAAAAGAACCTCTTGAACCATTCATTCTGCCAGCAGTTGTTTTGCAGACACATTGCTTTTCAACATATTCAATCTGACACGTCTTTGATAAATGGTTAAAAAAAAAAAACAATTTAGGAAAATGATCAGCAGAAGAATGAGGAAGTCAAAACGCCACGCAGGGGACGATCATCAAAAACCACAGAAGAAGTGGAGAAGGACCAACCAAAAGAACCTGAAAAGTTGGAAGAGAATCCGAGTCGCAGAGGAAGACGTTCAGGAGCGTCGGCCAGGGAATCCTCTCCTGGTGAGTTGGCCGCACAGTTGATGTCAGGGTCTTAAAAAGGAGGATCTTCTATTACATCAAAATAAAACGTATTTTGCCTCATATAACAATCTGTTTTACAACTTGATTTGGGAAATAGTGTCCAAACCTTCAGTATATTTTTTTTTATATGTTGCCATCATTTTATCTGTACTTCAGATAACCAGAAGAAAGATGAGAGTAAAGACGAGGACAGCACTTGTAAAACCTTGTCAGGGAAACCAACAGAGAAAGAAGAGGTACATCAAGAAAGCTGCACCACAAACAAAAATGTCTTGCACATTATTTTCTTTTTTTATTAATAAATTTCACTGTGACTATTTAGTCTTTTATAAGTATACTTCTGCATAATATTTAGAGAACTGAAGGGGAAAGTGGGTCAGAGCCCGGTGGACTGCAGGGAAGTCAAGCCAGTCTATCATCTCCTGCTCCAGAGGACTGTGAGGATGCAGGAAATTCTGCATACAAGGAGAACTCTGAACAAGGTTAGAAATCTGGAGAAATGTTCATTTTGGCTGCTAATTTTCAGTTGAATCTTCTGTCAAATGTCCATCTTGGTCTTCTTCATATTTAGTCTTTTGACCAAAAAAAAGGTGAGTTTCAGTCCCGTTTCATTCATTTGGTTATCTTTAAAGTCTAGCTTGTACACAATATTTTTGTTGTTAAAATTGTAACATTTTGTAGTTGCTGTTTGCATATCAAAAAGATAATGTCAATTTGTATCACGTTTCCATTCTAGATAAACCATCAGTGAAGATGGAGAGCTCTGAAGACATGGAGGAATCTGTGGAGGTAAGATTTGTTTCCTTGTTGCTCTGTTTCTTGGTCTGCGTTACCTTTTATCCTGATGAGCCCTTATGAATCCTGATGTGTAGACAATTAAGGTTCCACAGCAAACCCAGGATGAAAAGCACAAGGAGGACACCAGTCAGCAGGAGCAGAGCAGCCAACAGCCAGACAAAGAGAGTGGTAAGGAAAAGGAGCGTACCATGAGACCCGGATAGCTGTTGTTGAAGGGACTGAAACTCTTAAAAAAAAATACACACACACACAAAATGGTCCAAGTTAGCAAGCTTCATTATGTTCTCACGTCTTTTTCATTTCTCAGCTCTTCCTCCTCCAGTGAACCGGTCAGATGAACAGGAGGAGGGAAAAGCCGAAGCCTGCAGTGGGAAGAAATCTGATTTTGTAAGTCTACTATGTAATCAACCACTTATGTAAAAGTGTTGGTCTGTGATTTATATACACGCTGTTATTTCATCTCCTCAGGAGGAGGAGGAGCAACGAGAGGAACAAGAACCGGCTCCAAAGAAACCTGCTCGGAGGGGGCGACCCCCAAAGGCAGCGGCACTCACGGAAAACTCGGGTAAGAATATTTAATATGTTCACCAGTGAAAGAGAGGTTCTCTAGTTTTAAGGTTCAAGTATTTGAATACTGTGTTTCAGCTTATTTTCAAAGGTTTCCCGCATTGAAGCATTTACAGCTCTTCCAAATGTTATAGAGAAATAAACTCATGTTTTATCGATAACTAGCAAGGACACACAACATTGGCCATAAAATACAAGTGTCTTTATGGTCCGTCACCGTTTAACCGTCGTTCTCACCAGATAAAAACAACAAAACAGCAGACGAAAATGACGAGGAAGAGGAGGATGGTGGTGAGAAAGATGACAATGACAAACAAAATGCGACCAGAGCTACCACGCGGGCCACATCTCGCCTAGAGGCAGAGAGGTAAGTCATCGTTGACTCCAGTGAACAGCAGAGATGCCAACTGAAAACGATCATAAGATCAAGCCTGCACACAACAATGCATCTTCGATTCAAACTTCATTGGAACGTTTTAAAAAGTACAAGACAGGGGTGTGCTCTTCAGCCACTGAGGCCAATTCAATACAGTGTGGATCTTTAAAATAATTGAATCAGTATAACAAACAATGAAGCATTTTAGCAAAATGGAAACCGCATCAAATCAATGCTCTATTTCTTCTTTGAGATTGCTGGAGGAAATCTTGATAGATTTACTAAATCCAGGCCTGTGGGTCGGGAGAACAGTGACTCAGCCTTATTGCTGCCGGCCACATTCTGCAGCAATTCCTTCTAAATCCTCAAACATAGTCCTCACTCACGCTTTATGATCATTTAGTGCTGTAATGTCTTCTCTTCTCTTCCCAACATTTGGGGAAATGAAGAGCAGCAACTGGGAGTGCAGGGAGAATGTTTGTTTGCATGTGACTCAGAGAGACACTGTTGCAGGAAGAGAGAAGACATGAGAAAGTAATGACAAGAGAGGTTTGTTATTGCCAAATCAGTGTGCATCATATTGAGATGTACTGATAAAATAAGTGTTGATGTGTCCGGGTGACAGGCTGTCTGTAGCGACACTGATCCAGACAGCCTGTGTCAGCTTGTATCCGGCTGACACAGGCTGTCTGGATCAGTGTCGCTACATCTTACACGATAAATCTCAAGGCGTTTGTGAATAAATTCACCCCCCAAGTTGTAAAAGTTTGGCACTGAAGCTCTTAAATGAAACAAATAGAATCTGAAAACTGTGATGAAACTCAGAACAAAAAGCACAAACAACCGGTGATAAGACAAGACAGCAAGTCCAACACAGCCTATAAACCGTCACGCAGAAAACAGTGACGACGATTGTTTTGTTCCCTGAAGCACCCAGCAGGCATCATCAGGGAGATTCAGCACCAAAACGTCAGCTGTTGTGACATATTTGTTTTTATTGCTCCTCAGAAACAAGCCAAGTAAACCCTCCACCCGGGCAAGTCGACAGAACGGTAAAGACGAGACCACAGCTGGCACGCGGTGAGTTTGTCCCACTGAGGTTTCGCAGAAATGAACAAGCTTAAAAGGGAATCCAACCAAAATTTACCTCGCGATCCCTCCCTCTGTGAAAGAGAACGTTTTACCAAAAATTTCCATGAATTTCTAAATGTTTTTGAGCTCCTGAAATAAAAATCAGCTTCATGGCTCTTGTAAAGGAACATATGTTAAACATCTGGAGAAGCACTACAGCAACTGGAATGCTGTTGAATACGAAGCTTATGAATAGTTTGATTTGATCATTAAAATAATTTATTTTATTCCCCCTGAGAATTCAGAAAGGTGGCTCAATATGTTGCTATGCTTATTAACTGCTACTCTTACTTCATGTGGTGAAAATGATACATTGCGCAATTTCCACTCAAACCCGGAGCCCTGAAGGTTAGACGAGTCAAAAATGAAGAACTTATCGGGTGCTCACCACGAACTGTCTCGTTACCAAAAACATCTTGTGGTCACCAGATCGTTTCAGTGCTCTCTGGTGTGTGAGCACCCAAAAGTTTCTATTGAGGAGCTGTAAAATAAAAAAAAAAAAAAAAAAGTTAGCATTCTTATGACCTTGAATAAGAATGTCTTTGCTCTGTTTGTTCAGACAAGTTTGCCTCCTTTATTGTGCTAACTATCAAGTTTTAACAGGTCTGATGAAAATTTACTTGATCAAAGCTGTAAAAGTCAGAATCAGCATTTCCTTCGTCTGAAAGTTGGACCGCGTTTCACTCCCGCGTTTGAATGTGATACAGGAGCCTCTGTTATTTGTTAACAGTTTTTGTGAATAAGTCTTGTATTAACAAAGACAAATTTATACAGCAGGTAAACATGACACTTGGACAAACGCACTGACACATGCTCCTTGTTTCCCTCCTGCAGTGGGATGAGGGGCCAGGCAGCAGCAGCGAAGGGGGGCCGCAAACGGGAGGCCAGCCCTCCTGCTGTGCGAACGCGGGGAGGACAGAAATCAGAGGAGCCCCCTTCTAAGAGAGCCAAGCGCTAAAATCTCTGACAGCGGTGGACTGGTTTGCCCCAGCTGTGTTTTTTCTGCACTCCATATTCAAGTGAGAGCTTTGCAGTTTTGTTGTCGGGGGTCAGGGACCCTCTACGCTCAGCCGCCACGTAGAGCCGTTTCTACTTCATGACTGGAGATATTGAAGCGCTCTGGATAGTATTAAACACTTGTCTCTGGTGGTTGAGTGTAAACCTGAGGATCTGTGTAGGAATCCCCCAGAATACCTTCTACTCCTCTGCACCCATATGGTTTGGATCAGCTGCCATCATTCCTCCGTTTATTTTGTAATGCCCGCTGAAGCCCAGTATTCCAGGCCAATCAAAGGCCTAACGTGTAGTGGAGTTGTGCTTTCAGATAAAGAGGGTGAAGTGAAATTAGCTGTCAGTCAGTCAGAGGCCAGATAGCGTCGGCTGAGCCCGTTGAACCACCAGTGCTATCTGATTGAACGCGTGCACAGAGAAATCACAGTCAAGTGATCCTTCATTGAATATTCATTCTGTGAATGACCCAAGGGATTTTCCTCTGGATTCTTTTTTACATTCTTTTTTATATGAAATAAAAGGCTTTTTTTTTTTTTTTTAGATCCCTGATGGCAGAGCAGTGTTAGTTAGAAGAAGAGTGTTTCTCTCCAAACTGAATCTTCCCGGTGACGTACGAGTCACCGCGCCTGGTGCTGTCTCTTCATGTCTACATGGAATTATTTGTGCTTTTCAGAATATCACATGATGGCTTGCATCCTCATTGTGAATGTATTTCATTCTTTCAAGCAAATATAAATCTCTTAAGGTCTTACATGTGGTCAAAATCACGATTTCAAATTTGTTAACTACACTGGAAGAAGACGATGTTATTTTTTTGGTAACTGCAACATTTTGAGGCTGCTTAAAATCTCACGGACAGGAGCCAACTTTGCAACTGCTTAAGAAAACTTGTATTTCTGGGGTTGGTTTTTTTTGTGTGTGTGTGTGTGTGTTTCTTTTCACTTTGTGGAAATTACATTTTGCTTATAAAAAGAAGAAAATATACATTATTAGTCTAATAATTCACCCCCATGACGTCTCTTACTCTTCACCCTGTTCTCCACATGTTTGAAAAGCGACATTGACCAATCACCTTGGAGCTTGGAAGAGGAGAGGACATTCCTGCCTCCAAATGAGTGATAAAACTGACAAACTCAGAATGAAATATTCCTCCATCGTTAACACCTTAGGAGCCCCTAATCGCCACACCTGAACTCGCGGGAGCCAAAAAGAACGAAGGGAGGCTACACAAGTTCTCTGAGAGGTTTTCCAACCATTCCTGCGGATTGCTAAATTTTATTCCTGAAAGGTGTAACTCTCAGGTATTTCCTGATGCTGGAATCCAAGTCTTAAAATATTAGCCCACCAGCTCTAATTTAAAAGCTTTGAATCAGCTTTTATTTCGCCACCAGCTCTGGCAGAAAAACAGCTCTCCTTTCACTGGCTGATGCCATTTGAGGGATTTTAGCCGTCGTCTTTATGATACTCATTTGTGTTGTTGTCTGAAATGATTTTTGAATTTGCCAAGCAGGTTTCTACTGCAGAGCATCAGTAATATAAGGCCCGTTAGACGCATTTATAGGCAGCAAATTACACGCGTGAGAGGGAAGACGAACTCAGCAGGGGCTTCTCCTCAAGAATGAGGGGTTGACTTGGGAGAGAGAGCGGCAGTGCAAGATCATCTAGAATACCGACTTGTTCCTGGTGCTCTCTTGACTACTCGGTAGGTTTTGGGTTTTTTTTTCCACATGTTGTCGAAAACCAAGTCGACGTTTTGCTGACTATTCTCCTTTTTTGACCAGTTTTTGCCTCACAGGAGATCGGAGTTCATCGTGACTCAAAGTAAGATGCGCAACTCTACACCACCACACACTGTCTCTGCCAAAATTTTTTTACTTTTTAAATTTTTTTTTAAATTCAATTACATGTAACTTAAAGATCCCCTCAGATTACACATTTGTGGATTATCAAAAACAAAAAAATATATACAGATACGTCTTAAAAAAATGTTGGCTCTAAAACCACCAGTGTGTGAGACTGAAGTTAAAAAACTTAGGGTTTTTTTGTGGAGAGGAGAAAGAAAAAAATAATATCCGGTTCTCAGCCAGATGATGATGATGATGATGCCTTGACCTCCTCTCTAGCACCACCATGAGGCCGACTTTGGCTTTTTGAGTAAAACAGCTTGATGTCTGTGAATTAATTTTGACAAAATTCCTGCAACAGCAATGACATTCTCATCAGTCATAGTTGTATTTTTGGGTATTATTTGATGCTAATTAGCCAGCATTGGCAAAAGCAACATGTAAGAAAGAGATGATAAACTTAATAACATGAACACTTAACTTAATAACAAACTTTTCTCTACAATTAGGGTGAAAAAGTAATGAATTTTCTACTGTTTGTTAAAATTTTCACATCGAATCTTTTGATTTTTTTTTGCTATTGCGTTTATTTTATTTAACAATGCAGTCTCTCTTAATTATTTAAACTCTTAAGAGGCCTAAGAGTGAAAAATGAAAACAAAAAAACAAACATATATAAAACTCAGATGATGAAGCATGCAGATGTCCAGGGGACATACATTTAAGTTTTATGGTAGTTTGCTAGTAGTCACTTGATCATGTACTATGTACTTAAGAGTAGAATATTTTGATTGTCCTTACAGGAATAATACTACACAAGTTACATTCACAGTCTTATTGTATGAACTAAGTATCGTTTGAAAAAGAAACTGGTGGAGATGCACTGAATTTTGATATCAGCTCCTGGAGCTTTTTGGATGCAGGCTTTAATCCTTTTTTTTAACAAAACTCTTTTTTTTCATCACGTTACCGATCTTTAGTGGAACAAAATGTGCTTTGACTGCATTTGTCTGTTTCATCTCTTTAGTTGTATGTTTCTCCATGTTGCCTTTATTTTCTACTCAAAGCAGTATTACAACATAAAAAATAAGCCAACTACTTCGGTACTGATGATTGGTTTTCAATAACCAGGCGTCTTTCGGCTCCTTGTAGCACTGAAGCGGTTCGTTTGGTACATTAAAGTATGAAGAGCACAGTTTCCTCCTTCCGCTGCTAAACTGGTAGCAGTTCAGTTGCTGTCAAGTGGCCTGGAGGTAACTGCGGGCTCAGAGCAGAGGGGACCCTCGCAGGCTGCAGGGATAAAGGGGGCTCACTCCCGCCGCCGCCGCCGCCGCCGCCGCCTCCTCTCTACACTGGGAGTGGTCTTTCCTCTACTGGGATTTAGCCAGGCCGACTGGCACCACATATAATGTTTTCCCATTCAGCCACTCCTCTCACAAGACATAAAAGTTAACAGGTGTTTAACGTCAGAAGCGTTTCATGTGAGAGTCATAGAAATAGCTAGAGACAGGAGCGTGGGGGGGGTGGGGGGGTTCTTCTTTCATACTTTCACAAATCCGCCAGAGAGCCAGGATAGAGTGTCTATAGTACAAGTCTGGTTACTGACCAGTGGTTGGACTTCAGCCGTCTCTCAAGTGAAAAAAACCAACATGCTCCTCTTGTGCAAGACAGATAATACAAGGTTTTACTGACTGTCCTTTTCAAGTTATCCTTTTGGTGTACATGAGGTAGAAGAGTTAATTCAACTTCCTACTTTTCTGCAGTATTACTCACCCAACTGGTTACAACCACTAAAATGTTTCAGCTTTTTAGCAACCGCAGTGGAAACTTATTTACCCAAGTACTTAAGCGCACAATTTGTGGCATTGCTTTGGACATTATTTTGATTTTAAATTATGTCCCAACAATTCTGAGGTAATTTTTTTTTTTTTTTGTTTGCTCGACTTAGCAGTTGCGTTTAGGTTGTTTTTAAGATGACGTGTATAACAAATTTTTAAAAATTAAAACGCATCATTCAAGATGACGATGCTCTACCCGCCGTAGCTGGAAAAGCTGCGTGCGTGCTGATGCGTCAGATTTCACGATCTTATGATGCCGTACACTGAAAGTATCGATCAAAGTACTTCTGTTTAAACATTCAATTTGCCAACATTTTGCGGCCGATACTTTACTTTTACGCCGGCTTTACTCTGCAGGATGTTGACTTCAAAACTTTTCAATTCATCCCCGAGTCCAAGTGGAAGTTTGTACCAAGTTTTGAAGAAATCCCCCCCGCCAGTAGTTCCTGAGGTGTCGCTTTGTTGAGGGTAGGAGGGACACTGCGTATTTGTGAGGCTACAACAACCTCGACCTTTGATGTCAATATCTTTTCAATTTGTTCTCGGGGTCCCAGTGAACATTTGTGCCAAATGTGAAGAAATTTCCTCAGGTGTTCTTGATAGGAGGCGCAAGTGAGAGCAGGACACCCGGAGTTCGTCAGTTCTAAGTTTTTGAAGAGCGCATCAGGTACACGTGCTTAAGTGCCTCAAACGCAAAGTATTCAAAGACGGACAAAGGCGTTGTTTGGTTTAATCCTGCTCAGACTAGAAATATGTCGACTCAGAAAGGCCTCCATAAACTTGTGCGAGGTCAATCGAAGCCTTGTAAAGCTGCTTTTTAAGACCTCCACTTTAGTGTCTGAACAGACCAAAAAAGAAAAGAAAAAAAAGCTCATAATATTTCTAAACGCTCCTTGAAGCTTTCATAACTGCATCAACTCCCACGTTCAAAAGTGGTGTTTTACATTCAACGAGAAAGCGGTGAGAGGGCCGTGGTGCTGTGAAGGACGTCTTCATTTAGGCGTGATCCCAGGAGAAAGAGCCGGGGCCCTTCAGAGCCCCGAAGCCTTTCATGATGTGCTTGAGCTGCGTGCATTATCTGCTGCGTGCTGGAGACGGACGGAAGCTCGTTTGTCAGCACGGCAGACCTGAAAATAAACGATAAATCACGTCTGTGCCATCTACACACATTAATTGGACTGTAACAGCGGGCAGGGAAAGTGCTCCGGCATCCAATAATGTAGCTGGGATGTTTTGAATAACTTCCAAGAGGCGCAGGAACCCAGGACGACTCTTGCTTCCATTTACTGTATTAAGTGTTCTGTCCCAGGGGCTCTTCCATTTAGTGCTCCATCGCATGCGAGGATAATTTTTCTTTTTTTGGGGGGGGGGGGGGGGGGGGTTGGAGGGTTCAATAGTGACTAAAAGCATACTTAAATCCGCTAACACCCCTCCCCGCCCCAACTCTTCCTCCCTCCAATGTTGAGGTTGATTAAGGCTGCTATCATGGTGGATCTGATATTTGGTGAGAAACATTTTGGGAGCGTTTATTGCAAATGACTCTTGGCAGTGCCCTCTCGTGAGTTGCTCCATCTGAACACAATTTGGCAGCTATTCTCTCATAAGGGGGGGGGGGGGGGGTTCAGAGGGCAGGGCATGGCGTGCTGCGAGTCTCCTGCTTCATACCAGTATGTAAGAAAAGGGAGGGGGGGGGGGGAACCCAAAAAACTCTAGACCTGTCATAAACACACCCTGGAGACGAGGGGAAACAGAGCTGTTACCATGGTGACCGGTGTGCTCCTGCATCAGGCTAGATTTGCTGTTTAAAACGCAACAATATTTAAGAAGAGGCAGGGGGGAATGGGGGGGGGGGCTTGGCGGTAAACTGTTCGCATGATGTGACTGTTTAAGTTTATTTCTTTACCACAAAGGTGGTGGGATTTTCAGCAGGGAGCGTGCAAGCTGATGGAGTCTGGGGATATTCAGGCATCGCGTCATTGTAGTGAGAAAAAGAAGCCAAAATATACCATTTCCCGGCACGGTCATTATGGATGAACATCTTTCCATATTAGCTTCTTTTTTCTTTCTTTCTTTCTTTCTTTTTTTTTTTGTATCCCCTCCCCTGAAAGAGCAGGTTTCTGTCCCACCAGCAGAGGGAGCCGTCCTGTCTAGAAAAGCAAACCCGGCTCAGCACACAGCAGACAGGTTCAAGTTCCGCTTTCAGGTGCGTTGAAATCAGATTTTAAATCATCACGTACCTCAAACACTCCAAAACCAACTTGTTCTTATTCGTGTGTATTGGACGTGAATATTTACTGCTCCTTGGGAAATGGTTTTATTCTGATATTGTAAAAGACAGAAATACAAAAATGAACTTGCTGAGTAGTACAAAAGGATCGACTGGTCATAAAAACATCATAGTTGCAACCCTTCACTTTTAAAAATCGACTGAATGTTGTTGCATGAGTCATACATGTGACTTTACAATCGAATCATGAAACCTCACACGTTTGTTTCGCATCAATGAGAACAGCGTGTTCCTAGAAGGACTTCTTTCTAAAACATTGCCACTGCCAACGGTATTTCTACAAATCTACAGCTGATCGATGGAGACGGGATTATTTTATCTTTCTGTAAAACGACTGATGGCTGCAGAACATCTCCTTTATGAGCTCATCACACCTGACTTTCAAATTTGATGTCACCTATGAACGGAATTACCAGCCTGCTCTGACCAAACACTAAAACTAGACTGGAGGTTTGAATATAATTAGGGTCTACATTTGGAATTGAAAGCGTTTTCTTGTAAATGAGAAGTGTTTTCAAAGGCTGCAACTTCAGGGACGCGTGATATATCAGCGCCTGACCAAGACCTGCAGTCGTCAGTCTTTGATGCGCTGCTCAGGTGAGTAAAAGGACCCTGATATTCATGTCACACTGGTTTTATTGAAGTTTCTTCCTCTTTGGTCACATAGGACAGATGGTGATGAAACAATGCAGTACTGTGCGATTGATGGGCCTTTACAAATGTTTGGAAGCAGAGAAAAACGTTTGCTTCCCTCCCCGAATCAACACGTGTTTATCAGTTTGTACAAAATGTCGATATTTTATTCCTTTTCTGACACGTGATACAAACCCTGTACACTGGACTCCACATCCAAAAACAACCATCAGGAATGGAAAAAAAATTACAGTTGATTATCATATAAATTAATCATATAATTGTATTTACGGGCTTTTCGAGATATTATAGAAACACAAAAAACGTTACTTTCTAAAAATCATAACGGTCAAGTGTGTTTTTACATGATGTGACTGTGAATACGGTATAAACTTATAACATGGTCAGGCGGAATGGGTTGTAAATTACGGCATATGGCAAAAACAGAAAACAAAATCGTGCGTCTCTTTTCGCAAAAAAATAAATATTGAATTTATTGAATGCATCTTCATGCGCAAATCCCAACAAACCAACTTGTGTGTGTGTGTGTGTGTGTGTGTGTGTGTGTGTGTGTGTGTTAATGCTTCTGTAGTTGTCTGAATGAAAACTGGTGTTTACATTTCCTGCCACTTCCAGCTACTTGCGGATTATTGCTCTTCCTCTCAGTGTGGTTACCAAAACACAGCGGAACCCGCGGAGCTCCGCTTGACGTCGCATTGATCGGCGCGCACTCGCTGCTGGAGAACTGGCAGACAGTTCTATTTATTTTTCATGTTCCCACCAGACTGGAGCCCCCCCCCCCCCCACCCCAACATGGTTAAAAAAAAAACCCGTTAAAGACAACAATCAAGTAACAATAGGACGCAGGGAAATTGTGTCCTCTGCAATACAAGAGAGAGAAAAATAAGTGATTAATGCGCAGCTTCTAGCCGAGTGTGTGAAAATATCCAGACCTGTCAGTGGTTTTTGCTTCTTTTTTTCCCTCCCTTCTCCAGTTGTGTTTGCTTTGCTTGCGGTAACACAGTCTCATCCTCAAGGTCACATCCATCCCAGAGACAATGCCACATAATGGCACTTTGGCCCGCGTTCAATTGGTTTTTCATGCCGTTCAGTTAGGATAGAAGACGCGTGATGGAACCGGAATAAAGAGCCGCAGCACATAAACTCGGCGTGTAAGGCCTCTTGTCCTGAAATGATGTTGTATTTGTATTATAAATGTGTGTTTGGTGACTCCCAGGCTCAGTAGTGAAGGTCAGTGGCCTCAGATGTCAGAGAGTCAAGACGCGGAGGTGTTTCAGCGACCACTAGATGGTATGATACATACACGCAACCGGTTTAAACAAGGTGACTCCATCGATCTGCTTTTTTTTAATGATAACCATGATGACTTCATTCAAGGTCAGTATTTCCTTCATTAATCTCGTGCTGCCGGTATCCGTTCTGTGTCTGACGCCCCGATTCACGTCAAATGATTCAGGCGCAGAAGACGTCGTTTATGATGAAGTTTCTCATGGTTTTTTCTTTACCGACAGACGCCAAGTGAATCAGACCTCCGGGAGCAAAGAAGAATGACGACATTTCAGGGGTTCGTTTTTATTTTTCCACCCTCAATTAAGAGTCAACGTCTTCAACAGTCTCCTAAAAAATAAGCATTTCTGCGTGCATCAGACTGGGACGTTGGGGGGGGGGGGGGGGGGTGGAGTAGCTGAAAACAAAAAGAGTGAAAGCTGTATGAAAATAATGAGAAATAACAGAAGGAAAATCTATTTCTCTATTTTCTGAGAAAAAGTCATTTTTTGTGGATTTTATCGACATAAAAAGTATAGATTATTTTTACTATTTTTTAGTCTATAGAGGATGTTTTGAATTTTCCAGCAAAACGTGAACACGATGCACATAATTTCAATCATAATAACCACGACATGTTATCGTTAATTATTTAGTTTTGTAACATTTTTATTAATATTTACCGTTATTTTTTTTTTGCAGCATATCTTTAATCCACATGGAACAAATTTATTCGAATGTGTTAATTACCTCTTATTCATCAGCTGAAGATTTCATTGTTGTTTCGTGAGACTACTTAAACTTATGAGTTAAAAAGGAGAAATAAATCTGACATGTATGCAAAGTTTAGAAGATTTACAAGAATCAAAAGACAAGTATTTATTCATGTTTTTTAGTCTCAAGGATGAAATGTAAATCTGGATGCCTCAGAGTGGCCAATAACTCAAACAGTTCCCTTATAACAGCCTATCAGATATATCATTCGCGCTTTAGCAGCAGGAAATAAACATTTTTCGCGTTCTCTACCAAAATTACTCTTTCAAATGCAAACCTTTACTTGCTGGTGAGTGAAATCAGCAGGAAAACTAAACGGATCATGCAGCGGCAGATGTTCGTCTGCTCAAACTCTGAACCACAGCTGAACGTCCTCTCCAATCATTTTAATCATGCAGAAGAGGAAGTAGAAGAAAAAGAAGAAGAGCACCCATTCCCTTTTATACGCTGTAAATCTACCAGACAAGAAGAAAAACGACTTTATTGAATGGTAAAATGTTCTGCCACTGAGTGGTTGCAGGAGTTTGCAGCGTCACTTGTTTCAGGGTTCTTCTCAATCACGGGTCAGCGTTCACGGCCGGTTCCATCCAGCACCCCATCACGGGACAGCGGGCCTGTGAAACGAGCACACTTTAATATCTGTGAATGCAAGTTTACGCACAAACGGAGGTCCCTACCTGACCACGGCGCGTCACGCAGCAGGGTTGCGTGGGAAGGGAGAACATTAAGAGCAACAGTGGCCTTCGGTACAAACCTCGCACACACACACGCACGCGCGCACACCCACTTGGTTTGGTAATCATTTTTACGCACAGCCTCGTGACAGATGCGTTTGGGAGGAGAAGGGTTAATCGTTATATTTAAAAAAAAAAAAACTACTTTATCCTACACATGTATTGTCCTGATGTTGCGTTCAGGACAAGCCTGCAAAGTTGGAGAATGAATAACGTAAACCTGTTTGTTGTTAACATTTCATTGTGATGCCAGTTCCACGCAAGTCCATTCTTTTCTTAGCTGCGTGACCTCCAGTCGTCAACAGCGCGAACATCTCTGCGTTTAAAGAAAAATAATTAAATTCCTTGAGATTAATTCAAGATGATCGAAAACCAACTTTGACGTCACAAACAGTTCAGGCACACGGCCTACATGTAAATCTGTTTGTGGATGAGGTCGATGTAAATACGTGTGGTTGCAGTTTAGCCTCCTGTGAAAAGCTTCGACCACACTTCCCTTTCAAAACCTTTACTTTTTTCCCACTCAGCTGAAAGCAACATGACGTCATTTACAGTTGCCAATCCGGAAATGGTTTTCCTCCTCCTTTCGACCAATAGACGGCGACGAGGAGCGCCTGTCAGTCACAGGTGAGGGTGGATAGAAGAGAAAGTGGGTGAAAAGGGCCGGAGAGTGCAGCGAGCGGGGCTGATGGCAGAGCTATGCGGAGCAGCAGCATCGCGCCTGTGGATGTAGGAGCAACTTTCCACGGCTTCTCCCGCGGGGATGCGACCAGACACCAACACTGGAGGGACAAGTTAATCGAGAGCTAGTGCTCCGCGGAGGGAGTTTCCTAAAATGTGGATGAACTGATACTTTTAACTCCGGTTAATTACGCCACTTGAAGACCGAGCAAACCTTGCTTATATATATTTTTTTCTTCTTCTTCTTTTGAAAATGGCCGTTCGTGGCAACTCGCTGATGCCTTTCTCAATCCAAGCCATCCTGAACAAAAAGGACGACAGCCGACACTTGCCAGATTTGGACATGTGTTTCTCTAAAACGGCGTGTTGGAAAATATTTGGGGAGATGAACGGCGGGTCCAGGAGAGATGACGGGGAGGCCTGCGAGCGGGCGGACCAGAAAAGCTACGACTCGGATTCTGGACTCAGCGATGACAACGACAGTAAGACTCCGGTGGTGTGTAAGTCGGAGAAAGACGGAGACCCCGCGTCGGATGTGCCGGAGGAAAGTCTGCAGGAGGAGACAGACCACGAATCTGTAGCTGTGGAGAACACAAAGAGCGACAGTGAACCGAATAACGCCACAGGTAAGTGGAACAGAAGGATTCCTGACGTGCGAACACACGGAGATGCTCTCTCTTTGTATCGAAACCAAAGTGATCCTATGGATCTTCGAAGTTCTTGAAATATATCTTTATCTGCCGCTGCTCAATTGCGATTTAACCTTTTTTCAAACCTGGTTCTCGAATCGATGTTTATTTTGGTCTATTTATTTTTATAACCTCGTCTTTGGAACTTTTACGCACGAGTTATCCTACTTTTACGCACGAATATAAGTCTCTCTTTATGAAATCTTCCAACTGTTTTCACTGATATTTACCACCATCTGTGGAGTTGTAAGCTGAATATGCAACATTTATGTACGGGCTGCTGTTAAAAGAAAAACAAAAACTGCACGTAGTTTATGAAATAATCAACTTAAGTCCAGGAGTTTTGTTGTGAAAATTGATATTTGACAGCTGTGTCATCCAGAGATCAGCATTTGCTTTGCAACCGTCTAGAATATTAAAGGAAAGCTGTTTCTGCTTAAGCCTGCGCACGTTTGCCCTCCCATTTGAAACAAAAGTTGAATTTTGTTTTAACGCGAGCTCATCTGAAATCAACAGATGTGTTACAGCTTCATCAAACATCAATTCAGTGGTTCGTGTGTGTGTGTGTGTGTGTGTGTGTGTGTGTGTCTCCCTCTCTCAGACTCGAGTACCCTGGACGAGAAAAGCCAGGACCAGCCCAAACAGAGGAAAAAGCGTTCCAGGGCCGCCTTCTCTCATGCTCAGGTCTTCGAGCTGGAGCGCCGTTTCAACCACCAGCGGTACCTGTCCGGGCCGGAGCGGGCGGACCTTGCGGCCTCCCTCAAGCTCACAGAGACTCAAGTCAAGATTTGGTTCCAGAATCGCAGGTACAAGACGAAACGCCGCCAGATGGCTGCTGATCTGATGGCTTCAACTCCGGCGGCCAAGAAGGTGGCGGTGAAGGTCTTAGTGCGGGACGACCAGAGACAGTACAGCCCGGGAGAGGTGCTGCGGCCCCCGCTGCTCTCCCTCCAGCCCTCCTACTATTACCCATACGCTTACTGCCTCCCCGCATGGACACTCTCCGCGTGTGCGGGGAACCAGTGACAACCCGGTGACTGTATTTATTCAGTTTTGTTTGAATATTTTTCTCCTAGGAAACCAAAAAAACAACCAAAAAAAAACAACACTTTTTGACAAGAGGATGAGACCGACAATCAGCTCAGCCCCACCTTGTTGTCCAGGCCAGACCAGGGGTTCCCAAACTCCTTTACTCCAACATCCTCGAGCGCTTACACTGACTCCGTCCCTCGTTTAGTGTTTTGCCGGAGGAACTCCGTTCATAAAGACGATTTTACACTCGATTTAGGCTGTAAAGTAGATGAGGGGATAGACTGGAACTCCCTTTAAAAAAGCGTTTGGCTGTAAAAGTCTGAGGAGTGAAAAATTACCAACAGTAAAGTATTCCTCTCTTTGCTGGGGGCCCTTTCAAGGACCTCCGAATCCTCCCCGGACTCCACTTTAGGAAACAGTGGCCTTAAAAGACTAAAAATGCCACCTTAGGTTGGTTTATCTTTACATCCTACCTCTGCAGTGATTGAAAGTTGACTTGTTCCATTGACTTTTCAAAATAACTGTCTCTGTTGCAGGCTGTGCGTGTGTGCGCGCGCGTGTGTGCATGCGTGCGTGCGTGCGTGTGTGTGTGTGTGTGTGTTTGTTTTCTCGCTGTGTTTGTAAAGGTAAGATATTTCAGCACTTTTAAGCATATCCATGACATTATTTCAATGTACACCATAGTATGGGCGTGTACAGTGTCAGTCTGAACGGTTTGTTGAGTTATTATTGGCCTGAAAAGTGAAGAAGCGGCAGGAAAAGGGCCCTAAACAGACCAGTTGCTATTAAAATGTACATGTGTTCTTTGTGTTAATTGACTGTTTAGATCGAAAACATTAAAACATATCAGGCAATATCACTTGGAGACAATTTCTTTTTTTTTTTTTTTAGTTTTCACTGTAATATTGGCACATTTTTATAGTTAAGAGGGAGATTTAATCAATAGCGCTTATGGAATTTGCTTTTAATACGGCAGAGCCTCCAAATTGAGCTAATATGTGACACATGAACAGGGGAAAAAACGCAGCGAAACACGATGAAGCTGGTGGTTCCGGGAGCGTTTTATTTTTTGTTTAACTCCTGCTTTCTGATAGGAACTGAACTGATGTTTTGCGCTGCAGACGGATAAGACAGAAATGGATTGCATGTGCACGAGCTCATATGGTTTGTGACGGTTTCTATATTCCGCGGGCGCAATTACATGAGAAAAAGCATACGTAGAGCAGCGATAATCGCCCGGGACAAAATATTACGCAGTAAAAAACAAACCCATCTTCCTGCGCGTCTCTTCCTTCCCATCTTCAGTCTGTGCTGCACTCGGAGGCTGAGTAGGTGCCATCCGGGCCGCTATGACTGTCGTCCTAAACTGTCAAGCATGGATGAGTGACTGTGTGATTCCTGATCAGAGTGAAGTGACAGCCTTTTGGGCTGAATGGCAGCTCAAGGAGAGGAGGATATTACGGGGTTAAGGAGGCCCATGAGAGAGTGACTGAGAGAGAGAGAGAGAGAGAGAGAGAGAGAGAGAGAGATTCTTACTTTGTCCCAACAATGTTTTTCCTGTGTTCAAGCTTGTCTGTTTTGGCGTAGGAGTGTAATGGAAGTTGGCGAGTTTAACTGTGATTGTGAATCCAATAAAAGTCTGGGTGTGAAGCTGGGGTCAGTAGGGAGCTGGCCTGCATCAGTTGACCTTACAACACCCCCCCCCCCCCCCCCCACAGGCTACTTACTGTAAATCAAGACTAAAAAGACAGACAGAGAACAGAGGGGGTGAGGGAAACGCTCGCTTGGCTACTGGCGTCTTATGGGGATACGGAACTCCTCGTATCACTGCACTCTTTCGGCCTGTGTAAACGCTCTTGGTGGATCAGTATTCCACCTTTGTCAACCATATGGGGTAAAAAACAAAACAAAACACAGCCTCTCTGCTCACGAATGGCGCTTCTATGTGCTAAAATCTGATCTCCTGGATGCAGGCGTGTGCTACCAGAGGCCTTCTGCAGCGGCGTTGGTGCCTACTGTACTGACGCGGCTGAATAGCGAGGAGTGGACCGTCTCACATAACTTCCTGTCATACCTGCATGTGGAGATATCTGAGATAGAGGAACACATCGCGGCTCTTTGTGCTTTCAGCCTGCAGTGGCTGAAATGAAACACCCTCATCGCCATAGATGAACCCACTCCAACCCGGCGTCACTTACAGGTTACGCGACATGAGTTAGAAATATATTTGCCTTTTATCTGCAATGACAAGTAAGCCTTTGTGATGTGAAACGTGTTCAAAAAGAACCATTTAATTTTAAAGTCAAATTGAACCTATCCATTTAAAATATGGCAGGTACTTTACGCATGCATGGATAATTACGCACACCAAACTGTTTTTTTTCATAGGAATTCTCTAATAATTGAGGACTTTTGTACTCACGATATATAGATTTTTTAGAACTTTTTCAGGAGCAAAACTCATTCGTCTGGAATTTTGTTGGGGGGGGGGTAAAAAAATTATGAAATCATGATTTTTCCCAACCACAAACTTGATGATCGCCACCACAAATGATTCCATTTATTAACATCTTTTATCATTTACGTATAAATCGCAGGCTTTGTGCATCTGGCCTGAACTGAGTGTGCGTTCAGGCGCATGTTCTCTGCTTACAGAATCCAAACTGTTTCGATTTACGCAGAGACCCCCCCCCCCCCTTGAAGCCCTACTTAATATTATTTTACACATTATATACATCCGGGAATGAAGACTTTATTTTAACTGAATTTATTTAAAATTTAAACGTTCTTTGATACTGCGAGTTCGGATCGTCTACTTGTGGAAGGAGGAGCACGGACGCAGCTGAAACAGATTATAAAATGTCTCCTATAATCGTCACCGGAGAGAGTTAACCACTGAACCTCTACCACTCAACCACTAAATCTCTCTGCATCAAATGGCCACATGACTATCGACTGCTGCTGACTCAGTAAGTCTTCATTTTCCCTGAACAAGTCGCATTTATATGCCTCACGTCTCCCGATCAATCTCTGATATCAACCTCACAGATAAACTGATTTTTGGAGGTCAGAAAATATCCTTAAATCCTCAAAACTGACATTAAAAAGAACGTATTTGATTAAAAAAATGATACATTTGAATGTTCAAGTAAATTTGCCACCATGAGATTTTTTTTATATATAACAGGTGAATTTAATTTATGACTTTTGTCAACTTATCTGAGTCAGAAAACACAGTTTTTGAGTGAAATTGAAATGTCAACTTTGTTGTGAATAAAAAAAACAATCTAACTTCTTTGTTAGGCAAATCGTATTTTTCTAACAAGACTGAATATGTACACACACACTTTACATGAGATCTACATTTTCTACATGATCAGCATTTATGAATTATTATGAAACAGTACATACATGACTTGGGGGACATTTATAAATATTAGTTTTCATGAAAACCTTTCACTGAAATTCACTTTATTTGAATTTCTCACTTGCATTGTCTCCAACGAGGTTTTTTTTTATGATTAGGCTTTTAGTATTTCTCATTTGTCTGCATTTTCCTTGTGACATTTCAGAATAAACAGGCCTGTGATAAATTGAAAGCAGTCCAGTGAATGTATTAGGTGTGAATTTCTCTTCAGCTGAAGGATCAAATACAGAAACCAAACTGATCAACTGCAGAAACCCACAAGTGAAATACAATAAAACAATATAATTAATAACATTTGCCCTGGACTGTCTTTATCCAGAACCTTTTTCATTAAATAATAAAATTAAATTTAAAAAAAAATTAAGTTTAATTTCCTCCAGACCTTTCTGTCTGGCATAGGAAGCTGCCAATCAAACCCCCATAGCCAGGCCTGTAGGAGTTTACTGAGCAACACTCAGCAGCTGCATCAAAGTGGACCAGGTGCAAATTCCTCCTCCACCCCCCCCCCAAAAAAAGGAACGGACGCACATCCTTCTCCTGCACTGAAGAACCCATGTGAAAAGAGAGGAGGGCGATCCTGCTTCTGGTTTGATGTTCAAATATTTGATGATACAAGATGCTGTGGTGTTGAAGCTCAACAAATGAAGACAAGAGGGATGGGAACATTTAATGTTGTTGCTCAATCACAGGTAAAACTATATGCTAAAATTCATAGAAATCTATTTTGTGCCTTCCTTTTTTGACTGCTTTGTGTTCAATAACCACAGTAGCTCAAGGGTTCACTGTATTCTAATGAATGATTCTTTAATTTTGCTGAATTGCTGCAATGTCTAAATTGTTTTTAGGTTTCTTGTTGGTGCAATGCATACATTACCTTACAGACTACAAATAATTACATTGCAAACATCTAAAAACAAACAAAGCTGTGAGGTGTAGATTGATAGCATGTCGTCAACACCTGAATGACATTCTGTTTTTTTTTCTTTCCACATGTAAATGTGTATTTGTGTCTGGCACTAATTTGGGATATTCTGGGGAGAAATACCATCAAAAACTGCTATAAAATGATCGTTTTATAACTTTTATGAGACTGCAGCTACAATTTTCCAGTGTTGGTTATCATGCGTGGCATCAACACCAACAAAGACGGTAAGATACTCCTGAACCATGACAAACTGGAGAGAACGGACACCAAAACAGAATTGTTCAAGAACAGAACTCTTCATGTGGTTTGTTGAAGTCTTTGATAAACTTGGTTGAGAACCACCGCAGTCTCATTCAGGCGAACCTAAAGCGTAGTCCACCCTTCTGTGTACAGGCTGACTGGCCATGATTGTCTTCACATGCATGTAAAGTATAAATGTACAGGAAGAAAATGCAGTGCAGAAATTACTTCAAGACAACTTAGTTTATTGGAGGTTTACAATAAACAGTTTTATTTCTGTTAACAATTCTTTGGTTTTTTTATACCGTTGTTTTCAGCTAAGAGACAATATATTACATGCTTATAATTTAATGATAATATTTGCTGATATAAATTGATCAACGTTGATGTTTTATTCCAGGAAAAAAATCAGTATTTCCACACTCTTTTAGATACTATCAGGTGTGTTCATTCCACATTTCATAATTTATAAGCTGTTCTTGTTATCATAAATGATAGTTATACTCGCTGTTGAATATTAATTCATTATTAATTAATTAATAAACCTTATATGCTCTTCCAAGAGGAGGCAGAGGCGGGAATATACAATATCAACACGATAAATCTGTCAAAAGATTTGAAAAGTAATGAAGAAAATAATAGGGATCGGGTTAAAAGGACCCAAACATGTAAAATACTTAAATTGAATAATTTTCTTTTTAAAATAAGAATAACGTGTTGTTTGGATGTTAATCCAATTGTAGCCAATGTTTTCACACACTACTCTTCGACCTTTGTTACCATGGTAACACCACCGCGTCACACACGGGACGCAACCATAGCGTTGCCGGCTACGTTTTCTGCGCGGGTCGTCTTCTCTGTGACTTCAGTGTCGCAGCGAAAACATGTCCCACTAAATACCAAAATCCTCACCTCTGGTCTGTTATTCTCGGTAGGTGTCTTAGTGTCTGAGCCGCCTGTCCTCAACGCCGAGCCCCCAGAGTGTGAGTGGACCATGCCGAGCTCAGCAGCTGTAGAGTCAAAATGGCGTCTGTTTCCTCACTCAACGCTTGTTTAATCCATCTGTGATTAGCCCGCTAGCTCGATTTTAAAACCTCTGACCACATCCTAGTACTTTTGCTTTCCACACAGACACTACCCGAGCACACGGTAGCGTCATGTCGGACTCGGAGGAGGACAGCCAAGACCGACAGCTTAAAATGGTTGTGATTGGAGATGGTGCGTGTGGGAAGGTGAGAGACCATCACACACACATCTAACTTATATACACACGACAACGGGGCAACTTTTACCTCGAATTAGCCCTCAACGACGGTGTAATTGGCATGTATTGAACGACTATTTACACAATATCCTCTTAACGTAGCTCACCCGGACGCTTCAGTCCTCGTCACCATGGCGACAGACGCTAATGTTGCTAAGTTGGCTATAAGCTAACAACATCCTGTCATAACAGTGGTGATTCCAGCTTTTTTTGCAGTTTATAGCACACAGTTAACGCTTAAAAACGTTACTTTTACATTCAAGCCTTCGATATAACGTGTTGCGAGTATATAAAATGAAAAAAAAAAACGCCCTGACGAGACTTATCTGTAATCACAAATGAATGAAGTGTCATCTTTTATTGATTGCGTGAACATCATCCCTGCTTTGTTTTATAGATTACGGTTAAAGTTATGTGTTTTACAGCATTTCAAATCAGCAGAGACATGCATAGGTATCAGATTGCAAAAGACTCATATAGTGTTATTTTTGTGTTACTCATGCACTTAAATGCGGATGCTACAGGTGCATCGCTGCTGACTGAGTTGTGACCTCTGTACAGAAAGATGTATATTTTTAATGACCTGCACACTTATATTTCTCTCTAAAACTTGGGTGTCATTATAAATAATTGTATGATGAAACATTGTTGTATGATATTTCTGTTGGGGTTCCAGCTTACTGTGGCTGTATGTCTAACAAAGTTTTCTGTAAGGCCTATCCACACATTTTTTTTCTTGATAAAGGTACTTCATCTCAGTTAAAGCTTGAGATGATTAATAGTAGGGATGTGCCAATTGTGAATTTCAGGGTCGATATCAGTTTGATTTTTTAAAGACACTTTTTGTTAGTTTTTTGTTAACACTGGTGTTTTTTCATGTTTTTGTTGACCTTTATTCCCCCTTTTTTTGAAGCAAATAAACATAAAATCATATTTGCAAAACCTCAACTATTTAAATCTGCTTCACTTTTTGAAGTCTTTTAGACTTTAATTGCACTGTCTTTGAGGTCAAATTCAGCCCTACACACATCATTTGAAATACCGTCTCACTTCAACACCTATGGCTGATATGATGAGGCTGCTTAATAAACAGGGCACTGTGCAAAAAAATCCAACGGTCCATTTTCTATACTGCTTTAACATTAACGGTCGGGGGGGGGGGGGGGGGGGGCGCTTGAGCCTATCCCAGATGACATAGGTTGAGAGGCGGGGTTCCCCCTGGACGGGTCGCCAGTCCATTGCAGGGCCATCAGGAGCAATTGGGGGCTCAGTCTCTTGCTCAAGGATACTTCAACATGGTCACATGGGGAAGTGAGGATCGAACCAGCGACCCTTCGGTTGCTAGATGGCCACTCTACCTCTGAGCCATGCCACCTCCAGTGCAAAAAAAATGCTATACTATAAATTGTTTTCAACCGGGTGCCTGGATAATGGACATGGATGAAGTCGATGTGGACTGAGCCGAACAACCTAAGGGACTCTATTAAACACACACTGCAGTGAAAGAATGTTAAAACAAAGCGAAACATTGGAAATAGATAACAAGACAGTGCTTAATTTATTATCTGTCAGAATAAAAAAATCTTGAATCACAACTGCAAGACTAAAATATTCTCACTTTTGGTTTATCCTGTGTATAGGGGACAAATTTTTACACATTTAATTGAGATCTGTTGTTGTGAGTCTGTTTCAGAGATAGCATAATGGACTTAAATCTGGTACAAATCTGTTGCTCTAAACCTATTAAGTTTACCCGGTCGTTAATCTGTGTCGCATGTGCTACTGAACGTATCAAGGTGTGGGCTTTATGCCTGTTGCTCTGTGTTTTACATACCTTGAGCCTGAGGGCTTACACTGTGAAGATGCTTATTGTGCTTTTATCTGCCACTTTAATGATGGTAACTCATTATAAGGGTCTGTATAAATTTGAGGTATTTTAAGTTTAAGGCACAGGCTAAACAAACTATGTGATTTTCTATACCTGGTAATCAGCCAACAAAACTGGCCACTGTTGTTCGGTCTACATTTTAAAATGTATAACTGAGTCTGCAGATCATTTTTTCCCATTCATCTTTGTATGTTATGAAAATGTGAAAAAAAAATAGTCATCAGGCTTTCCCAGAGCCCAAAGTGACATGTTTAGATTTCTTCTTTTGTCCATCCATCAGTCCAAACCCAGAGATTTTCTGTCATAAATGACAAAAAAGGCAGCAAATCCTGACATTTAAGACTTTGGAATCAGCAAACCAGTAAAGGTTTGACATTTTTGCTTTAAAAAAAGAATGAAATGATGAATCTATTTTCAAAATAGTTGCTGTTTAATTTTCTTTTGATTAAGTAATCCAATAATTGTTGCGGAGTCTACTCTATATTGTTCATAAAGTTTGGGACCTCTGCCATTGTGATTTTGATCTCCTTGCACATTGGCTCTGTTTTCTTAGTCTACACCCCTTTTGTGCTCTTGAGTATTCTTAACATACTCTCCTCCTTTCAAAACCACTGAAGCATTCAGTAAATTCACCAATATCATGTTGATTATAAAGACCTAATTTAAATCCACAATTCATCCTGCTACAGTCATTTGCAGGAAAACAAAGAGGTTGCCATGACAATCCAATGAAATTTTGTCTTTTTTGCTGCATCTTGAACGCTTGAATGAATGAGCGTTAATGTACGTCAGGAACGTCAAGTGCTTTTCAGCTACACATCCCTTTTTGTAACTAATCTCTCCTTCCACTGGGAGAAAGAAAATGAATGTAGCAGTAATGGTGAGACCCAATGAGAAAAATGAATGTTCTCATTCTGAAAAGTCTACATTTTCTTTTGGGGGAAGGGGTAAGAGAACACACACAACTCAGTTCCCAGTAGATACGCTACATTAATAACCCTCCTCACGCTGCTGCCAGGTGTCAGCTCGTCACTGTCTGAATGACTTACCTGCTTGTCTGTTTTGGGCAGAAAACAGGAGCCCTGCCCCCTATTTTGAGTAGGCACCACTGACTGACATCTTGAATGCCGTTTTCCCCCTTATTAATGTCAATTTGCTCAGCAAATTGCAATCGGATCAGTTTTTCTTGGACACCATTTTCAGTGGTATTTTTGCTTGTGGTTGGTTGTCCATTCAGAAATATAGAGATGTGGGAAGGCTTGTCCACCTGAGCGAGATGTTTTTAAAATAAGGAGTCACATTTAGCCAGGCTCTTAATGCGCTGGGCTTAACTTACACATAAGTCTATTTTTCAACCTGAGTTATAAGTCAGTCAGTTTTCTCAATATTTGCTGTTCTGTGTCCCCTAGGTTAAAGCTAGCTTTACATATAGGTCTTAAACATGAATGGATACTTTATCCGCAACATTCAAATTGTTGTTTTGACACTACAGACTAATATGCCTTTATTATTCTCTGAGAATTGATTCAGCGCTACAAAAATGCACTGCATCGCTCATATGAGTTGCATCACATGAACGTAGACAGCTTGCCATATTTTTTTCTCCCTCTCCTAGTGTCTTGTTTCAGTAGAACTTCCCCCATTTCCCGGCATTGGTATCATTGGTGACCCTGTGCTGTTCTCTGTTGGAGTGTCAGGATTACGCCAGCTTTAACGTTCGCTGGTTAGTTCCAATTGTATGGTGGAAAAAAAGGGCTACGTTGAGGGAGGAGAGCCAAGCTACTGGAATGCCAAGACAAATGGCCGACGAGGCCAACACGAGCATGTGGAATACATTTTTGCTGTCCAAGCTTGTTATTCCTGTGTTGTCAGTGATTGTTTGGGCTACTTAAATGGCTGATTTTCTCCTTGTTGCGTCAGTCACCTCTCGTAATTTTTCACTCACTCTTGAGACTGTGACATGTTCTGCAGGCTGTGATTTAAAAGGTCTAGAGGTTAGTGAACTTCTAAAAGAATTAGGTTGATAAAAGTTTAGATTGCACCTCTAAGGAAATGTTTTGACCAAGAAGACTATTGGCAATCATGAGTGCTGTGTAACCATGATTGTTTGATCATTTAGTTTGGACATCCAAAGTGACAAATTAGCATCATTGGAAAGCCAAAAAGACATGTTTTTGTTTTAATTAGATAAGGGTTATTTTAATTTTGTAACATTTTCTTTCCCAGAGTGAACTCATTGTTATTGGCTGAGTCTAAAACCACAGAGCACAAATGGAGGCAGATAAGAGCACAGGCTCAAGTGAAAGCTTAGTGGATTGAAAGAAAGAATTTAGCTGTGAATCCTCTAACCCTCCCTGATTGTCAAGAACCATATTAAAATGCATTTGCTGCCACATGAACACTCAGGGAATCCCGTTGCTTCACTTCTCTGTTGTGTTTATATAAGCATACTGCTCTAAAGATAGCTAATAGACATTCACCACTTCACTTTTTTCCTTTCCTCATCCATCAAAATGAATTAAACTTGGCATGTCAAGACGGTGCGATGAATTCCCATGGATTTCAGGAGAGTCCCTAACACGCTATTTTTTTTCTTTCTCAAACACAACAGTGACAGTGATGGGGGTTTTATAATTTGTGGCAATTATTAGGTCTGCAGTCTGGAGACATGACACATATCCCAGCACCTGTTTTTATAATTCTCGTTGATTTTCACCGTCACAGCCGTGGCTGAGTAGTGAGACAGCAGACAATGACATCATTCTATCTTCTTGTCAATCATGACGTTTTTGAAGTCATGTAAAATTGATATGTAATGAGGACATGAATGTACTTCAGCTCACACTAGAAAGTTGCTTCACCTAACAATTGAAGCTGTACAGATGTCGGTGAAGAATCAAACAGAAACTAGAGTTGGCTTGGTTCATTTGGATACTGATACGAGGAGGCTTGGTAATATCAACACGACATCACTATTGGAAGATAGCGGTCCTTTTAAAAATATATTAGAATTGGTCCGATGACTCAGTTTTGCTCAAGACTCTACATGCTCATCATTAATAATGAGGAAACATTTGTGTCATTTGTTAGGTATCGGTATTGCAGATATCTGCAAAGAATCCGATACCCTGCATCCCAAACAGATACGCTATCATAGCTGAAAGTATCTGCTGATACTGATATCACATCATATGGCAGAAATTTTTTGATGTAATTGCGTGTTTGGCAATATATATATATATATATATATATATATATATATATATATATATATATATATATATATATATATATATATATATATATATATATATATATATATATATATATATATATAAAACTCTTTTACAGAAAGATATTGCCAAAAAAAAGCTTTGTTACTTGTTGTAAGATTGAGGAAATCCTGTTCTTCTAGATAAGCTCTTCAATGAAATGTCACTTTTCCAGGAAGTGCTGTAATGTACTTTATATTATCTTTGGTTTATTTTTATTTATCTGGACAGGGATCGTATTGTAATATTTTTTGTGTAGATTCAATTTATATGCCTATTTTTTTAGCTTTGCAGCTCTCAAAGAATTGTGAATCAGTATTACAGTTTTTGTGATTCGTGTTTGCTTTTTTCATATAGAACCTTTCATACATGTTGGATAATTCAGTCAATCATTCTAGAGGAATTCTAAATGTTTTGCCAAAAAATTAATATTTTACCTGTGGCACACATGTGAAACCTTTCCATACTCTTCAAAAACTTAAACTTGGAAACTGGATTCACCAAACCTCACCTGCATCTGGGAGTGTTTAATGTACACAACCCAAAAATATATATATTATTTCCTTTTTAAGTAAACCACATTGGCTAATGTACATTTTTCTCATCTTTTTTAAAATACTTAACATCTTTACATGACAAATTTTTACCTGCTGACTGTTGAAGTGCTCTTTTGGCACCCTTTCACAGTGTCCCTCCCTTTGTCTCTTTGCTGCAGACATCACTCGCCACCAGGTTCGCACAGGAGGCCTTTGGGAAGCAGTACAAACAAACCATCGGCCTGGATTTCTTTCTGAAGAGAATAAGCCTTCCAGGTGAGACACCTTCATAATCTTGTGGGAGTGCTAGCTTGCTCAGGGACTCAGCACGGACACGTGTGTTGCACAAGCTCAAAGTTCAGGATCTGTTAATGCAAAGAAATGTCAAGGTTGTGTCTTTTGGAAAATTTTGCATTATGGATGTTTTTGTTACTAATATTTGTGTTGAAAAGATCCAGAATATTAACTGACGGACTGAGAAAGAGGCCTTTTGTTCTGCCACCAACCTCTGTCATATTTCTATTTTTAACATTTTCTGGTGCTTCTCATATTTTCTTGTGGGAGCATTTCCAGGCAGAGGTTCGATTTATTCTTCAGGTTAACTGTGGAGCTGAATGTGCCTTTTCTGGTTGCTCCTCATTGTAGAGAGTCTGCCACTTCTCAGGCTTATTCACTCTGAAAGCTCCTCTCTCCAGAGCAAACAGCACACTTTTTTTTTAACTTCACAAGGCTTATGTCCAAACGGGCGAGCCTTGCTCATAATTCTGTGGGCACAGTACAGAGTAAATACATTAACATTTTATATTCACATCGTTGATCCCCAAAGTTCAACTCATCTTTGTCCTGTACCACATAAAACATTAATGTTCTTATTTGTTTATTTAGCAGAAAGAAAGCAACACTCTGTTTCACCATTAGATCTGTAAAATAAATATTTATTGACTAACACTATATTTAGATGAAAGTACTTAATTTTTACTTCCTACCATGTGAAATGGGGATTTTCAGCATTTTAAATGGCATTTTTAAATCTCTGCCAAGGCCTAAGCTCCAGAAATCTGCAAAGTGCCTCTATTCTTTCATTACTAATAAAACAACATTAAGCACGGGCAAATTACGTGCTAAAAGTAAAAGTTATGCTGATTTGTGAGTTGGACCACAGATTCTATTTTGATTTTGTGTCAGTTTCAGCTTATGAGACTTAGGAGAACTAAACCCCCAAAAATGTTGTGGTGGAGTCAGAATGAAAAGAGCCAACCATAAGCACAAGCTGGGCTCAGCTGGACTTAATATGAACTCACACAAATGCTGTTAAACCTGCGACTTCTCTTTCCAGTAAGTTTCTTTCCTGAAATAATTACTGTACAGTTGAGCGTTAAACTGTAAACCTTTGTTAGCATGTAGTTCTACATACATCTGGATCAATGGGGCAGCAACAACACGGGTTCAACACTTGAGTTGTTAAATGGCCCATTTTCTGGGGAATTGGGTGTTGATGAGCTGATGAAGAGGAGGGTGGCTCTGCGAGCTGGGTGGTCCTAAACTTTGTTAGGACCCTCACCCTGCCTCCTATTGGAGAAGTTGTGTGGCTGTCCGGGTCTCCATGGGGCTGTAAGGGTCTTTTGCAGCAGGGGGGAGAGTAGCCTTTAGCCAGAGTTGGCCCCTCTCTCACCATGAAGGCCCAGCTTGTCAAACTTAATGTACATTTTCCAACTCAGGGAGAGGTGAGGCGAGGCTGACTGGCACACAACAGCCTCCTCTGTGTGCGCTTTTTATAACAATACCTCTTCCAGATGTCTCGGCCAACAGGCGGTGAAGGAGATTGACTAGAGGTGGAATTAATTTGATAAACCCTCACTTTCGGAAGCTGGCGTGTCTTCGTCGGCGTCACATCATACCGAGAAGATTTTCAAATCAATGTGCATTTTGTCTGACCTTTCGTGTGACAGGCACGTCAGCTTCTACATGCTGCAAAAGACATAAGCAGAAAAATGTCTGCAGTGTCGAGTCAGCGTGAATCTCTGAAACATAAATAAAGCGAGTGTCCAAGCATGGGGCATGGGTGGGGATGGCTCGTTATACCACCAAAGAACAGTTATTCATCACACTCCTCCATGTAGCTTTACATTGACACTGTATAGTCTAGATGTAGTGGCTGTGAACCTCAGAATTTCCTTCCTTTGCTTTAAAAGGGGACTTATGAGGGGGTTGAGTCGTCCAGCCGTGTCCACAGTGTATGCTCCGCTCCCCATCGCCGCTTGAGCCCAGCACAGGGCCCTCATCACACCAATATAAACTTTTTGCTGTCTGGTCCTCCCTCCTTCTTCTTTGACTTTTTTTTTTTCAACCACTCCTTTCATTTTCCAGAGGAAGAAAATATTTATTTGGTTTTTGTGCCCGTCTTTCTTTCTCTCTCTCTCTCTCTCTCTCTCTCTCTCTCTCAGTCCTTCTTTCTCTTTCCACAGGCATGAGGACAAGAGTCTTCTTTTCCTCCTATTTTGTGTTTAATTATTGCTATTTTCCTTAACAGCACATAATTCTCCTCAGTTTCCTTACTTGGCAGGATATGGCACAATGCAAATAGCTCTTCTCAGGCTAATAAGAAGTCATTTTTTTCCTGCCAGGGTATTGAGATTGTTCAAATTAGAGGGTAAGAGTACCTAGTCATTCCCTCAATCTTATGGCTGGATATTCTTGGAAGTGAGGTGTGGGTGACCTGCAAGGCAAGAGTTCTTAGCACGAAAGATCAATCCCTGATTAATTGTTTCCAGTGTGTATTTTGACAATGTTGATCCGTACAATAGTCGCTCACTGAAAATGTAGTCTCCACTTTTAGCTAGGTTGTTATTTCCCCAAGATTCCAAGATTATGAGCTTTGGTAAAACAAGCAAAGTACTGATTAAAATGGGCAAAAACATCCAGGGTGGAAACCAAAAGAGTGCACCGTCTCTTCCATTTTTATATTTTTAATTTTCTTGATTAGCAGACAAAGACATTTTCTTAGAAAATATGAAATATCAATGGGAATTTTTCTATAGTTTATTCCAATGTTTTTTTAGAATGCAAATTTCAACCTAAATCAATATACATGGTACTTTATGTTTGTTTTTTGTTTTTTCTAATTTGTCCATTTGTAGGCAATCTGAATGTGACCTTGCAAGTCTGGGACATTGGAGGACAAACGTTAGGAGGGAAAATGCTGGACAAATATGTGTATGGAGCCCATGTAAGTTCACACAGAGACACACACACACACAATTATGTTTCTGCTTTTTGACACGCTTCACAAAATAGTCTTTTACTCCTACCAACAAGGAGCTAAAAAACAAAATGACACGCGCTCATTCAGTCTCAGGGAGGATGGAAAATGTGTTAATTCTCAAATCAGCTGCTGCAAGTGCTCGTCACACTGGTGAAAAAAGAAATGGGAAGCACAGGAAGAATTAGTTTCCAGGTCACTAACAGGGCTTTGTTGGTGACTCTGGTTAGGCTTATTATTTCAGGCTCTGCAGTTTCATTCAGAACCCACCACTCCCTCTCGCTGGAGCCGTAGCATAATAAACGGAGTTTTGAATTTATGGTGAGTGTAACACGTCTGTATCGCGTTAAAACTATGCCAAGTCCTTCTTCACAAAGTCATAACATTTTTGCTCATGATTTAACTATTACTGCGCAAAATTAATTGACCATGTGCAATAGGATAAAATTATTTTCATTCATACATGTGCATTTTCACTGGCCAAACCAGCTCTCAAGGTAGGTAAAGTAACACAAGTTGCAAGAATATTTTACATAGACTTTTAAGCATAGCCGCTACATTTCATCAATTAGTTGAATAGACAGATAGATTGGCTAATTTTCAAAAAATTAATTGCCATCACTTTTGACAATCGATTAATTATTTCAGTCTTTTTCAAGCAAAAATTCGAGCATTTTGCTGGTTCCAGACCCTTACATTTTGGGATTTGCTGCTTTTTTTGTCACGCTTTGGGGTATGTACCATCGGCTGGACAAAAGACGCAATTGTCATTTGGGCTCTGGGAAATTGTGATGGGCATTTTTCAGATTGTCTCGACATTTTAAATGACTCATCATTTAATTGTGAAAGCACTCATCAGATTACTCAATGATAAAATAATCATAAGGCCAGTAAATTATGTCTTTATTGCCACTGCTTTCATGTAATACTTGAAGCTACACTGAACAACATGCTGATTGAAACGGCAGTTGTCCTCTGTTATTTGTCAGTTTGTACATTGGCGTCCTCAGGTAGCGGTGTTGCTGCAGTCAAGTGGTGTCTGTCACCTTCAGAATGGCTCATGTTTGAAGAAGCCCATGCATAATACGGGAACCACACAACAACACAAGACGTAGCCTTTGGCGTTCAGGGAGGGGAAATTGTCACCAAGTACAGTTCATGTTTGCCCGTAGAAGTTAGGCAGCATCAGTTTCCCCTTCTGTGAGTGCCTGGTTTAGAAAATACTGAAATGACATTTTCATTGGCATTTTCTGTGCCGTATTTTAAGTGTGTATTTTACTGTCTCTCTCCTTCACCAGCATGTTCTCGTACATCAATGCCACATTATGACACTTTGCTTACGGAGCTTCACATCAGCGCTGTTTGGAGCTTTCACACCTTTTGTTCAGCCCCATGCGTCCTGTAATCAATCATGTCTGCTAGGAGAGACGCAGCGTAATTGTCGGAGGCGTGAGCTGTCGACGCCGACCTCGCGTGTTGTGACAGTGTGTGTCTGCTGAACAAAAAGCAACAGGCCCCCCTTCAGTCATGTTGCATCATGCAGTAGATGTTGAGACATTTACCTTGGCTCGCATTAAATTCCAGTCCTTTAAAAATGGAACATGTTGTAGTAGCAAGAAGGAGATAGTGAGGCTTGAATTTTGCCTGTGTTAGCTTTGATTATGTGCCCATGTTAATGTGTGTGCTGGTTCTGGAACTGTTGCGTACAGTGTTGAGGATTACACAGGGAAGAGGAAAATGTCTTCAAGTAGATGTTTATTCATTAGCTCAGAAAACCAAACCACCTCTATTTTGATCTGAATTTCAAGTGTGCTCATAAATATGTGTGAATCAATACACACAGTCTTACATACAGGTTAATCAAGTCATAATTGTTCAAACATATATTATGTGTATGTGTCCCTTCATACTTGAGCCTGTCCCCTATTCTAAGAAGAGGAGCAGTGCCATCTACTGTTCCCTTGCTCGCTCTTATTACTCAATATATTCACAGAAATGAAAGTCAGCCAAAACCTAAACATGCAAATGTCCCATTGCAAATGAAAGATGGTGTTCCTCTGTCTCTTTCAATGCAGGGGGTTCTCCTGGTGTATGACATCACCAACTACCAGAGTTTTGAGAATCTGGAGGATTGGTTCAGTATGGTGAAGAAGGCCAATGAGGAATCTGATATTCAGCCTGTTGTCTCCCTGGTAGGGAACAAAAGTGAGTATTACACAAAAACACATCCTTTTCTTCAAATAGCTGCAGTGTTGCTGCAGTAACCCTGACACTTTTCATTTCGCGTTCCTGTTTGTCTGCGGAGGGGTGTTTGATGGTCACGGACCTGTTTGTTGGAGTACCAGACTGATCTGATCTGTGCGATAAGTCAGTTGATAAGAGATTGAGGTTTTTGGAGCGATGGGAATGCTGATGTTTGTGAACTCTGGGGAGTCGCTGACGATGATTTAAGATCCAACGCACCAATGGACCTAGGGCACCGCTTATCTGTGCCCCCCCCCGTCTCCCAGTCTGTACCCCTCTGCCTCCCCCCTTCGTCTCAAGCCTGCCTTCCTATCCCAAGTCCTTGGTTATGGAGAGGAGACATAGCCGACGTTAACCAGACGTCTCCCCTCCTATCAGCCTGCACCCTTCTACCCATCTCTAGAATAATGAGTAATAATGATGACTCTTTTTAAACATCCCCCTTGACAGATGTGGAGTCACGGGTGCCGCCGTGTTATTGTAAAGTGAGGCGTCAGTGTGTGTGAGTGTGATTGTCCACCTTCTCGGGCTGTGATGAACGATTAACAGAGTGGTGCCTGCACACAGGAAGCTCTCACTAATGTTACTCAACAGGGACCATAGGTCACAGTTTAATTCGCCTGTCTGGAGCAGATTCACTGGTCTTTACTTCCATTGCGTCTTCTAATGCCCTGGCTTTAACAGCAGGCGCCTCTGTATTTAGGCTATGTTTTGGGTGTGTGTACTGTAATATTTAAGTAGTGTACATCCCACTGTCAAGCTCCTTGCCCCCACATTTGCTCTCCGTAATGGGTCCATTGCTTAGAATGCCCCGTGTGTTTTTTTTCACTTCCTGCAGCCTGCAAAAAAAAAAAGAAAACAAAATCCCACATAGATTGCCCCACCAGGAGCAATCAATTACCTTGTGAGACTTAAATAATCCTTTAACCATCCTATAGACTCGTTTTTTCAGGATGCTTGAAGAAAGTTAGCCTTGCCTCTAGTTGGAAATGTCCACATTTTCAGTTCTCTTTTATTTTCTTTTGTTTCTTTCTCAGCCTCTAACCTTTTTTAAATTTTGTAGCCTTTTTTTCCCCTACTGTTTGTTTCTCTTTCTCCCACTTAAATACTTCGCTCTCAATAACAATGAGCCGAATATGTGAATACACAACATTCTTTTGGGAGCGGAATTTAGATTTCTTTTAAATGGTTCCCATAATCTTGGAGCGAGTGAGGCACAATGTTTGTGACAACCGAAATAGAAGTACAGACATAACAAGGAGCTTGAAAAAACAGTAGATTTATGTCTCTGTGAGGACCTGTCTCTGGGGATATTTCAGTGTTTCACCACTCAGAAATTTTTAGTGTTTCCACTTAGATAAACTTAAGGTGTAGACCAGTTGCAGATGTCACATTATGGCAGTACTTCCATGCGTACAGTTAGAGAAAACTTTATGGCTACATCTCATTGAGACTGGTTGGCTTCTTCACAGTGCTACAGTAGAGCTTTAATTTCCTGAATTACCTTGTGCCTGCCTTCTAGTTTGCTTTGAACACTGTCTTCTTTAGCCAGTGCACAGTAATTGAGCCTGTGGACCAGACTGGTTCATTAATGACGCTGTCCCCTCCTCTCTTTACGCTGGCCTGACTGCCCTCCTGTGCCATGTCGCTGCTTGGAAAACAACCTTTCCTTTCTTCAGTTTAGCATGGACAGCGAGGGTTAAGTGTGCTTGTTACACACCAGTATGCTGCACCCCATTTTGCCCTTGACATGCAGCCTCGGAGCCTTGTGTTAAATAATGGCACCAGTTGCAACAATTTGAAGTGAAATAATTTATTCACGTGTGTGCACACAAATATTTATGCAGGCACACACACACACACACACACACACACACACACACACACACACACACACACACAGAGGCTCACAGATGTGCGCAGAAACATGCACTTCTGTAAAGTGACCCACTTGTGGAGTTTCTGGGAACACGTGGGTAATGGAAGAATGCTAAGCTCTTGGTCTGTCTAAACATACTATAACTGTTTATTACAGTGCTGCCCAGTGTAACACCGTATGGTACACAGGAACCTCTCAAGAAAAATGCTGGCAACTCATCCACCTCACACATCTTTTAATTTTAGTAAACTAATAAGTGCTGTTGGGTATGAACCCATTTTAAATGATAAGAGATAAGCTGAATTTGGCTGTGAGATCAGAGATGATCTGTAAAAAAAATGTCTTACTGTTAACAGCCCAAATCAACTGTCAATGAATGGGATCATCATTTTTATTAAATGACTTACTTTATTATCTATCATTTTATCACTTATAAAAATGACTCATTTGTTTTTACTTTACTGGTTAAAGGTAATACTTCAAATTAGTGCACATATTTCTCTGTAGACATGAAGTCTGTGTCGTTCATCAAAGCAATTTGTTTTTATTGAGTGGAGATCGCAGGACCCCTGCTCGCTCCCCACCCATCAGCCTTCCCATAGCTAGTGCTGTCTCCCTCAGGAACTCCAGGAACATCCATCATGGGCTTGTACAGCCCTTATTTGGGTGACTTAAATAGGTTCAGTTCTCTTAACCCCGCCTCATCACTCATGGGTTTTGCTCAGAGGTTCTAACACTTTTTGCTGCCGATCCACTCAGGCTTGCCATGGGAAACGTTCCCTTCTGCAGGGAGATAAGGCCCCCGCATGAAGAGAATTTGTACACTCAGTTATGTCTTACCTGCCTTTCTTTTCTGCTCTGTTTCCTTTTCTGTTGCCGCATTCTCTAAATCCCTATCTTGTGCCATCTCTGAAACACACTTGCACATTGATTTTCATTCCTGAGCAAACACTAACTCTTTCAATCACACACTTAGACCTACTCTTAAGGCTTATCTCTCACATGTGTAGACTAACACTTTTGCTGTAGCTGCCTTTACTCACAGTAATGTCTTTTCATTGGCTCTGTGTCCCTGTTGTGTTAAACAACATGCGTGTGTTTGCCTTCTGCACGCTACGGCAGATCTCACCGCATGTCGTTACCCATCGCACTTCTCTCTCCACAGTTTTCCATCCAGCCATGTGAAAGTCAAAGCAAAACACGGATCTTCTCGCGAAGCATGTCCTTGCCACCAACATTGTTGGTCTTGAGTTGTTTGCCCTCTTGGCAAGGCCTCAGGTGAAGTTGAAGCTTTCCCCCTCCCCGCCTCTCTCACCCCCGTCACCTCCCTGCCCCTGTAAAGCTGCCACAGTTCCTGTCTGTTCAGTGTAGGCCTGCACATTTCTTAATAGAGAGATGCTCAGAAGTCCAGGAGCGCAGAGGAGCTCAATGCGCTTCTGTTTTTGGTTTAGCTCAAAAATGTTTTTCCTGGCTCAACCCACTCGTACTTAGGTCCTCTTACAACAAACTAAAAGGTCCTAATTGCCCCCAAGGGAAAGGTTTAGCCACAATAGACATGTGGTGGGACAAAAGCCCAGTACTCTTACACCGGCACCCTCAACCCCTCCCCAGATAGAAGCGATGAACACGTCAGCATTGTCTGTGTAGCACTGTGGGCAGTGCAACCACAGGTCCGACACTGTAAAACATTATATATACAGTATATAGACCGAGTGAGGCGTGGTGTATGGTTGGATAAAAACCCGGAATGTTTACAGTTTACGGCAAATCCAGTGTTTCCTGTTTCTCTTCACATTTTATTAAAGGTAAAGGGTCAACATGGACATGTGTATTAGATTGTCACAGTAAGTTTGTGACTGCTGTCTTTCTTAGAGCTTGGAAAAGATGGAAAATGCAGATTCAAGTAACAACAAAGATACAGCAGGATGAATAAGTCGGTATAAAATCTGTGCTGTCTATGCTGAGATGTGTGTGTCCAGAGGTGATTAAGAAATAGTTTGTAGGGTTTGTTTAAGCCTTGAGGTGGTCTTCCCTAAATAGAGCAATGCTACGATTGCTGGACTGTTGTCAAGATGAAGTAAATGTTACGATTTAATTGTGACATCTCTCTGACTCTGCTCTGGTCCCTATTCTCATCTCTCTTGACTCTCATGCCTGTCAAAACATGGAAAGTCCTCATTCATTTTAGCCATCCATAAAACAAATATTGTTGCACATGCAGTAGATGATCAGTCTTCGAATACCTTCTTGTGTGGTAAGTCATGGGCCATTTGAGTTGCACAGCACAGCTTAGCCACCTGACCTGAGTGTAGCCTGGAACCCTCATCATGCTCAGGCTGTACTTTATTTCTTCACTTCTCCACAACATTGATATGGAGGAATTCCTGGAAGGGGCCTTGCTGACACAGGCTTGGGTAAATAGCCGATTGATCTGGATCCACAGGCATATATTATACATATATGTGAAATATCAACATGGTTTTCCCTTCTCTTTTTTTCTTTTTTGCTAATTCTACTTTTTTGTGTTGTGAAATATTACATCACTGACTTTGCACCGTGTTCCTGATTCAGGATTTAGCTCGGATGATATTTGCTTGGAGTAAGAGACACTTTCCACGTTCCAGATCACTGCTTTGACTTCAAGTTGGAACTGTAGGTCAGTCTAACCTAGCAATGATAATATTTCATGCACAGTACATTTATAATATGCCTGTGGACATGATCATTTTGAAGGGAGTCATAGGGATGCATCTTGTCCAATTATGAAGGCTCCCCTGCTCTGTATAATTATTATAGCTCATAGTTCCGCTGCCGGCTCACAGAGGCATGTATTACTACTTGCCCATAAAAGTCCACTTAGTTTAACAGCGACAGGAGAGCTCGAAGGACATGGCCAGTGAAACCTCGGGCAGCGTCTTGTGAGGTCGGCTCAGAACTGGGCCTTTTGTTCACTTTTCATGAGACCTGGGAGCCCGTTAACCCAGCCTGCTAGGCCCTCGGCCCCATGTTTTACTGTAATTCTGACGGCCAAGCACTCCAAATCTGTCCTGGCCTCCACAGCTACCGCTGTGCTCTCTGTTTCACATTCCCTGACTGTGGAGGAAGACCACATTGTTTTACTGGCCACTGTGAAGTATCTATTATGTTTTAAAGTGTGAATGTGTGTGTGTGTGTTTGTCTGCATATGTGTGTGTCTGCACATCTTTTCATGAAAAACTATCAAATGACAAGATGACCTGTGATCAATGAGCTGTCGACAGAACACTTCTGACCTAGTGGAAAGCAAGTCCCCTGACATTCCCGGCCTGTTTCAGGCCACCGGGGCAGGGGCGCTGCTGCACAAAGAGCGCTCTGTCTCTGTCAGGATTCCCCTGAGTACTCCTGCACAGGCACCGCGCACCTCGACAACACCAGGCTACTAACAGCACTTCATCTGTCTGTAGTCACTTAAAAAAGTCAAGATAATATTATTAACTTAGCTTCAAGCTTTGATACTCAGACTACTACTGCTAATTATTCACCACCAGTTATTTTAGTGTAGATTCAGTTATACAATATCTAAAGTCATTGATAGAGAGGATTGCTTTGATCTTATGCATTACATTGATAGTGGACTCATTTCTCAAAGTTGGAAGGAGTAATATAAAAATAATTGCTGACACTTTTGTATTCAGTTTAGATGTTCCAGTCCTAAGAAAATAAACATTTCTACTGTAAACAATCCCTTCACTGTTAAGCGTTTCTTTACCTCTGAATGTCACTTGATGTCTGAATGACTGCACAGTGCACAAGAGAACACAACTTCTTCTGTCACACAGATTTTAGTGCTTTTGATTGAAAAAAGGAAATTGAGCTGAGAACAAGGGGGTGTCTTTTGAAGAGCAATGTTGTCATTTACGTTTACACTATGCTGCTGTCCATATTTTCAATATGGGAAGAGTTATCACACCCTCTACATTTCAAGACACGCAGATGTTTATGAGCTCTTGCTGGGCCTCGGTAGTTTTAAATGTTTCACATAAATTCCCAAGTCATTTTGGTTTATTAGCTTCTACTGCTGTGAAAGTTAAATCAATGTCTGATTAAATCAAGCTACACACAGAATGATTCATTATACATTTTAGGTTGTAAAGGTTTCCCCAGAGCTTGTACTAGAAGATTTAAGGGGAAATAAAATGTCACTTGCCATAAACTTCAATATTCACTGTCATAAATATGGCATTGTGGCATTTGTTAGACAACATGCTGACCACGATGAAAATAATGTTACACCGTTAGCCTGCCTTTTACTGATACAGGATAAAGATAGAGAAATTTGCTTAAGAGCAAAAAGAGACCGTTCCTTTCCACTTAAAATCGATCACAAACAGATTTAGTTTTAGCCCAATCCATTATTTCACAATGATTGTCTAGATTCCTTAATTAGAAGTTATCAAAGCAAAAATGCATCATTTCTTCAGTCCTACAAAAACGCAGATAAATTAGTGAACAATCAGTCAACAAATAAAACTTTATTGAAATCTTTTAACCATTCAAACATATTTGAAGGCTAACAAAGGAGTTATCTTCTACATAACGTCCATTAATTGGGAGGGAATTGTGCTATGGTAGAACCATACTTTTAATGCTCACTGGGACATTATATCGCATGTATAACATTGGTGAAAACTGATTTAAGACTTGTTAAACGTTTGGTGTTTTTGTGCCACTATAAGGTTTATATCACTTCCATTCACCAGTTCTAGTATGTATGCACAAGGTTTCCATACAACATCTTCTTTTATGTTTCAATCCAGAGTACTGTGATTTGACACTGTTAGCTCGTCTGATCAATACAAATATCAGTTTGTCATCACATGCATTTTAATTTGTTTGTGGTGGTAGTCTGTCTCCACCTGCTCATTCTTGTTGAAACTCATCAACCTCAATTCTGTCTGTTCCTGGTTTGGCCCATGACCCCTTATGAGGAGGAGAGGTGCAATTTGTATCATACAACTGCCCCCTTTGGTATTTTTTTTTTTTGAAAATTCCAAAAGAGGTTTGTCTCGTTCTGTAACATCTTTGCTGAGTTATTAAAGCAAGAAATATCATATTTTTCATTTATAAAATCTTTTTTTACACTTAAGCTATTGGACCATTGTTAAGTCTTTTTCCTCATCATGTCTGTACCCAGACACAGAACATATCTGAGAAGGCAACTACACAACCAAGTCATGATAGACGTTAAATCAGAAAGGCCCAGCAGATAAAAATATACCAACAATGAATGACTTCATCACTGGTTGATGGATGGACATAGATTTAGAGCTTATTCCAGACTACACAAACCACAGAGATGAGTGAGTGGCTTTCATTTCGTAAATCTCCCCAAACTCTGAATCCCACATATGGCAATGCTATGGTGCTGCATTCATTCAAAAGGTTGCTGTGAGTGACCAGGATGATCCTCAGAAAGTGGTGAATCAGTGTGATTCCTAAACTCTGTCACGTCAGAGCTCTGGAATGATTCTGGGTGCAGTGGTGATCGATGTGCTCAGACAGTTGTAAGTCATATCATTATGAGTCGGTTAGATAATCCTTCCCTTCACGATATGTTCTGGTTCATTTTCATCACTGAGGGGAAGCTGAGCCCCATAACACGTTCTTAAAGGCAGAGAGTGAGGTAAGGTTGAAAGTGATAGGCTCTCCCCAGGGGTTGATTAGGCTCAACCCTGTAACTTGCACTTAACGGGATGTGACCCCTTAGAGCCCTCTGACAACAAACGCCCACCATTTATACCACATACAGACACACACACACAGTTCACACATTCCACCCTCGGCCCTTAAACTCCCCACTGCACCGACTGCTGTTTAGTTTAAAATGTGGCTGCTGGCAATTAACTGTGTTATGTCAAGTTCATTCTCTTGTATTGCTGGCTGGGTAAACTGTTACAATTGGTCCCCAGCAGCCTATTTGCTAGAACAGTTAGTATGTGTCTCTGTTATCACAGCGTGGTTTTAAAATCCCACTGATGATCACCAAGTGCAGTCTAGGATTTCAAGCTAGTTATGCAACATAGAACTATTAGCTTTTTGTTTTGCCTTGGCAGCATGTGGCTGAAAATTTGAGGGTAAATTGCCAGTAATTCAGGTGTGGATGCCTTGTCCAGTTTTTCAAAGGACAGTTTTTAGCCAACGGAGAAGAGTTGATGTCCTGTGTGTGATATTAGTCTGAGATAACTGAGCTAACTGGGGGTCACAGGGTCGCAATCAGGGTCAGTGCATAGACTTGCATATTCACTGATGCTGACCTTGCATTTTTGCCAGTATTGGAGGCATTTCCCCTGGCTTGGAGAGGTTGTTTAGTAACTGAAGGGTCACATTGCTGGCTGTGGCTGTGGCTGTCTCACCTGTGATTATTGCACCACCTGTGTCTCGTTTCCCTGTGTATTAATGCTTTTGCTGGTGCTGTTTCTGTCACAATCCTCGTCTTGATCATTCTCGTCTTGTTCCCTGCTCCTCCATGTTCCCCTGTAAGTTTTTAATTTGCAGCCTTGTTTAGAACTTGGTTTTGTTTGTACTTTTTTCAGGCCTGTTGACTCCTTTTGCTGATACTTTGTTTTTTTCCCTTCTGTTTAACTTTGAACCTCCCTGAGTTGTACTTGGCCTTTTTTGTTAAATGAATACCCTTTTCTTTATTGAACTCCCTGTGGCTGCTGTCTGCATTTGGGTCCTGTTATACCCAAAAAACCTTGACACACAGGGGATACACAAGTCAGTGCAACCCTAGTGCAGGTCCCAAGCCTGGATAAAGAGGGAGGGTTGTTTCAAGAAGGGCGTCTGGCACATAAACCTATACTAAATGAAATATGTGTATCCCTGTTCTGATGTGGTGCAGCAGCCAAAAGACAAAGAAGAAGAACTTGAGTCATTTCTGATAGTGGTTTCAGGACTCGAACAACTCGAGATGTTGCTATTGCTTACTTTAATCCACTTCTGCTGCTCTGTTATGTTTAGCATTATTTGGTAATCGTCACTTGTAGCCACCTTGGCTGCTGCTCAGCCACAGTTATGAAACACGTCTTTAAAGTTACCACGCATAAATCAAACCAAGGTGATGAATACAAAATAATAAAAGTAGTAAATCATCAGGCAGACTCAATGATGTCAATTGTAAGGTTTGCTTACATGATATTACAATAGACAGCACTAGCTGCTTGCTATGTCAGGCCAAGTTTGGATGTAGCAGCAAACCATTGATTGTCTTCAACTTAGCCAGTCTTCTTTACTTCCTATGAATTCAATTTTCCATTGTTAAGAAGTGGAGAGTCTTGTAATCATTGACACTTGCAGCACTCTAAACTCCTCAGGGAAGGTGACATAGCAGTGGCATTCATTTCAAAGTTTGCTCCAGGAGAATTCCATCAAATCATGTTCCCAATTTCATGTTTTCAGAGATCTAAAAGAAAAGATTGGCTTCCAGATTCATGATCAACAGGTCTGGTGAGAAGATTCTTTCCATGCGGGAGCTTAGCTGACATGTTGGCAGACACTGTTTTGTGGAGAGATACATCCACATTTTCTTCTCATCTGGTTGATTTCCCATTTACGTAATAGGTCATCACTATAACAAACCAGTCATTAGTGGTAAAAGCCTCATTTATCCGTCAGATATTAATCTGCGACTGTTGTCTTGTAATTCACCGCATTGACAGGCAGATCTTTTAAATAAACATTGATGGCGACCAGAACTAGGGAGGCCCATCGCTCTTGACGAGTGATGATCCCTCCACTATCTCTATTCGCTCAGAGGCCCAAACAGTTTATTTCGTGTTTGCAGTCACTTCCTAGGGGTTGTTAAGCTGATGTACAGTTTGACAGAAATGGAGGGAAACCAGATCATCTCAGGAAGATTGTTTTGACCTGATAAGTAGAAATGGGTACATTAGCGAGAAAAATAGAGCAAAACACTAAAACTTTGGGATTAGTCTTGTATTCATTTACACAGACAGATGCCACATGCTACGAAATTCTTCTGTGTGAGAATGTGTATCCACCTTAATTTTATTAGGGAAGTAGTTGCACATAAATGAAGTCCTACATCAGGATGTATGGCGCCAAGAGGAAGTGTCTGAGGGGGGAAAATCATTTTATAAGAGTGTATCATCCTGCAATGACAATTTATGCATTTTGCATGGCATAATACTGTCATTTTGCTCAGTTTGCTAACAATTCTCCACCTTGTCTCCCGGGTTCATGGAGCTGATGAACTATAATTTGATGCTAAGAAAAAAGTTGCTAAGTGAACATTATGGGGAGCTAAATTTTTCTCCTGCAGGTAAACGATGAACTTGAACAAAATAAAAGATAGTCATTTCCTTTAAGTCCACTGATATTTTTTTTCTATTACTTTAGTCTGTCGATAAAATAATTAACAGCTCCAAAAACCTTCAATTTAAAAGTACATGTTTATTCATTTGATCTGAAAAGAAGCCAGTTGACACATTTCAGAAACTGGTGTAATGTGATTTTTTTTTTTTTTTGAATTTGAGAGGAAATGATTGCCCTGATTTGATCATATTATCTCTGACTTGACCGGGAGATGTTTGATGCACAACACCATTAGCAGGATTCATAAGCTCACTTGTACATGTTTTTTTTTCCCCCCTACTGTAAAGCACCACTTTTTGACTGCTTCTCAGGATGGAGCCAGACAGTGTAAACATTTGGGGCTTAGCCAAAACCTATGGAGCGTCTGAATCTATCCCACGATAATCTGGGCTGTTCTAATCTCATATTTAGGATCTACATCACTGCCAAACTAACGTGGACTTCTGTAGTCTGATTAGATTCTTGGGCCAAAAGAAGAGCATTTCGTTAAATTATATACAATTTCTTTTGGAAGCAGTGTGTAAAAAACAACATACCGCAGATTATCTCTTTCTATTCTTCTTATCACTTCTTTTCCTCTTGTGAGCTGTCACTCAGCTCAGAGCCTATTCATTTAGCCCCTGGAAATATACTCTGAAATGTATTACTATGATCAAATAGCTCATCATAAATTTAGGATGCTAATATTAAGATTGATTGCATGACATCTTATTCTTGTACATCTGGTGCTTCACTTCTTCTCAACATGTTCATCTCGTCCCTTTTTAGCTTCCTCTGCATTCCTTCTTTCCTGTCTTCATCTTCACGTAATTTTCCCATCCATTCATCCATTTTCTAGACCACTTATCCGTTAAGGGTCGTGGGGAGCTGGAGCCTATCCCAGCTGACATTGTGCGAGAGTTGAGGTTCACCCTGGAGGGGTCACCAGTCTGTTGCAGGGCCATCAGGAGCAATTAGGGGCTCAGTATCTTGCTCAAGGATACTTCAACATGGTCACTGGGGGAAGTGAGGATCCAAACATTGTTTTTCCTCTCCTCTATCTCTCTTCTCCATTTCTGGTGTGCTCTCAGTAATTCTCTCCCGACTTTCTCCACATTTTTCATATTTCTCCCTCTTGCCTCCTTCCCCTCTTCTTCAATTTTGCACTCCCCCCCTCATCATTTCGCCCTCTCTTATCCTGTTTCCTGTCCTGCACCAAAGCTCTCCTCCTGTTATCTTGTCTTCACTCTCACGTGTGAAAAAAGTCGTCAGCTCACGCACCCAATCTGCTGTGTTCGCTTGTTTCACTCTCGGGCCTGCTGAGGCTGTGCTGATGGGATTCGCTCAGGACTCGCTACTGGGTTCAGCACACTGTTTTGAGGAATTACAGTTTAGCACGATGAAAGTTGAGCCCAGTTGAACTGAGTACCCCACTGCCCTGCATGTGCATCCATTGACTTGGCCTTCTAATCAAAGGGAGTGAGGAGAATGGAAAAAGGTTATTTTACTTACCTCAGAGATTCAGGGCTTTTGAGAAAAGTTTTAGAGCTGAAGCCTCAGAAACCACCACCTCCGCTCTACTGTTGTTTCTCCTCATCCACCATGTTAATGTTGGCTAATCTGACTGTGACATTTGATTGATAACATTTCACAAGTGTGCAGGATACAAAGGATTAGCAGTGTTTACATCTAGTATTATGCTGGGTACCTCCAGTGTTAATGACTGGAATGAATAACCCGCTGAATCCCACGGGGACCGCTGTGTTTATGTACAGGCGTGACATTCAGTACTGGACTGAGCAGGTGTAAGTGTCATAGCCCTGAAAAGTTGTTGGTGCTTACACATCCCTGATCGAGGTAATATACAGCATAGATAAAAATGATATGATTCTTATCAAATTAATTTGTTGTCTTTATAGCGTGGCTTACAACGTTTGTGTCATAACCTGTCGTACTTGCTCTCCCTTCAGTTTCTCCGTTTCTCTCTCTCACTCACTCACACACACACACACACACACACACTAAGGGGCATGAGAACAGGGTAAATCCTTGATGAGCTCAATGAAACTTCACACAAAGAGTAAAACTCGGGGGGAAGAGAGAAATGCAACACCGTACAGTAGCCTGACCTCCTTCAGGTACCATAGACATGTATGCACCAGATACTGGGTGTGGCTACCTTTCTGCACAAAGCCAGAAATAAAGAATGAAGCTATTGCTTTCAGCAGTAAGACCCCCAGGTGACCTTCCTCATCGACCCCAGCATGACCCCATAGTAAGGAGCGAGAGAAGCAAAGCACCAGGTATCATTGCGCAGGAGTCAAATGCACAGGGAGCGGCACCACAATAGTTAAAAAGGAAGGCGCTGTCATTATATGCTCCCAGTAAATCAGCATGAAGGTGACAGTCCCATTTCTTGGGCCTGTGTGCCCACCTTAAAGGCTGGGACACTCATAAGTCAAAGTGTTTTCTCCATCTGCGCTTTCACTGAGTTTAGCCTGAAGTCTTCATCCACTTATTGTTTCTTTCTCCACAGCTGTGCTGGTTTCAGGTCATATTGAGGTTCATGGCTTCAGGGTGCAACTGTACTAGCCTTACACTATGGAATGTGTCACATTGAGCATAAATACCAGCTGGGAATTGAAGCTCAGGGGCACTAAATTGATCATTTCCACTCAAACTTCCTGAAATTACTTCTTGGTTAAAACACAGTTGATGGTTGTAGCTGGATTTGAAAGCAACATAACAATTGACTTGTGCTTTGTTTGAACAAGCCTTTATGTGAGTGACATGCACAGTAGACAGACCCATTCCATCTCCTCTCGTGTAAACAGTTATCTTTTGTGTTTATGTTCAGATATGTGATAGTTAACCCCGAGAGAGTGCTGTATAACCACTGTATAAATCTCTCCATCTATCTTTGTAAGTTTTCTCACACGTCACGCTGTGTTTCGTCCGCAGTCGACCTGGAGCACATGAGGACAGTGAAGGCTGACAAACACCAGCGCTTCTGCCAAGAGAACGGCCTCATCAGTCAGTTTGTGTCAGCAAAAACAGGCGACTCGGTTCGTATCAGCTGACTCAAGTAGTCACAATGATAGTTTTGAACTATGTGACAAAGCTCAACCTGATTTAAGTTTTTCCCCCCCTGCTTTCTTTAGGTGTACCTTTGTTTTCAGAGAGTTGCTGCTGAGATTCTCGGTGTGAAGCTCAACAAAGCAGAGATAGAGCAGTCCCAGGTGAGCCATCGTGGTCTTTTCTTTACATTTCACCAAAACATGTTTACAGCTGTTTCCTAAATGAAAACCTACCTAGCTTATTTGTCCTATTTTTGATAGGAAATGTGTCTTTTTTTCCCCCTCTTCTCTTCCTCTACATCTGCAAATGTTTGGTAAACGAGTGGAAGAGGCTGGTTCTCTGGTTTGTTTCTCCTAACATAATACTTAATGTTACGCCTGAACTTAGTGGAGGTCATAGGGAGTGTGTAAGGTTAGCAGAGGTCACCACACACTGTAAGGGACCTTTTGTTGTGTAAACATGAGTTTGTTACGTCTTCTTCCTGTGATGGTCTACCTTCCAGTGATGCCCATCTGTAAATAGACCCACATTGACCGCATTAACGCGTGAAGTCCGGGGTTAAAGGTAGACAGTCGCAGGGGTGAGAAGGTTAGTTTAGTTGCCTGATTTATTAGGTTTATCTTCCACCGTTTCGGACTAAAATAGGGTTTCTCCCTGCCAATCAGACCAAGGTGCCCAAATGCGACAGCTGTAGCATTTACGGGGTCACCTCCCACACAGACATTAATCCTGGGTCTGATATGACCGGTTGGAGCCACACTGGCTGGGTAGTGGTTGATGAGTTGGGGGCTGCAGAGAGGTCAGGACCTCTAGAGAGGGGAGAGCATGTAATGGAAGGACTGGCCGAATTCTCAAGCCTCTCTCCAATCACCAACACTGCCGCAGACAAACTGAAAATAACCACCAATTAATGGAGCTGTCCATCCAGTTGACTCGCCTTCCTCTCCCCTGATAGCTCTGTCAGGAACACAAAGTGCTTTAATCCAGGATAATCAAGCAGGCTGAGAGGCAGTATCCTGTTTGCTCTTCAATGAAACTGGTGACTTAAAGAGACGAAACTTGACTGGACAATGTGGTTTTTACATTGATTTGTAGATAGATGAAGTTTTGATTCAGTTTCATGGAAAGAATAGTGTAATAACCACCCTGCTGTGGTGGTCGTCATGCCTCATTAGGGTGAAATTACTGTTTGTAGACTGGTTAAAGTGCATATGAAAAACGAAGAAAAAACAGTGAGCGAGTGAGTTCAATTTTATCTGCTTGCCACATGTCATTATTTTCTGAGGGGCCTAATTGCTGTTTTAGACTGATCAATATATTTTTGTGGAATGCAAATCTATGATTGCAAGCACTTATGATTTTTTGTGTCGATAAACAATTGAAGCTCTATGAAATTCTGCTGCTGCATCAGTTCTACTGTTTGAATAGAGCGGGTGAGATCCTCATATTTCTCCATTTTCATCGTATGGCGGCTGAATGAGAGTGACAGTGTTTTTCTAGCGTTGCTTGTTTGATTTTTTAAATCACTGCACATTAACTAACTGCGTGGCCTTGATTTCCAAGCTGCTGCGCTATGATAACGTTATGTATTTTTCCAATTAGCAGGTGTGTCAGAATCAGCTCTTCTGTGCGTTCCCCTGTCTTCAGTAGTAACACCAATCAGTGTCTGACATTTAAGTCACTTTTTGCCTCCTGCTTTTCTAGCTAAATACAGGATGAAATAGCACTCCGCTCACTGTTTCGTCAGCAAAAACAATGTACATTTTGGAGAAGTTTTGAAGACTTGATGCTGCATCTTTGTAAAATGTTCTCAGTACATTCCAAATATTTCAGAAAAAAACTGCTGTATTAGGTTCTCCAACAGTCTTTTGTAAAAATGTTGGTAATGTGTCATGGATTGTGAGTTGAGGCTTTGAGCAGGTCATGGCTCAGGTCTAAGGGGCCAGTGAAGCCTTATTATCAGCTGTCAGGTTTAGAGAGCTGAACATGAGGGTCACCACCCCTGACAGTATTATATCTGCCTGGCAGCCCTCTCCGTCATGCTGCTGTGTCTTCTAGATCAGATAGCAGGGACACGGATCAGTCACTGACTTTGACACCAGGTTTCAGCAGCTCGTTAATCAGACAGCCAACCAGATACCTCGTATTTAGCCATGTGGTCGGCTCCTCGGTGGTGACATAGCACAGAAACCAGCAGCCTGTAGCACTGTTACGATCACATGTTGGCTACCGTGAACTTGACTTTCCACCATGTGCAATCTTATGTCTGAACTTTAACAAATAGTGGCATTTTTATAAGATTCAACGAAGTGTGTTGTCAGACATTGTTAATTTGAACGGTACTGCTCATGTTTTTGAATTTTTTTAATGCTACTTAAAGTTTTTTATATTTGAATTGAGAAATACGCTTTTCAAAGTTAGTGATTGGTTCACATTTTTCTTGATAACCAAGCAAATAGATTAATGATAGCATTTGTTTATGCAATTGCTTTTCCAGGTGATAATTTGGACACAACAAAACCAATATCACTTTAAAAAAAAAAGAAAAGAAAACATAATTGTTATTTTTCCTTCCACAAGTTTCAGCGTCTTTTTGTGTCTTTTCTAACGACTCCTTCTGATTTCATAATGAATTTTTAAAGGCATCTATGTGATCTACCTGTGCAGTTGGTCATGTTTTATTGTTTCTCACATTTCTCCGTTCACACATTTCTACCCCACTACAACCCTTGCCTACCCATCACGCCTCTCACCCCCACACTCTCTGGCTTTGCTCCTCATCATTCTTGACTCTCAACATTCTCTCTCATGTCTTGTTTTCTTGCTTTCCTCCATGGCTGCACTGGTCTGATGTGTTGTACCTGCTCAGAGGATCGTGAAGGCAGAGCTGGTGGACTACCCACAGGATGAAGGCCCAATTAGACAAGAGAACGTCCAAAAAAGCAAAATATGTTCTGTTCAATAGGTGGAAGTATGTTTCCACTCATTAACTAAACCCGTCACCCTGCAAAAATTAAAGTCTTACCAAGTATTTTTGTTTAATTTCTAACCTGTTGACCTTTCTGTGGTTCTACTTGTTAAGCTATTTTGTCCTACATTAAGTGAAAATATTCACCAGAAATTAGACGATATTTGGCAAGACTTCGCTGTTAAAAAGCAAATACAGTGGCTGTGTAGAAGTGTTTAGTTCCTGTGGTTCAGCTTAGAACTTTAGAAAAAGTAGAAACCCATAGAACCTGATCAAACTTCCCATGTTGTAGTGCTACTACCAAATTATTGTAACTACCTCAACAATGTGAATCTGTATGTGTTCGAGTGACAAAACCTTCTCGATGGTTTTTAACAATTAGGACTTGATCACGGCTTGAGCTTGATGTCCTTTGGCCTTGGGGTATCTGGGAGGAGGCTGGCAAAAAATGGTTCCCTTTCTTTTTCAGGGGGGAAAAACAAGCTCTAAAAAAAATTGTAAATACGTTCTCTAAATACTAATAAGGTTGAAGCAGCAGATTATGGAACAGTTAAGCTCATGGGAGCAATCTCAAAACGTTCTCTAAATGTTAGGGTTAAAACCTTTTCTTTTTCATGTTTCGAACTTGATACCAGTCTCGTGGGAACATTTCCTGCCGTCTGGGAATTTGCATTAATGCCTGCTTGTCTGAATTGAATCCTCATATTAGTATCAGCCTCCTAAGCCAGTGTTGCTGAGATCTCTTGACTTTTTTTTCTTAAATATATATATATATATATATATATATATATATATATATGTGTGTGTATTATGAATTATTGGTTGTGTGAATGTGCCTTTACCTGTCTGTCTGCCTCTTTTCAGCTGGTGGTGAAAGCAGACATTGTAAACTACTGTCAGGACACCGTGGCCAGGACAGTCAACCCCCCTCGCAGCTCCATGTGTGTGGTGCAGTGACTCCCTCCAACACACACACATACGTGCCCGCGCGCGCGCGCACACACACACACACACACACACACACACACACACACGATGTGAAGTTGTCTTCAGTCAGTATTCCTTTTATTTTTCCAAGGTGACTGGATGAACTGTGCCGTCTGTATGCGTGTGTGTCAGTTGTGTGGGTGAGATGAAGAACAGACTGTGGTTTCAAGTCAGTGGCGGTTTACCAAAAATGAAAATGAACATCGAATTTTTTTTAAAATTTTTTTTCAAGTTTACATGCAGCTATCCTTTTATTTCTGAGTCATCTTACATGTGATAGATTCTTTCTGTGATTATTTGAAACCTGTGTTAGGATGAAGAAGAGGTTTTCACGGGTCCAGTCCAGTGCCCAGACCCCAAGACTCAGATGCGTTCACTCATATGTTATTTGAAACATGGGACCCTTGTTGGGCTGAGAAAGGATGGATATTTGTGTCAGGCTAGCTGTGTGTCAGAGTACCTTTTTGAATTAAATACTGTGGTGCTGCAGAGATGTCCTTCGTCTTAAAACTAAAGAAAATGTCTTGAACCATTATCATTCTATTCATATTAATTGCTATTGATTTTTTTTTTTTAACCCTGAAGCCCAAATCTAAGCTCATGCTAGGAGCCTTCTCCCCTGTGCCTCGCCATGATGCATAGAATCCATCACCTTTTCCAAGAAAGTTGGTCCAGAATTTTCTGTTATTTCTCTCTCAGATCAAAGTACATTGCTAATCCACTTCAGCTCTTTGGCCTTTTGAATGATAACAATGGCTCATGTGATGCCACAGCTACTAACGCTGGAATAACCATTTTCCTATCGTGCTTTATAGACGGGTCTCGCCTCCACTCTCTGTCCCATCAGTGCTGTCACAGTCGGGTCTTCAAAGATCCACTGGGGTATTACACAAACTGTTAAAAATCTGTAAAACAATGGGATCAGACCATATAAAATGTGGACCTGCGTCGAGTCTTGGGTCCTCTGGTTTGCATGAACCCATGAAGACCTCTGGTATGAAGCTGGTTGTTGGAGAAAAAGATAATTCAGGTACTCCAGCAACTGAAAATACCTTGAATATATTTTTCTCTGCCATTGCTTGTAGACATTCTGTTTCATGACTGATACAAAAAATTTTACTGTTTCCAACAACAACATAATCACCTTCAGAGTCCGTCTCCATCCCTAGAACAGCAGCGTGGATTCTGGATAAGAGGCATAAAGGAGGTGTAATTCAGCATCTGTGGTGCTTCTCAGAAATTCAGTTTTCTATTTGCCAACTAGGGGCTCGCAGTAGCAGTGCTGTGACGTTAAATGTGTAATTTTACTATCTCACTGTAGATTTATATTTTATATTTTTTAGGTTATGGACAAATTATCCACATATCTCAAAGTATTTGGAGTCAACTGAATAATTTAGGTTAATATTTCCACATTTCTGCCAGGGATCCCTGAGATGGAGACCAGTGTGGTGTTACAGTTGGGAGAATTTGCCTCAGGAAGCTGAGAGGGAAAACTCCAGTTTGTTAGAAGTGTTAACGTAGCCTTATTCATCTGTGTGTCGTAGAACAGAGGTTTGAATCCCTCTGACACGACAGTCGTCTTACTGTCCCTGTATTGTTGGAGGGTCCTGTCCTATTGTTCAAGCCATTTTTTAATGAAAAAAAAAGTTTATATATGATTGTACATGATGGGATTTACTTTGGTGTCCACTGACCTACCTACTGAAAAATTAAAATGTGTGAAACATTTGTACAATAAAAGCTCCATTTCAAACCCCTGATTGATGGATCAGAAATCTTCAGAGTGCTCAGTTATATATAGATGTAAATAAAATGTTAGCGGTGTACAGTGGGTGAATGTGTAGGTGACATCACACAGCGATCTGTGTTTGTGTTTATAAATAAAATTGATACATGGAAAGTAAATGACGTGTGAGACTGAATAATTTATTTCAGATATTAATGGTGCGACATCAATGGAATCTAGATAGGAGATGAATCCCATCGAAGCCGTGTGTGCGTGCGGGCCTTTTCTTTACCACCGTCAGCTGCATGGCTGCCAGTATGGAGGCTTTAGTTACGCTGTAATTTCTCACTCAATGATGGCACAGACTTCTACGCTAACACTGGAAACAGGCCCTGGAGGTGCTCATATGAGCATGGCTGATGAGGGCATTACAGATTAAGGATCCATGTGTTGAAATTTAAGCATAAGGACTGAAACTTGACCACCCCAGAGATCCCCCTCTATACAGACTAAGCTAAGTCTCTGGTAGCTAATGAGCCACCTGGTCTTTGTTCAGTAAATCTTCCCTGAAACATCCCCTAAATCCACTCTGGACAGATGATACAAACAGCTTTATAAATGGTTGTAAGCTGCATTAATTAATCACTTAAAATAATCTGGCCTTTTGTTGTTGTCACACAGCTGTAAGAGGTTTTGGGTTTGGCCATTACGAGCACCTTTTTTTTTTGTTTTTTTGCTGAGTCAATGTCACTGAAACCCCCCAGTGGATCAAGCTTGTTTGAATCCACAGACAAATAAAACAAAGAGCAGTACCTTTACGGGAATCTCTCCGTCCAGGTGTTGTTCAGTGTCACTGTCGGACAGAGAGCAGCTCCACGCAGTGGTGCAGCCCAGCTGGGGTCATTCTACCACACGTGCATTGTCTCGCTTGAGTGGACGTCTTAGGAATTGTCTCGGCTGAATTTTTGTCGAGAGCTGTCACCGGCGCTGACAGGCGAGACTTGCCCTTGGCTTTGCTGCTGTTTAGACAGGTGTTTTTGGAAAGAAAACAACTGCAGCTCATTTCCAACGTAGACATTCACAACATTTCTCTAAAGACGGAAGCAAAGAATATCACCACAGGAATAATGCCGGTGACGGGTGAGACTTTTGACAGATTGGCAAAAGTCAAGGGTGGCTTACTGCAAAATGTTTCTTCACAAGCTTTATGTGATTTATTTTGTGTGTTTGCTCACTCTCCAATTGGTCACACATACCAGCAGAGATGCAGAAGTAAGCAAGTAAACAAACTGGACCAAGTGTTTGTTAATATTTAGTCAACCACATTAAATTTGCTCACTACTTGTAGTCTCAGAATAAGCCTTGGTCCACGGGAACCAAAACACCTCTTCTCTCTCAAAGTCTCCTCCTGTTCTCCTTGCTTGTATTTCCTCTGTTCCTCGTCCTCCTCGCCTGTGTTTCTCATCGCTATAGCTTTACTAGTCTTGAAAATTCACACACAACAAACTTGGTGAGAAGCCCATAGTTGTGGGACTATTTTTTTTTTTCTCATGTGGGCAGAACTGGGCCAACACCCTTATGATTACCCACTCACCCTCTTCCGTTTTCCACCTGTACAGAGTGCCAGACCCGCAGCATGGAGGGACTAGGCAGGACTGAGTCAACTCCTCTGATGAGCTCCAGTCCCCCTGGTCCCCACACTGGCTTCTATTCTCTGCTACAGTGCAGCAAGCCAGCCAGCAGCTAGAGGAGTGACAGGCAAAGTAATGCAGGGCCTGCGCTGGTATCCAGCCTGTCAGAGGCCTGAGGTGAGCCAGCAGCGCTCAGTTCCCAGGGTGAATCAGACCATCGCTGTCCTCTCGATGTTGTCTGGTGCGAAGTGTGCAAGCATGTACGTAATCTAGTAGATTGCGATCTCTGGTAGTCTCATTTACAGATGACGGCTTGTGAAGGTAGAAGGACTCTTGGTAGGTGCCATGTGTTTGTTTCAGCTGAAAAGCACATGATTTATTTTAGGGGCAAGGATGTGGGCATTTAGAGAGGTCATATTTATAGTATGTTGGTCTGGTAAGAAGACCTGCCAGTAAAAACACAGATTCTGAGAGAGAGGCATGGGGACAGAAAACTGAAAGTCTCTCTGTCTTTGGAGGGCATGGATGAGTGCTATTTTCAGTGGACTGTAATGAATAGCACTTAAACTGAAGAGCTCTTGTATCAGGTTTGAGATGTAGAGTTGAGAGGAACTGTAACAAAGCAACAATCTGCCTACTGGGGTTTTATGGGCTTCAGTCTAACAAAACCCCTCATAAATCAGTTGTTGTAAGATAAACTATTTAAAAAATTGAATATAAATAAAAAAGTTCCGAGCAGGATTTACAATCATGCAAAGGGGGCTGCACACTCCCTCGAAGAAATCTGAAGAAGAAGTCTCTTTTCTGCTGCTGGCATTTAGCACCGCAGCCCAGAAAAGACAACAACACTGAAGCTGAGCCTTGTTTGTTTACGTCACCTGTTTGGCTTCGCTTATTCAAAAGGTTGCGAGTGAATAGACTCAGTTTGAAGTTGTTAGGGAAACCTTGGCGGCATTCCGGCCGTGAGGAATCGGGACGCCTGGTCATTCCGGTCAGAACTCATCATTTTAGACATCAAATAGTGTGCAGGGACGCTACTCTGGAGAAGGGCCAAAAGCTGTTATGAAGCAGATGATGAATGAAATTGGCCTTTTCGGTGCTAATAAGTGAGACGTCTTTCTCGCAGGTCTGTGTAGATCATGTGTGCCATACAGGATATCCTCTGTTAAGATAAAACTCCCTGACATCATCATGTCAGTGGTCTTCAGCAGAGAGCTGAAAGGTTCTGTTTGGGTGTCACAACTCATTGACCCACGACGTGCCGAATAAAAACGTTTGTATTTCTACATTCTGTTTTGGATGACAACCTATATTTAAATACAAAGCTTGAAAATGTTCTGAAGAAAATGTATTTTAATAGATTTTGCTTTTTTCAATGTTGATTGATTTATTTTGTCATTTATGTATTTCTTCCTGTATGTTGTTATTATTTTTTTAATAAACGAACGGAAACAAACAAACAAACAAACAAACGAACGAACGAACAAAAAGGTGATCTCAAGCAAGAGCTACGTCAGCCCGATACATCAGCCAATCACCTTCTACCAGTTGCTGTCTCCATCAACCACAGCCGTGCACGAAAGAAGGCGGAAGTACCTAAAGTGTCAACCTGGCGTTTTACTGCGCGAATAAGCACGCTTTAAAAATATCACATGGACCCGACACTTTTTGGAGTTTTGGATGAATTTATGAAGGAATGAATAGTAGCAGTAGCTTGTCAGCTGGATGCCATACAATCATGCTAGCGGGGAGAGGAGGTTTCGTCCATTGGCTGTGGGATCACTCCGCCTCCCGCCGGGATTCCAGCTGTTCGTCGTTAAAGGTAAATACTCACCTGCTGTGCTAAGCTAGTATTCCGTGTTTGGCTGCTGTGCTACTTTTTCTTGTGTGGGTCATTTTTTGTCTTTTTTTTTCTAACTTTGAGGCCGTTATGCACTATTTTCTTCCCCAGAGACTTCACATTTGTGCAGTCATTGGCTTGTATGCTAGCTCAGGTTAGCATTATTGCCATAAATTAATGTCTTTATGGGTTTCTGCCTGCATTTATTTGTATCCTCTGGTTTTGGTCGATTGTTGAACAGTTAAATTCGTTAATTTTGGTGCATTTGTTTGCAATGTGCGTTCTGTTAAAATGCGATTGTTCTTCTGTTGCTGTGCTTCCTTCATGCTCAGGTCCAAATCATGATGTTACTTCTGTGCTCCCATCAGGCTGAGATGGATGCATGTTATTTTAAAAAAAAAAAAAAAGTTTCTGGGGTTTTATGCTCATCCTTGTTAATCCAAACTGGATACTGGTTGGTTGCTAACATGGTTAACCTTCAGAGAGGAGGATGTCAGCTGATGAATAGGTTTGGTCAAATGTTTGGGGTTGGCTGGATGGCGGTTCGATCAGTCGAACTTTGAAAAAAAAAAAAAGGGGGGGGGTGCTGTGTGATTAAAGAAGTGGAGTGAGATTCATGTTTGTGTAAAAGTGTTGCAAGACCTTCCTCTCTGGCAGCGCCGGAGTTGGGGGAAGTAAAGCTGACAGATCAAATAAGTTCTTCATCAGAGAAACAAAGGTCCAAGACAAATGCAATTGAACATTAGTGCTAATCACAGAGGGAATGTCCCTTCTGGATTTGTGGTAGTTTGCTTAATCTGTGTTAAACTCTGTACTCAAATTATGTCCAAATTCACTTACAACTGAGTGGAGCTTTGAGTTCACGTTTGACTGGAAAATTCATTCAGTATGGAGCTGAGGAAGTGAGTCGCTCAGGTCTCAGTGGAGAAACATTAGTGTCATGATACCATGTTAAACAGTACAAGCTTATTTATTTATTGTTTTCCATTAATTGTTTTTAGGTGTAACCGTCTGAGACGACCTCTCAAACGAGGGGAAACTGGTCTTTCTGTCCTGTTTCTCCAAAGAGCAAAAGGTGCAGGAGAATACATTTTTCCACCAGCTCTCACTGTACAGGCACGCTTCACGGTGTGCACGAAGGGTACACATCACCAGTGAACCTCCACAACATCAACTTTTCAGGAATCGAGCGAATACCTCCTTTTATTCTCGGCTTCGACGGCGATGCATTTGTGATGATTTCCATCGGGAGGAGGAGTGAGGCTTTCATGGAACTTAGAGATCGGACATTATTCACAGACGGAGAAGAACAATAAATAAAACGCTACATTTAGGTGAAGTGAACGAAGCCAGTCACAAAAACATGAAGGCGATGAATTTTTGTTCAGATTTGATCGATGAAGCAAATATTTTCAGCAAACGAAAAAAAAAAGAAAAAAAAGATCTGTTTTTTTTTGGCAGTTTACTTTGGATGAGAATGCTGCCAAACTTTTGAGAGGCTGAACGTGCGGATGTACAGCTGAGCATGCAAGGAGCTGGAGGGGTAAACGGCAAACTCACAGGTGGCATTAGTTTTAGTGTCATCCTCCAGTGTTGATAGCTAAATGGTTACAGGCTCAGTGGAAACATCACTATTCTTTCAGTCCATGAACAGATGCTGTGCCAGAAACTTGCTTCATTGATTGTTGGGAAAATTAACAATCAATTATTCATTTATTCTATTTATATGAATATATACAAAATGCCTAAAGTTGAAACCACTCAATTCCTTTAAACTTGTGTTAACCAGGTGTGTGTGTGTGTGGTTCAAGTGGTGCATCACTTACGTACTGTTGTACGCAGCTCTGCGACGGTTTCAAAGGAAGTCGTTGTTTCGAAATGATCCCATGCTGAACGTGGCGTGACCTCTTGGTGTTTGGCAGCAGCAGCTAGCAGGGAGCGGAGTTTGTTTCTTCACCCTTTTACCGAAACTAGTTCAAGATCGCCCCCTAATGGTAGGATGTCTTATTGCTCCAACATAGTGAAATCACACGACTCAACACAGCCTCCTTTTGATCGATGGAATTTCAAGTGATCGGCAAAAGTCTCAGTCATCGATTGATTGTGCCCATTCCTAATTTCTACCAGATAAGTGCGAGTTCTCAAAATATCTGAATTCTGGGTCTCTGCTCACCCGTGTCCCAGCCACAGTTTAATTGGTTATCCAGCACCGCGCTGGATCGGTATGCCTGACCTCTTTGTTGTGTTTTGTGTAATCTCACAGTTGCATCTATATCTCGGTATCATTCACTATCTATTGCTCCATCTAAAGTATATGAATTTAATTTGAGTACATTTATGTAGCTGGACTAAACAAACGCATGTAACTCAAACCAGGTTGGGCTCCGCAGTGACGGTGCTGCCATTGTTCGCTGGCTTGATCATTTTCAGCTCCTCTACCCATCCATTCATGAACCGGACATGCAGGTCTGGTGACTGATGGCTTCTGAATTGCTCAGCTGTGAAAGCACTCACACCACCACAAGGCACAAAAACCATCAGCACTGATTAGCTGTAGCAGAGGTAGCAGGTCGGGATCCCTGCCTCACTGTTTAGATCTTTGAATGGCTCCAAACCATTTATCAGCCCTGTCCTTTCTAAAAACCAGCTCCTGGTTTCTTTATGGATATTCTCTTTTCCTCTTTGTTTGAGTTTCATTGTCTATTCATCAGATTTGAAGCTTTTTTTCCCTTTTTTTTTCAGAACCTCAGGTTAAGGGCTGTGTCTTCTCATTTAATGTTTTGGTATTGTGACAAGGCAACCACACCGATTCATTAAAAAAAAAAAGTTTAATATTAACAGCAAACAAATGTGTATGTGTTACATACCTAACAAGACACGTGTTCACACGTCTCGTTCATACATGTGCAGCGGTGCCATACTGGGTGACACTGCGGTGCATTCCAGAAAGAGTAGTCCCAAGTTTAATGTCAGTTTAACCTCACCTAAAGTTCACTTCAGAGCTGCAGCTGGTAGGAATTCCATATCTTGCTGAACGGCACCTCAGCAGGGTGGATTTTGGCTGTCAAGGGGAATTGAGCCGAGGCCTTCTCGCTGAAGAACTGTGACACCAATCAGCGCACCACCCCGCTGGAACAGCCAACAACAATATATAGTCAAATGTGGGACTGGCACGATACATAACAGCACCTAAATGTTTAAATCAAGGAATGTTTCTTGAGATGTTTGAAAGAAATGTGCTGAGACAGTGCTTGGGTCATTTCTTTGGTGGTAACAGACGATGTTCTCTCGCTGGACTACCAGTAACAAAAATTGTATGTTGGAAAAAGTAGCTACCTCATATTGAGCAGGACGAAAGCGTTGATATAATGCGAGGTGACGTTAGAATTCCCTTCTCTGTCCAACACAATGTGGGCAGTGTGGAAAAGCTGGATGGTGTGATTTTTATTTTTTTTTTCAGAGTATCCATCACAGCGTCACAGACCCTGCAGGTCTCACTTATAGTTCGCAGTACCGTTAATCAAAACCAGCCGGTTCAGAGGGCTCGAAGGTCATCAGCCAAGAAGAGGAAATTATTGATGGAAATAAAGGTGCCGGACTGCCCCAAAGGTTCACCCTTACAAACATGCTGGACGTGGCGTTTCTAGACTGTCTGAACAAGGCCGTGTTGTTCACGACTGATTTAAGGGCTGCTTTTGTCATGACTTGCGCCAAAGAACCACTCATGCTTTTATTGGCTGTTTAGTCTATTTCCATTTCTTGACCTGCATTCAAAGTCCACTAAATGTCAATAAGTGTTTAATGTTTTCTTACTTAGAAAATGTCCTATGGACACAGCGGAGCCTGTGATTTACTGACTTCAGCTGCTTGAGTTGCACATCAAGAGCGTTTTTTTTTCCCTCTGTCCAATATTATGACATATGAAATGCCTTATAAGAAGCTTCTAATTCACAGCGATCTGTCAAACTGTTTCAATTGAGACACGGAGTCATTACTGGATGTGATGACATTTTCTATGTGCAAGGTATGGCGGGGCGCCATAATTTGGAAAGAGAAGTGGTGCAGAGAAAAGTGTCACAAAAGAAGAAAGAGACCCAGGAGGCTCAGGTTCCTGTGTGCAAGCTGTTGTGGGAAGTGTCTGGTGATTGCCAGGCTGTTCTGTGGATGCTGCTGGACAGGGAGGTGAGAGGCGGGTTAATTACTATACTGAGAGGGAAGGGTGAGATGCTTTACATAGCCTTTTGTGGCCTGTGGTCTTGGGTTTCCAGCTCAGAGAGGTGTGAGCAAAGGGCGCAGGTGAAGATGGCAAAGAGTGACGCTGCGTGGCCCGAGCCCAGGACGCCTCTTCATCGATCATAAATGGCCGGGGCTGTAAGTCCTCGGTGAAAAATCCTGTCACATTTTGAGTTCTACTGTTACATTGTGGAGGTGTAAACCCTTCAGTTGGTGTTACGCACTGGGACGCCTTCAAGCAACTGTACAGTTGCAGGCTGCAAATCGCTTGAAACCTAATTTCCATGTAGCTGGACAGCTCCACAAAGCATTCAAATAATCCCGCGCACTCTACGTGATCATCTGTCACACTCCTGGAAGTCTTACTTTGACTTCATCTCCACCTTATTTCTGTACTTTTCTCATTGGTCAATTAACTTGGACACTTTTTTTCCCTCCATCGCTGGCTTCTCAGCTTCATAATGGCGAATAAATGATTATTGATACATACTGATACACGCTGAAGAATAAATCATGACCTAAAAATGTCTGTGGCTGAAGAACTAGCAACTGGAAACAGCGACAGCTTTCTTGGGAGGATCTCCAGAGATCATCCTCTCTTTTATTCTTCCATCCATTTTTGGTGATCAGCCACATTGTCTGGTTGAAATCAGTCGTTTGTAAATATGCAGCATTGGTTTTACATCATCACCTGACATGCTGGAAGCACTTTGATTGGTTGATGCATGAAGTAGTTGAGAGTTCTGCAAATGTCTTGGCTTTGGAGTTTGAAATGAAGATGTTGTGCCATGATGGCCTCTGCTCAAGTTCCTGCAAGAGGAATGGCAAAAGCTGACTCAGCTGGTTTGCATACAATCAAGTACTTTAAATGTTAAAAAAAAATTTAAAATCATTCAGCACAAAAATATGAATCTAACCTGAAGTAGAGAGAGAAGCACTGCTTGAATTCATACCCCTATGAGGTCACATGACGACTGGGTGTTTAAAAATGAACTGCCTCCAGATGGGAACTTGTGGACAGGAACTAGATTTCAAAAAGTACATTTGCAGAGACTTCACATGAATCAGACTCTGAGTAAGCAAGGAGCACCTGCCCGTTCGGTGCTGGAAGGAGCCCATGGCGGTACCTCTTCCCATTTCAATTTTTCATGTTTTTTTTCCTTTTCGCTTCTTTTACAAATTGTCATTTTCCTCACTAGCTCCGCGTCCCACTCTCCTCTACGCACACACGGAAATATCGTTAATACGATCCAAATGGTTTCTGTTGGATGTTTACTTTCTTATTCAGAACTCCAGCGTCGCTTCAGGCCTCATGAATCTCTTCATTATTTTTCCTGTCGGAGGGCAAAGGGAGGGAACGCATGATTTACAGTCCTTTCTTTCTCCACTGTAACGAATGCATAAATGCTAATATTTACACTTATAATAGAGGAATTTCATTAAAGGTTTTTATGCATTGAAATCACAATGTTATGTTTGGTTTATGTAGAGAGCAGAGGTAGTCTTTTTTTTTTTTTTACTTCATTAAGTAAATGAACAGGTGTTTCCCCCTCTCAAGTCCTCAACCACAGCTAATGAGCCAACTTAAGCGTGTTTAAATTATTAGGCAATTTGGGACGGGAAATGTAGAAAATGCTGAACACAGGAAGACATTAGGTGTGTGTACACGCTCCACTAACTCATACAATGTGGAGTTTTCATGTGCAGTTCAGAAGAAAATCAGCGAGCTCTGTTGTGTGTGTTTTTCACTGCTAAACGGATCATTAGTGATTATGAAAAAAAAAAATCGAAAATGGCCGCGGCCTCAATTATGTTAATTAAACCTTTTTTTTTTTTTTTTTGGTGTAAAGCTAATGAAGAACACTCTGCTCCGCGTGAAGGGTTTGGGAATTTTTTTTCCTGCAAAAGTTCAGGAAAAAAACACATTTGTGGTGAACTGTATTGAAGTTTTGTGCTTTAATTTAATTTATTGAGCCACAGAGGGTCTTGACTGCTGTGATTTACAGTTGGCCTGCTGTGTTCAACTGTATTGAACGCTACTCATACTCTGTGAAGGCCAAGGCTCTTTATCAGCACCGGGAACTCGTCCAGAGATGGCTGCCTCCGGTTGAGATCCGAAGCAGCAGGGGTGCTGCACCAGAGTAGGAGAACCGGACCCTGAGCTTTAAGTGGCCCCCCAAGTAGATCTGATTACATTAGCCCACCAGGACAGTACAGGACTGGCTTAAAATTTGGGTTTAGCCACGCACAGGAGATTGCTGCGACCCTCAGGGGGCCCCCATGTCACTAGCTTGCAGCTGTGTGGCATGATGAGTAGCCAAGTTGGGGGGGGGGGGGGAGCGAAGAGACACCCCTGCCAAAGAGTATTCCTTCCTTCCTTCCTTCCTCAAACAAATGGATGATGTCACATTCGCCATGACTGATTAGCAATGTTAGATCAGTGGGACAATTGCAGAAAGAGACAAATAGTAAATGGGATCCTGAAGGGAGAAATGTTTAAGACCAAAGGACCCCCCCCCCCCCCTACAGCCATGAAATATCAGTCATAAAAACACATCAGCTGTGCTGTTGCACTGACGTGAGCCGTTGATGTTCTTAACAGCTTCAACTGTTGTGCAAGTAGGAAGGAGCAGGTCCAGCTCGATAAGAACAATAACTGATGAAACACCGCCACTGACCTCGTCTTTATGTCAGCAAACGCAGGACCACTATGCCGGCATCATAAATCGGTGGTTTACTGCATTGGCAGACAATTCTTATTATTACAAAACATACCCTGGTTTTGGCATACAGTTTTATTTCATGAGTTTTTGTTTTTTTTTGGGGTTTAGATTTATTGAATCATTTCACAATTTCATGGTTTTATGATATGTATTGGAAATTTATTCACATGATGATTTTTTTCTCACGATATTTGACGACTTTTGTAGTCTCTCTCTCTCTCTCTCTCTCTCTCTCTCTCTCTCTCTCTCTCTCTCTCTCTCTCTCTCTCTCTCTCTCTCCCCCTCCCTCTACTCAGCAGCACAAGGCTGGGTGCAGCTCTTTCCCTCAAAACCAAACCAAACACGTCGAGATCTCGTGTAATCTAGAATTTTGCAGCAAAATGTTCCACTTAGTTCAGCCTGCAACACGAGACATTTTCCGTACAAGCACTCCATCAAGCTTATTTGGCTCGGAGAAAAAAAATAAACAAAACATTTGACGTGTTCGCTGACAGAGGACCCCTGGTTGGCACTTCATCAGCTTGCGGTGTCTCAATAATTCACCACAGTCACAGTTGGCGTATGAAAAAGAGAAACTATGTAGCGCTCTGAGAAGGAAAAACCTGATCTGTTCCCTAACAAGAGGGAAGTGTGAATATGACAAAGCCTTTGCATCTGACACCCAACAAACAGCCATATGTCATCATTATAAGTGGCACCTGATGTGCTGCACTTAAGGGGAACCTTGAATCTTTTATGCTCGCCCGTCAATTAAGCTGGAACAATTATCCTCTGAATTATTGAGTCAAATTTGGAAACCAAACCGCGTATTCATAAATGAGCCAATTGCAGCCTTTCAAACCCCTGGCTGTGTCACTAATTCCTATATTTGGATGAGCGTTCTGGTCGTCCCCCTCTGGCTCTTTGGTTATTCATCCTCCTGAGCTCCCACAATGCAAACCTCTTCAAACTCCATAACAGATAATCCTCCCCCCCGCAAAAGTCACATGTCTCAGGTGTGTCGATGGAGAATGTCAGCTGAAACATTATCGCTGTGATGGAGCCTGCAAAAAAAAAAAAAAAAATTCTATGTCTTTGTTCATGTGTCAGGACTTAACACCACTTACAGCCTTTCTGACAGGTTCAAGAGGTGTGTTTTCCACCATGGATGTCAGGGGGCGTGGAAATTAAATCATGCAGCAGGGGATTTGATGACACACAATATATCCATTTTAATAAGAGTCATTAATATCTGCAGGGTCTGGTGACTGATCCTGCCCCCCCCCCCCCCCCGGCTCAAAGAAGTGGAGGGGGGAGGGATGCTGTAAAGAGGCGTGTCTGTATCATCTCTTCTGCCTTCCTCCTTCCTCTTCAACACAACAAATTCACCATCTGAAAGAAATTAACCCCATCAGAGGGAATCTGATGGGGCTTTGGTTCCAGTCAACCCAGAACACTGTGGTTCGCTTTAGTCTGGCAGATATTAGACTACAAAGGGTCTATTCCTCTCTCTGGAAGCTGCCAATGTCATTAATGTATGATCACCATAAAAAAATTGGTGATGTTTTGCTCTCTATCAGACCTGAAAAGTTGCCAGCAGGTGTTCATGATAACCTCGATCACTTGCTTTGCTGACACCAGCCAATTAGAGTCTACGTCTCGAACGGTGACATCTGTGCACACAGATCGGTGACATCACAAGTTATCAGGGACAGGAAAATTGGCATGTTGCAAGCTGGCATGTCAATTCTTCAAATTGCTGCAGCTGTAAATGTTCGTTTTACAACAATAAGCTTCCTTAGAAGACGGTTCCAGTTGACACCACAGCCAGTCGTCGGCATGGACGCGTCACAGCTCTGGCTCTGGATAAAAAACATTCATCTGCTGCATCTGGTAGCACACATAAGAGCAGCTACTGGTAGAACTGATGAAGTGTGTGGTTTGAACATAATCTCTGCACAGACAGATGGCAACCGCCAGAGAGATGTTGACCCGCTCGTCCCTGCGCTCTGGTGGAGGAACAGGACAACGTTGCTCAAAATGATATCAATCATCTCGCTCATAGTTCAAAGATTGAATATTGTCATCAGGTTTTATGTAAATAGTTCAAAATCAAAAATTAGAATTTGCCTCCAGGGGCTTTGCACCTCTGTTCAACCACCTGTCCTCAGAACCTCGACTTGGTGAGGAAAAAAATTGCAGAAACCTCATGTAGAGCCCCCGAGGAGAAATGTGCAAAAGATGCTGCACCTCCTGAGCAAATCAACACTACAGTGCAACATTTTAAGAGATCATATTTGGATCGAATTCTGAATGAAAGGAAAGGACCCTGATGGGGAGCAGCTTCAGGTGTCACCAAGTAGTGGACCTTCAGTATTCAGGGTTCCGTTAGGCGCTCTAGCACTCTGATGTTCTGAGATCCTGGCTGTTGGTGACCAAGTCATTTTACTGTTACATGTGAACCTGCAGGGTCTCCGAACGTGTTTGTTGTGTTGCAGGAAGTAAAGTCCTTGATTTTGAGGATTTTCCTTTTCCTATTCTGGTCACGAGTCCTGGCTCTGTTTAAAAATAAATCAATAAAATTGCACTGCCGGCAGCTGTCATGTGGAAATTCAGTAAATGTGCCAGACGACCAAGCTGAGGGAGACGGGATGTTTTAATAAACAATTCGTTGGGAAACTTTCCAATGATATTCGGGGTTGGATGCTATTGTGTGCCAATGTTTGTTTAATAGACTCAATCCTGGACCCCAGTGGGGCACGAAGCAGAAGGCCCTGGTGTCAGGTGTTTTCAAGCTCTGGTGTGATTCAACGTTGGGTGGCATTATTCAAATATCCTCTTGCTCGTGTAATCCGTTGTTCAGTTTGGTTTCTCTGACAAAAACCTGCCTGGAGCTCTGGGGCATGTGTTTCTAAACTGTGGTGTGCAGCATCCTCCTGACACCAGAGAACAGCTCAGTTTAGGTCTTCTACCATCAGCCAATCAAATAGCAGCAACCCACCTGTTGTGAAGAGTGTTGCCTGTCTGTGTCTGGCTGCGCCGCTGCTGCAGCAGACTGACAGCAGGCTTAATATTTGATGAGAGACTTGGGATGAACCAAAGGTTGGTCTCTCAAGAGTGTGTGATGCAGGGAACGCCCAAGCCCGCTATTGTTATCCCCCCTGTCCGGCCCTGCTATTCATAGACGGAAGGATAGGGTTCTGCACTCGCACTCGCAGAGTCTCTCCAAAGAGAGAAACACAATGAAGTCAGAATAACAAAGGTTGCTGTGCGCTTCTCATCACTATCATGTGAGCTCCTTCATAACGGGACCGCCGGAGTGATGGACAGCTTCAATGGACTGCAGGGCTTGTCCAACTTTTCTCTCCACTTTTAAAAGGCTGTGCCTCCGAACACCATAAGAGGAGGCGGCACGGCTGCCACCAGAAACTGGCATCCAAATCCATATTATTAATAATCAAACCTTCTGACTGTCACCTCAGAGCCCGGACTGCTGTAGACTCCAGAATTAGCGCCACACATCTATAAGGCACTGAAGCAATGCACATGGCGTGTTTCTAAAAATATATATAATATATATAATTAAATATAATAACAGAAACACAATTTTTCTTCTAATTTGGCTTTTACACTGTTTGAACAGCAGCATGTAGATTCAGTAGTTCATTGACATCCGTATCAAGGATATCACAACACTTGTTCTCATCACAAGAAGAGGAAGTCAAAGATCAAGATGTGTTGAATAAAACCCAATCTGTTGGAGAGTTTAAACTGAGGTTTCTTTTGGAAGATTGTGCACATTTATGTTGCTTTAATACGGTCCAAAGCCCAAGACAGCAAGTGTCGCGTGCGGAATCTGAATTTTAATGCACAGGATCCAAATGTTTTTGTGCTATAATTATTCAGACATCTGGCTTTCTACAGTGTCCTCTCTCTTGTTTACATAAAATAACAGGAAAATGGTTCTAAACGGTTATGTATTGTCTCAGACCTACAGAAATGAATAGCTTTTCTCGACTATGACGTGAGATTAACGGGATTTCAGTTTAAGAACAGATAGTTAAGTTCCCCTTGACAATAAAGCAAAAAAAAAGTAGAAATGCATTTATTATGAATTGATATATTAAATCTTTCAGTGTCAAAGTTGTAAAAATGCATAAAGATGCCGCAGCACAAAGGAAGAGTACCACAGTCATGGTTAATTACCATTTTCATCATTAATATGTACTGCAGAGGTAATTGGAAAGCTGATCCAGTGTCCACTACATCCGTCAGGAGTTTAATGGTTATTTGTGCTAACAGTGTAATGTTTGAGAAACTTCACCCAAGCACGTGATGGTAAAGCCTGAATAGTGTTTTAAGCCGAGCTAATGCCTCATGATAGCGATGTACCTGAGCTGAAATGTACGGTATCGTGTTTCCTGCAGGTGTCTGTCTCCGGCTCCGGGGGAATCTGTGGGATTTACTGTTGCACTCGTGTTGTAGCACCTCTGGCAGCCAGCCTGAGGGAATCAGCAGCTCCAGCTTTCTAATGACTGTCAGGACATCCATGAGGGAATCCTGGCAGCTTGGAAAGAAACTGATCCTTGTCTTCTGCCTCTTTCTGCTTAACTCATAATCCATACACCGCAGGCCCTGAATGGGCCGATCTGGCATCTGTTCGCCTCCTCATTGACTCCCAGTCCCCTCGACCCAGAGACGGGATCGTGTAGGGGCTCTGGGGCTTTTCCTCTCCACCTGTGTTTTCACTTTGGCCGTCTTGTCTTTTTGGGGTACTTGTGACTCATTCTCCTCCCATCTCTACTTACATTGCAATCCAAGAACAGACTCTCTGCCCAGGTAGAAATTTTAAGATCCCAGAGTGATGTGAGAACGTCTCTGCTGGTGGAAAAGACGTCATCGTGTCAGTCACAGCGTGGAGTTCTTCAAAAGTTAGGGGGTGTTGTTTGGCTGACTTTCAGGGAACATTCAGGATGCTTTGCAATTGTTGCAAAAAGAACTAAATACACACACACACACACACACACACACATAGTGGAGCATCCAGCAGTCTGACGGACAGAAACACAACTGAACAAATTCTTCATGATGCTGTGTCACAGGTACTGTAAAACTGCCAGTGTTCCATAACGAGTTCATCTTAATTCAAAAGGTGACGACGTGTCAGTGACTCTTGTTTTCACCACCCCATCGTGGCCATAAAATATTTAATTTGAGTTGAAACACCTTTTTATAGTCAGATCTTCAGCCCATCACCCTCACTGATGATGGAGGAGTGACTATGAAAACCGTCACCATTCATAAGCTGCCCACACATGCAGGAGCTCCCGGCACATCTTCAGGTGCCGATTATTTTCCTTGTGAGTTTTTCCTCCCTCTCCTCTCCTCCTCCTCTTCTTCTTCTTCTCCCAGGACACACGGCAGAGTCCTGCTACTTTCTCCTCAGTGTCCTCGCAAAGCCACAACACAAACAGCAGCAGCCATATTGGGCCCCAGCTGCCGACATGTCTGCTCAGCAGCGTATTTATGTAAACCTGCCGCTGGCCCTGGCGGTCCTGCGCCGTCCTCGCCCGGGGCCTCCCAGCTTGTTTGAGAATCCATTCACACCTGCGCATTAAATTACTGACACTAATGTTACTAGTAATGCTTGGACCTGCTCCCATTTTTGAACCCATAAACCTGCAGGAGCTGAGAAATATTGGACAAGCTGGTGAGGAGGAGAAGAAGAAAAAAATGGTGGCAAGAAGGACAGATTCAGACATGATACAGGAGGTGTTTTGTTAGATAAGCAGGAGTCTGTCTGTTCAGTTTATTTTCAGGCTTCGCTGATGTTTGTGTTTGGCTGAGTTTTTGTCACATTGGGTGTGATTGAATAATATCAGATGATGTCATACATACATGAGGGTTAGCAGTTGGGCTAATATGTATATTTTCATTGTCAGTGGGCGAGGATGATGTGAATATGAGGCACTTTACCGCCCAGCGCTGTGTTTCCTCGCTGGCGTGACAGTAAAATACAGGACACTGTCGCCTGAGGGTGGGTGGGTGGGGGGGGGGGGGGGGGGTGACTGACACTTTGTTTGACTGTTACCTGGTTGCTAAGGACTCTCTGGCTTTTGAACTTGAGAGGTGTGCAGGCATGAACACCTGTGCAGCCCCCCTCTCCGAAAACGCCTGGATACCTTTCACCTCGTCTCACTCTGCAGCACTCAGCGAGAGGCTGAGAAGAAAAGCGGAAAGGAGCAGAGAAAGGAAAGTATCTGAGAGCCGTCTCCCGGGTTGTCAGTCTGGGGTCAGGAGGTCAAAGGTTGGCACGGAGGGGGTATGTCAGGTGTTAAGTGGAGCAGACAAGCCTATGGAGGGCTTGTTAAATGCTTACCTGGCGACCTGCTCACCTGCAGCCAGGTGGGAACACAAAGCACTGGGCTTCTTTTTTTTTTTTTTTTACAAGAGTACACAAACAGGATGGAGATCAGAGACGACCCACCGACATCGTGAAAGCTGCTACTGTGAATAATTAGTCTTGAACTACCGGTAAAATGATGAATCTACCAACTACAATTGAACCGTCAGCAACTTTGACGAATGCTCATTAGATGGTGAAGGAACTTTGCAAATTAAAATCCTCAAAATTTGTGGGTATCAGCTTCTCAAATATGGAGTTATTTGTTAAAAAAATCTTGGTTTTATTATTAATAAAAGTATTATTTATTGGTGATAATGATATTATTAAAAATGAGCTTTTTTTTTTTTTTAACCTGAAAAACTCCTAATTGGATACACAGCATTTGAGTCGTTACAGTAGCCAAATCATTTTCACGGCATTAAGTTGTAAAAAAAATGATATCAAAATAATTAAGTACATTTTATGTGTTTATCATAAACTGTATATCAAGACTTTATTTCTTTTATACATTCAGGAGATTATGGAGAAAATGAAAACCAAACCAACACAAGAATATCGGAATGAAGTACCTTCATGTCAACCGTTATGTTTATATTTTTCCTCCACTACACAGCGTCTACATTTCATATGGAAGTTTTTTTTTTTAAATGGATAAACTCCATTTTTTTTCTCTGTGTCTTTCACATATTATTCTACTCTGATGTCATTGTGATGTCATTCATTAACTCATCGTCTTGCTGTCATGCCAAGACCCTGTTGGGCTCAAGTGTTGCTTCACAGGTGATAAGGTATCGAGAGAGAAATCCAGCATGTAGAAAAGGCACTGCAGTTAAGTTTCCGTCATAAGTTGCGCAGTATGCAGTATATTAGCAGCAACAAATAAACAGTCATTGTGTTATTTTGTCAGTTGTCTTGTCCATTTTCAGTTTATTCTCAAATTACATCCACTTTTCAATGTTGAAATGATACCAAAAGAAGAGGTAGGATTTAAGAAAACTTTAGCTATGTGCATTTTGTCTCGTGTCGGTTGGTAGATGGAGCAAGTCTGCCTTTAGTTGTTCTGTGCATGATGTCCTCTGAGCTGCGTGCGTCTAAATGACAAAGGAATTACATATAAAGGTTAAACGTGGCAGCTAAGCCGCAGTGTCGGTGTCATCTAAGCAAACAGTGCGGGCCTTATTTAATTAGAATGCAGATTACCACAGCGTGATATTAGTCATACAATAACCTGTACTGGGATGCTGATAACTGAGAATGTGGCTGATGAAAAGGCTTATTTGCTCCAGTGTGTCTCTAAGCCGCGGGACAAGGCCAAACAACTTTAATGATGATCTCTGAGGGGTGGTTGGTCTTCTTCAGTGAGGTGAGCATTGTGTGGTGCTGGCAGCGAGCTCTCAGTCCAGCTGCACATTATTCATTGATGCCTGCTCACAAAGTCTATTGTCATCTGGGTTCAGCACGGAAACCCACACTGTTGAAGTGACAAGGTAACACTTGAGTCCGAGTCCATGTGTCAGTGAAACTCTGTGCACTGATCAACAAGATGGACAACCACAGAAAAACCTCAAGAAATGCAAGGCTATATTTTTGTACGGACCTCATAAGAAGAATTTGCCAAAACTGATTCAGATCTAGAAACAGCTGTATTTAAATCACCCACAGCAGCAAGTAAGCTCAATAAACCAGTTAGTTCAGTCTCTTCACTACATAAACAAACACTTTTGACAACAGCACTTTAGTTAGAAGTGCAAACATTTGTATGTGGTGTGTGTGTTCAAGTTTTCATGTACCAAACTGGCAGGTTTTTAACACCAAATCCAAACCAGCAAAGACCTTGGGCAGTTAATTTCAATTAATATTCACCACCAAATAAATACGAATCAGAAGACTGCAGTTGTTTCCAGGTTTGCTCAAGTTTCTTCTTCTTCATAAGAGATGATGAGGAAACATTTTGGTAAATAGGACTTATGGGTTTTTCCGTAGGCAAAAAAAGGAATTCTTCATTTTTCAAATTCATAATCTGTACGTGCGTCTTTCTGTCTGTGCAAAATGTGAATATCTTATAAAAAAAAAACATTTTGCACAGATAATATCAGCAAAACCTTTGGAAAAATGTAGGTGTAATAGCCAAAAAAATCCAATATTCTATACCCTACTTTTTATGTTTTATTTGGTTTTGTTTGCAGCAACATAACATGGGAGTGTGTGTTGTGTACTGTTTTTTTTTTTAAATAATTAAAAAAAATTCTATCCATCCGGCATAGAGTAGAATCTATCTACACTACCTGTGTGTAATTACTGCTGTCTTATTTGATTCTTTTCTATTTGTGTGTATTTGAAAGTATATATAATATTATTCACCAGCCCCCCAAAATATAGGTTGGAAACAAAGAGAGAGATTTTGAATCATGTAAAATCAAGTGTGTCGTCGTATGCAGCTGCTGCACGCGTCGCTTTTGTAGCGAACACATCAACACACCTGCAATAAAAATCAAACGTGATTATGGATAAATTTCAAAGGCTTTTTTAAAAATTATTAATGTTCATTACCAGCAGTTAGCTGTCTTAAACCTGCCTGAATGTTAATTTCACATGTGCAACTGTGAGGCAAGTTTGTTATATGTGGTTATTGTTGTAACCATGACAACAAAAGTCACCTAACCTTGAATAAGTTGGAAGGATTTGCTTTGGTGGTGGACAAATACAATGACACGCGATGGTCAGTGGTTACTGTTGGCAGGTCGGGGTGGTGACTTAGCATCGGAAAATAGGATTTAGACCCGTTTACAGCGCCGGCTTTCACGACATGGACGTCGAACATGAAGTTTTCCGAGCTTGAACCAAGTGTTTGTTTGTCCATCATGGAAAAAAAAAAAAGGAACTCCGCCATAACTGGATCTAAACTGACTTCCCATCGGTATTATTTCTGCAGTGCTGGCATGCTATTTTTACAGACGTTGTGCTGCCACCAAATCATGTGGTGTCAAGAGGTTGTGGCCAGGCTAGTTTGAGGTCTCGGACCACTGACCAAACTGCGTGATTGACAAGTTGGGAATAAGAATGTGTTTTTGATTTTGTTTTTGTCATTGTGTAGGAATTTATCACCTCACATTTCTCACAAATATCACACTGAATAGAAAAGCAAATACTTTTCGACCTAGTCGCTGGGAAGTCCGAGGTGTTGCAGTGAGCTGCTGCAGGTGAGTGGCACGTCATCTGGTTTTGGTCGCCTGCTCTGCTCGGTCCTGTTTCTCTAAAGGTTAGCGAATGTCTGATCCATACTTAGAGGGGTTTGCTAAGTGAGCAGCCATTGTTCGCTTGATTGTGGCCCCGCTCTTTAAGTTCTTCTAACCAGGAAATGTTTAAACGGGGCTAATTAGTCGTTATTCCCTGCAGGACGTGGCTCTGGCAGTTCTTCTCCGTGGCTGATCTGACAGGAGTCGTGCCCTCTGGGGTCCCTACGTATCAATTATGGGGCCTTTCACAGTTTGCCGTTTTGGAAACATTAGACAAGCTCAATCCCTGGTTTGCCCCTCAGTACTTTGTGCATGACTTTGGCTTTGAAATCAGGTAAAGAATTGTCTGTCTTTAGGGCGGTATTAAAGGTGATTCCCCCCCCCCCCCCCCCCGTCCATCTGCATTAGTCTTGAGAGTCGAGAAGGTCAGAAAGAACTTTATGAGATGTAATGATGAGAGCAAAAGACGGTCTGAAGCTCTAAAGTCTGTTCAGAGATGTTACCATAGCTGTTCAGTGTCAAGACAGACAGACACACACACACACACACACACACAGTTACACTCCATCAGCTGCTTGTCCTCTGTAAACACAGCTCCCCCTGGCTGTTTTTCTCGCCACTGTACAGAGGCAGGCGTCTGCAGCTGCCTCTATGTGAAACTGCTAGCTAGTTTAAAAAGTAACACTGTACTGGACCGATTTATTGGCTGAAAGATTCACATATTTGGACTTTGACCAAATCTACTTGATCATGTGACCGATGTCTCTGAATTCATGTGTAATATAATTCTAAACTGTTGTGATAAACACTCGGAAAACATCTTCCACCAGCCAACAGTTTATGTACGTAGCTTCATTCTGTCTTTAACTTTTTCAAAGCTCTATGCAGCCTTAGAAAGTCAATTCACCATTTCATTTAGCAGAATTAGTTCCACATTGTGTGTCTGGTGTCCCAGTTTCAAGTCCCGCAAGCACACCCCCCCCCCCCCCCCCTCATTCAACAACTATCACTCTTTCATAAGAGCAAAAAAATACTTTTAAAATGTGCATTTGTCATTCTGCAAATTGAACAAAAAAACTGAACTCCCTTCGGAGCGCCTGTGTGAATATGACAAGGCCTCTGTTATTTTGTGTGTGTGTGTGTGTGTGTGTGTGTGTGTGTGCGTGCAAGAAATAAGACTTTGTGCTGGAGTTTTTCCAATTTTAATTTGTCCTTGTGAAAAAAAAAGTGTGCCTCAAATTATCCAAAATGTAAGATAAACAAGAGTCAGACATGTGTCACCTTTTTACCAATTATCATTAATAAGAGCCGTATTTTGAGGGAAAGGCTCAAACAAAAACACTCGCCGCTGCTCCTCAGTGATGAAATTAAGTTGTCATTGGAGCGTCTGCCTAAATCCTGCACGCTTACGGGAAAAAAAGCCCATTCTGAGTTCAGAGTGCCATGTAACATTCAATTACAATTTAACAGATGGGTCTCTATTAGTCGGTGTCCATTTCAGGGTTGGAGGCAAGAGGTCACGACCCACTCCTCTGTAAGTCTCAGGCAGGTGCGTGCGTTAAACTTGATATTTTTTTCTTCCAACCAAACAGAAAGATTAAGTCCAATACAAAACACACCTGGGTGACACGGTCCCCACATCATCCTCTGCTGCAGTTTGTCTATCACACAAAAACACACACTGGACTGGAAATTCAAGCTGACAGTCAACATCTCAAATAAATATATTTCTCCGTCTTTTTGTTTTAAGATATTAAAGTAATTTCTATAATTGTTTGAAACAAGTCCACTTTTCCTAATTCCCATCTGTGTCCTTGACAACGGGGGTCAACGCCGAGCCCTCTCCTGGCAGCTGCGCCAGATGGTGACGAGAGAAGAGAGAGGCGAAAGAAAGAAAAGAGAGGAGCTGTGTCAATGTCAAAGAGAGACTTAAGATTTATTCCTTTTACCTTTTTGTGCCGGCTTTACCTGTCTGCTGCCCGAGAATGATGAGCTGATACCAGCAGACAATAAACGCCAGGGGGGGTGTGGTGAAGAGCTGGAGAAAAAAATCCCTACCTGTTCAAAAAGTGTTTGAACTCCTAATTGTGCAGAGCCCTGGGTAAATGAGGAGGTGTTATCGAGGAGGCCTTGTCCAAACACAGAAGAATAAGACAACTGTCCCCACCGGCTTTGCAGGAATGGGAGTCAAAAGAAAGTGATAAATGAGAGATGGACAGGGGGAACTGGCTGTTGTAGCTGAGCAGGGAACAGAGCAGCGCTCGCATGCTTGTTTATGTACAGCAAATAGTTTTGAACAAGTGAATTCCGTTGAAGTTACACTGCCAGAGCAAAAAAAATCAAACATTATGTGTAGAAAAAAATAGACCAACACGTGGGATGAACATTTTTATTATATATTTGCAGTTTTTAACCATGTCTGAAAGTATTGTAGGTCATCACATTTTCAATTTTTATGTGTGCCACTTTTTGTTTCATGCAAATATTGGGGCTTAATATTAAAATATCTTTAGAATCATCAGGTCTGATGTCACTGAGCACTGTGACACTGAACGTAGCTGATGTGGGTGTTCGATGTTCGGCTGTGTTGAATGACGTCAGCAATGACTCCCCCTTGTCGGTGCTTTTTTTTCTATAAGTGTACTTTTACTTCTTGTGCATGGGTACTTCTAGCATGTTTTTATATCCCTAAAACAAGACTATTAAGCCAAAAAACTCCAAAGTATCAGGAACAAGTAAATGAACAAATTCCAGTGCTGTTCAGCCCCAAAAGAAACACTCATTGACTGTGAATTAAATGTCTTATTTGTTTTTGAAAAGGACAAAACCTTCAGGCAACAGACAAGAGCCAAACTTAGATCTTCTGTGTGACGCCACGCTGGCCGCTGCAACAGCAGTGGAAATACTCGCAGTATAAATCCTCCTCTGTTCAAAGTATTCAGTATCGCCCTGAAAAATGGTCTCCGGAACAAATTCCACAACATTTGATCATCAAATGCTGCGCAGTGTCACATTAAAAAACTTCTTTTTTTTTGGTGATGAATGTAAAAAAAAAAGAAAAAAAGAAAAAGTGTTGTATCTTCACTGTAAAAGCAGGTAAAGTGGAATATTCTGTTTTAAGGAAAATAATTTCTGTAGTTCTGGTTCTTGCCCGTCTGAATTGAGAAGGCTAAATATGGCGCTGTACGGTCTCTGTACAGCGGCAACACTTGAGGACTTTACAAGAAAGGGGATGATAATGATGTAAGTAGGTGTCTGAAAGTATTCCATAAATAAACAGTGTGTGGCTGACTTAAAACATTCTCCACGCATGCTCATACTTGTAAAGTAAGGCTCCTAAAAACAACACTGTTTGAGTCAACCCGAAGACGAAGCAAACCAGAAGAGCTTGCACTCTCTGCTGTGACAAAGCACTTGAAAGGTAACATAATAGGGGCAAGCTCACAGAGATAGAGCAGACTTCGCCGTCATCCCTGTTTTTCAGCGTCTCTCTCTCTCTCTCTCTCTCTCTCTCCCCGCCAGCGTCCTCTCACCCACAATTGCTGTTCGTTGCAAGAGTTAAATCTGGTTCTTATCTCGCAGAAAGTCAAATGTAACCAAACAAGTGCAGGGGAAAAAATGGGTACGGTTTTGCACGTGTTCAGTCCCAAAAGAAGCATGAAAAATAAGCAGGCGGTGGACTGACGACATCCCGAGCTCCGGTGGGGATTCCTGAAAAGGTCTAAATATTCCTGCTGGGGCTTTGGTGTCAGACTGGGGAAGAGCAGCTTCAGGAACTGGTTTAGCTTTCTCTCCACCCAGGTCAATAAAAGGAAAAGTGGCACATCATTACTGTTGTTTTAGTTAAGCTTTAGCGTGATGTAAAATCCTCAAATATTTCATATACTCACATATTTCTGCCAGTTAAAAATAGAAACCTTTACTGAAATTAGCTGTTTGTTGCTCTAAAAAGGTTATAGACACTATTTCAACTCCTTTTGATAAACTTGCTCAAAGAAACTACAAGAAAATAAACTTTGCACTTGGAGAGCGCGGATGTCCGCCAAAGTTCACGTAATATTTCCTGAGAAATTAATGGAAATGTCTGGATCTGCCCCAAAATTTAAAGAGTTCTCTTTGGCCAATGTTTCATCCCTCCACCAATTTTCCTGAAAATCACCCAGCTGACAGACAGACACAAACAAACAAACCAACAAACAGCCGCCACTGAAAACATAACCTCCTTGGCAGAGGTAAAACTCATACACATATAGCCTCGCCTGGCAACAGGCCACATTTTACTTTTTTGCCAACAGGTAATTTCATACAATTTCATTTCATACATCTGTTTGAAGGCTAGAAATTACAGAGTCATATTTAAAACGAAAGGATGACTTGTGTTTGAATACGTCTTTATTTTGAACCAATGCAGCGACGGCCGCAAATGACTTGTTACATGATTTGTTGACTATGAAGAAATATAGAATAACTCGATACGGAAAAAAAAGTGCAAATGGTTCTTGACATTTTAAACGACCCATAACAACTGCAAAAACCTGAAAACAACATTCCTAATATGCTGCCTTACTATATTTATTCCCTTATAGTGTTGATCAATCTAAATGTTCCAGCATGCGAAGTCTGTTTAATGCGTTAAAGCTCAAAAATGACATTTTCACATTATTGGATTTACACCAAATTGTTAGGAATTTTAGTGCCACATAAGAAAACCAACTTTCTTTCGATTGTCCGTTCGTCTCTGACATGCACACATGCGAGCATCAGCAGTGCCTTTTACAGAAGCCGATGCTTCTTCAGCAGCTGGCTAAGGTCTCGTCTTTTCCTCCCTACATCTCCTCCACTTGTAGACCCTGTTATTGGCATTAATACAAGGCCAGTGGACATGGAGGGAAACAGGCCTGGTAGCGCTTAAAAAGCCTAAATGTCAGAGCATGACATGCTGCCAGCTGCTGGCGGCTTTGATATGCCGCAGCTAGATGATGCTTATTTGATCATTTCATTAGAAAATTTGGTCTAGGTGTCAAAGAGGTTCCCTATGTCTGTGCTGCGGCTATTAGACTCAATTATAGCTGCCAGAATGAGGGAGAACTGAGCTGGCTCTGTGCGCCACGTTCAGAATGCCCCTAAAGAGCCACTGAGCCAGTCACAGAAATTGCTATTCATAACACTTAATGGCTTATGAATTAAGTTTTCCTTCTAATCATTCATAATCACACGTGCACACTCTACAAAGAGAGGTGGCTACACATGTGTCTCTGGGAACTTCAGCGTGTGGATTGAAGTATGGATTTATGATCAGAGCTGAAAACAATGAGTTTATTAATCCAGTGGTTTAGTGTTTGAGAACCCCTGAAATGTTGCAAAATAGGTTTATGAGTTATGAATGAGTGAGCATTTGTAAGATGAACGGAACAGAATATGTTGTCCGCTTACTTTGTGGCTCTCATTGCAAACGTCTGCTGTTTGCCCAGCACCCCAACCTGCCGCGGTAGTTCAGGCTTTCTCTCTGGACGTGGACGAACCTGATTTACTCCGTCACCTGAAGTACAGAAGGCCCCTATACTACCTCAAATATTTCACCCTAATTAATTTTGCAGTTCAATAGGCTAACAATACTTGAAGCCACAGATTGTTGGATGGTGCTCTTTTCACTCAGATTTTTAGACGTCTCATTTTTAAGAATTCTGCAAATCACCTTCAAAGCGTGCGCCATGGCACTAAACAAGCTTGTACTCGAGGGGCAAGGTAAAGAATGACGACTACTCATTGTACTGTCATTAGAAAGTTTTCGGGGTTACTGGTAAGTCTTTCATTTTACCCTCTCTCCTGGGTAAGCCAGTGATTTTTCTTGACATTACCAGGCCAACACGATTCTGCCAAGAAATCACAATTTGCCTCGTATCCAAACCTATTAATTTAAAAATATCAATCTCTTGCCATGATGGGCCAATGAAAACCATGAAACATGGACTAAACCATAACAAAGGCTGCAGTAGGCAGAGGTTTGGAGAGAACCAGCGTCCACAACCACACAAGTTCATTTAGGGACTGAAGAAACCTAATGGACAGCAGAAGACAACGACATGGCAACCTTTTAAAAAGGCAGAGAAAAGAGAAGTTTTCACTAATTCGTCATTTTCTACATAGGAAAACATTCCTAGGTGGCTTTTAACAGGTGAAAACTCGGCCTAATTTCTGTATTTCTTTAGTTTGATCCATGAATAACTTTAATATGTTTTACTTTGTTGAAGTTTCAGCTGAAATGAGCTCCCTTTCAGTTAAACATAGCTGCTATGATGTATTTAAAAAAAAAAGAAAGAAGAAATTATCTACAAAGCAGTTTTGAGAAGAATACATTGAATGATGACTGAAGTATTTTGAACACCAGATGATTTATGTCACCTGCAGGACTGTAACTGCACCTCGCCTTCCTCGTGTATATTACAAAATTAATGAATTAAATATTAACACAAAGATTTCACTTTAGCGCCAGCAATTGTACTTGCAGCTGAGCATTATGTCAGGATACAAACGCTGCCTCAACCTCTATCCGGCCCTGCTTGACTGAGACATGAAATGTTGCACACTTCAGAGACACTGATTTGATTTAAGGGGTCACAGGTCAACAATCTGGGGAACCTCCGTGTCACTGATCTACTGAATTAACAAACAACTATGCTGATAATCAGTTAATTATTTCAGTCGTTAAAAAAATAAAGTGACATGTTGCTGCCTTTCTGTGTCAGATATGATTGTGGATAAAGCAAGCAGTTTGAATGTCACTTTGAACATGATTATTTTTAGTTTTCTGTCTCTTTGCCCAAAGAGATGAATAATAATAAAAAATTAATGGCAGCATATAAACATCAGAAATTGAGGATAATAAACATGATGTTGTATTGCTCTGCATGTAGTATCTCGCTGAGTTTACACAATTTCTAATCTGTGCGCCCCTGAGGAATAACAGTCAGGGCCATATTACCGTTTCAAATGTTGATTTTCAAAATTGCGTGCATGACGTATCCACATATACATGCAGTTCCTTTTTTTTATTTTTTTGAAACCACTTACAGATTATATGTAATAGACGTGCCGGGAAATGTGCTGCTGAAGGAATGTCAACCACATGTTCAAAAATAAATAGACCTGTGAGAATTGAAACAAGCACTCATAAGGTTAATCAAACCTAATTTCTTCATGGTTTCTCTGCTTTGGTTCGCCACCATTTTCCCTGTCATTCTATTATTCTAGATTTCTTTCCGGGTAACAGTAATCCAGGCATAACTAGGCCCTGCCACACCAAATTAGCAGCAAATAGACACAGAGCAGAGCGAGAGTGTGCATTTCTCACCTTTTGCATAACACTTTTGAGAAAGAAAAAAAAAAAAAGGCTGCATACCAGCAACACGCGGGGAAATTAACGTATTAAAAAGTGGAGTTGGACTCGCCTTGAATTACATAAAATACATTTCTTCTTCTGTTGTGTTTCTGCGGCGGCGGCGGCCCAGAGACTCTGTGCTCCGAGGTGATTAAATTGAGTGGTTAGAACAAAAGAAATGAAAAGCTTAGAGAAGAGGAAGACGTGAGGTTTTGATCCTTTTCCTCTCACTTTATTGCTGCACTCAGGGTGGCGTCTCTGGCATGGCGCGCATCCAAGCTGAAGGAGTGTTAAACCTCTCAGACTGAGGTGGGGTGGGTGGGGGGTGGTGGAGAAATGACAGGACTCCCTCAAGCTCCCCTCTGTTCTTCTAATGGACTCCTCCATCGACATGGTGGGGTTAGAAACATCATAAGTTCATATTCCCCACATGAGACCCTTTTTTTTCTTCCTCCCATTTAGCGGTGTTGCCTTTCAGATTCCTCAATGGCTCCATCTCTTTTACCCAAAGAATCAGAGTCCTATCAGTGAAATCAAAGGCGATTACACAGCTCACTAGTCATTTAGGATCTCTGTGGCTGTGGTAAGTATGTATTGCAGGCCGCAGCCCCAAAGTCTCTGTTTATTCAGTGAAAGTGCTCTGTAATTTATTTAAAATAATCTATTTTAACAAATAAAGAGGTCATTGAGTGAGCCCATTGCTGCAGGCGCACATTTAAATGGCTCTTTAAGAGTCTGACTGGCTGACAGGCTGCCGAGCTGGCTGGACCCAGAGGACGCAGAGGCAGGCTTCCTGCTTTGAACAAAGTGATTCACCGAAATCTTAAGAGCAACATCACATGCTTAGCGAGGCAGCACTTGCCCTCCGTTGATCTCCGAGCGCTGATCAGCACCATGAGCCATTTTTTCCTCCTCTTATTGAGGCGTTTGATTCGCATCCAGAGCGTTTGTTTGAAGAGGGGGTGGGCTCGGGCCCTCGTGGTGCTTGTGTGGGGTTTGGAGTAAATATGACGGATGGGATTACAAGGAAACCCTCTCAGCAATCTCGTAAGGCTTGAAATAGAGCTGGTTTTTCCGGCATACCATCTCCCCACTTGCTCTGTGTGGTGGCTTCAGTAGCTCAGGTGCTCTGTATCTACGTTATGTCTGCCCGTGTCTGATGGGATCTGACTGCACCACAGAGTTTGACCCATCAAAGGAAGTCAGAGAGAGGGGGCCAGTCCAACTGTAAGAGGCCCTGTTATATAAATGGAGCCAAAGTACTTTGCTTTATTTGGACTTGTTTGGGCTTATTTGTTTGTACACCACACAGCTTCATACTTGGTGCAGATGCAGGGCAAAGTTTCCTCCCCACTTGAAAAAAGCTACAGTGTGCATGTTGTTGGTGAAACATCTTATTTCCATCATTAAAACCTACACAATGTGGTTTTCTTTAATAGGAGCCAACAATAGTTTCATGAAAGACTCCATTAAACTTCTAAAAGCTTTTCCATGCCATATTCTGGCATCCTTGACCTTATATTTAACACACTGGCTGACTTTCCCACCAGTGAATCACAAGTTTTACATGTCAGGTTCAAGGGCTGACAAAGTGGCTAATTTTTGAGTATATGTATATACACTGAGGGGGGAACCAAGAGGACTGACGTTTCACCAAATTTCACTGTAAAAACACTGAACCATGACTGGCATCTGGCGCAATAAGTGGTTGGTGTGTAGCGAGCCTCTTCTGCTCAGGCCAAAGAAAACCTGGTTTAGTGTAACCGTCATCTCAGTCAAGAGGAGAAGCAGGAGAGAAGACGCTGCCATTCCTCTACTGTGTCTCATGTATAATCTGACAAAACTGTAAGGAAATCGTCTCGTGCTTCTTTATTTGCCTGAAGCTCCAGTTAATGTCACTCATCCGCTGTCATCTGTGGATCGTCCTCTCCTGATGTGACAGATAAGGTCCATCTTACCTTCCCTCAACAGTGAATGGCTCCGTATGTATTGGCTGACATTGTGGTTTGGGTCAGGGAGTCAGGGTTTGGCTGATGGATTACCTTACTAATGATTTTGGCCTGAGAGCGGGCTCGTTTTAAAAGGCAGACATTTGGAGAGTCAGTTTGAGTTTCATACGGTGTTATGGATTGGTGGAGTTGTGTGAAGAGCTCCTCTTCAATGGCCAAAATCGACGTTTGATTATTTAATGTTCTTGTTTTACAAACCAGGTTTAATTTGCAGAGCAAAGAAACAAGAAATTCAATCGGCACGACTAATTTTAAGGACTTCGAGTAGGTTCTTCGCAAGCACAACCTGCAGGCTGAACGGACGGCGCTTTCACCGTAACATAATAAGCTGATTCACATTTGAGATGTTTGCATGTACTGTACCACCAGCGGAAGATGTCCTCCATGATTGAGCCCACCCAGACTGCGGTGTTGTGATGGAACGTGCCCCTTACCTCCCATTGGGGGCAACAAGGTCCTGTGTCCACATTTCAAGCACGCCTGTCACTCACAGTAGGGGAGAAAGGGTTCTGTCTTGGGGTCAACACTTATGTTCTCCAGCTAAGAAAGCAACGCTGGCTCTCAGAGAACAGGCAGCAGTTCAACACAGCGTGCTTTGTGTCGGCCAGAGCGGAGGAGCTCAGGAGATGAGCAGGAGAGAAAACGACAGTGAAGCGATGGAAAAAGATTCCCTAACTGTGTGGTAAAAGCATTGTGAGATAGAGGAAAGAAGTTGTGCGCAGATCCTTTCCGATACTTATGCCAGGTTGGATGACAAATTCGGGAAGGAGAAAGAGAGTTTTCACGCTCGATTAAAGTTCCAAAATCTTTGTTGGACTTAAAAGGCACAACTTTGATCCCACCACTCTAATAAAGTCAAAAATGTTTGGAAAACCACGACATATTTTGCTGAATTTCTCATTTTTTCTGCAATTTTTGTTCAAAAACTTGTTTTCCTCAATATTCATTTGCACTGTTTGCAGTCTTTGGGTGAAACTTAACCCTAACCCTTAAAATGATAATGGATTAAAGGCATAAATTAAGTGATTGCTAAAATAGCTTGGTGCAAAGTTTTACAATTCACAAAAAATATCAATTCAGTTGAAATAAATATCGATAAATTTGTAAAAATGAGATAAATATGAACAGGAATAAATACAAGCAAATCATCTGCAAATAATAAAAGCATTGATTAAAACTGAATGTGAAAAGTAACCTACGTCTCAAGTTTAGCTTTAAAAGTAGGCAGATTGTTGCCAAATAGTTTCTTATTCACACATCCAGCAGTTACATAACAACGTCATCATACTTTTATAATCAGTTTTGATCAAAAAACCTAGTCCAGGTCCAACATTCACTCTTAGCCCTGTTTTTGTCCTCAACTCTTGAGCAGCGAAAGGTTCCACTGGCTGAGGAGTTCAAGTGCAGCACTTCTATCTGCTTCTTCATCTAACAGCTGCCTGCTGGAGTGGATGAGAGCAGTGAGAGCGACTCAGAACCGCAACGTTCAAGTCAAACCAGATCAATGAGGTGAAAAGTTGCTTGTGAAGCTCTAAACTACAAATGGTGTTTTAATGAATGAATGGCGTTTGTGTGAAAGTAGCACCTGTGTTTGCATTTGACCATTCCAGGCAGGTTTCATCTCCCTGCACTTGCAGTGGTGATGTCATCTTGGTTTGACAAAAGGGTAGCGTGTCTGGGACCAATTTGTTCATCTTTGAACTTCTAATTGAGTTAACCAGGATTAGTATGCATAACAGCCCTCAGATGAGCCTAAAACTGATAAAAGCAGGTGTTGGTGAAAGGCCGAGAGTGGCAGATCAACATGTTCTGGCCGGTGTCACCTCTTAATGTAATTTGGCGCATGTTGGTATGAGTTTCTCCTGGTGTAGAGTTTCTTTTAAGTGGCTAATGTCTGCGGTGGGCGAGCACCCATGGGGGACAAGAGAGGTCAGTGTTTAGGGTGGAACGTGTGGAGAAGGTGTGGGGGATCTTCCTGTCATTCACCGCTCATTCCTCTGAGCCCCGGTGACCTTTGAGCCCCCACACAGACGAAACAGCCACCACAGACTAGTTGCTGGAGCAGAGGAGCGTGCTGTGTACAGATATGCTCCTCTTTAATTTGTTATCCAACTCGTTTTTTTTTTTCTGTCTCTGTTTTACATAATTAGAAAAAGTGGAACAAGGTGTGCTATCATCCAGGAGTGGTCTGCGTCATCTGAACTACGCAGAAAAGGTTAAGATGATGTCCAAAGTGGAAAGAATTGAGACTAAGCGGATTCTGAGCAGGACGGCCAGCTATTGGTCACTGGGATCATCCAAATGGCGGCCATCGTTGCTGCAAACTTTCCATCTCACTCATTGCTCCTCTTCCTCCTCTCAGACCAGATGTAGAGGGAGCCTTCAATCAGCTCAGGATGACACAACCTCTCCATTTTCATCCTCTGTCTGCTGTGCCACCACACAAACACAAAGACACGTGTGCACAAGAACACACACTTAAATGCCCAACTGGCAGACATGTGTGGATAATTATTGCCCAGTCTCAGCAGAGAACTTGTGATATTTAATATTTCCTCACCACTTGAACAAATAAGCTATAATAACTGCAAGGTACTTGACCACAGGAGTAGAGGAGATGTGCAGCATGAAAAGAACTGTGTGCACTCGGGTTGAATCGGCATTGTTAACTTTCCCCCTCTGCATATGCATTTAAAAAATAATCATCTCGAAAAGCCCACCGAGCTCTCTCTCCATCTCTCTCTCTCTTGCTCTCTCTCTCTCTCTCACACACACACACACACACACACACACACACACACACACACACACACACACACACACAGCCCCAACCACAAACATGATAAATCATCACCGAAAAAGAAGACATAAATAGTCACACTTACACACACACTCTCACACACACACTCTCACACACACACACACACACACACACACACACACACGCGCGCACATGCACTTGCATACACACTCAAAGTTGATGCGCTGCCGAGGTGCTGCTGAGCTGCAGAGCATCAACGAGCATTCACAAAACACTCATTAACTTCCTTTACAAAGCTGTCTTTGTGACCTGCCAGACCCTTGCCCCCCGACGCACAACACACACACACACACACACACACACACACACACACACACACACACACACACACACACACAACTCATTCTAACTCTAAAGCTTCCAAACACTGATTCATGTTCAGTTCAACATTTTTTCCCCCACAAAGCGCATCGGACCCCACAAGTATAGCAGGAATTCCAGTTTTCAGACTCCACAAATGTGCATAAGCAGGGCCACACACACAACTTTGCACACACCAAGGGTAGTTGCTAGCCCAATAAGAAAGTACATAAACACTAAATAGGATTAAATTTCAAAGTCTTACAGCTAGACTGGATATTTCTTCAGGTAGACTCATGTGAAATATGCTGCATTTGAAGAAAAGAAACATCATTTTTGTAGCAAATCTATATACTAATATTTGACTTGCGCCCAAGACCACAAGTCATACATTTTTTTAAGACTTTAAACATGTTATTTTAAAAGCTTTTTTATGTCAATGGAAAGTAACAGACATTGAAATCCTCTTGAATTCTCTCATACTGTAAATCACATAACATTCAGACATAACTGTCACAACATTGACATTTTATTTTTTTCCCATGTTGTCCAAAGTTTGTCTCAAGGGGTTTTTCTGGCCTTGTTTAGCCTTCGTAGCTTTTGTTTTGTCATTGGGGGATGAGATACATATGTGAGATCGCACATGTGTATATCCCTCACGTTTTATTCAAAAAATAAAAGAAAAATCATTTTCATCCATCCATCCATTTTCTAGGCCCAACACATAGAGACAGACAACCATTCACACGCACAGCCACACCTACGGTCAATTTAGAGGTGACAGTGCTAACCACTGCACCACTGTGCCACCCCAATTTGTATCATATCAGGATGGAAATAAATCCCTCATCACTTTGATGTAATACGAACTTTACTGTCGGTGTGGTATTCATGTCATTATGGTTGACAAAGAAAATAAATGAGGGCAGTGTTTGAATTGAGATGGAAGAATAAGAACAAAAACATAATAGGGTCTTCACCTGAAGTACCTTCAGGCTCAGGCCCTAATAAACAAGCTGACGTGCCCCAGTATCCATAAAAGGGAGGATCTCAAAACTGATTGTTTGTTCTCCGCGTGCAGATGTTTCAACACTCAGCCAGTTGAGCGTGTGAGCAGCCGAGCGAACTCATCACTGGATGTTTCGGTTCTATTTGATCACATGTCTTATGTTTTTACTTTTGGCCATAACTTAAGAAGAACCATCGCTAATTGATCACATCTACCGCATGATCTGTTGCCATGTAGCAACAGTCGTTAGCAAAGCACAGCGAGGTGAGAAACGCCAGCACTGAAGTTGTAAAGGAGCGAATGATGTAAAACACAGTGATTCAACATCTGTCTGGTCTTTTCAGGCATGCAGTATTGTTACAGTTCACCATTGTTTTCTCCTCAAGTTAACCTCTGGGTTTGTTGGTCTTTCTTGGACTTGCATTCCTTATCTCAGTATTTCCCTTTAGACTAAAAGCTAAAAAAAAAAAAAAAAAAAATCAATTAATTGATTTAGAGCAACAGGACATAAATGAAAATTCCCTTTTTTGTACTTTTAATACCCAACATCTCAAACACTATCAAACGGATTGCAGTGAGACATAACTTCCCAACTGAGATGGCATAAGTTTTGTTTTTAACAATGGTCATAACAACCCAACATGCTAATTTGGTGTTGGTTAACATCAGTGTATCATCATAGTCATTGTGATCATTATGGCAAGCTGACGTTAGCACTCAGCTCGCGGCGCCACCAAGGAGGCTCTCTGAGGAAACACGCTCAAAAACTGGTTCCTACTTCTCAAGTGTAAATATTTGCTCGCTTTCTTGGCCTCATATGATAGTAGATTTAATATATTTGAGTGTTGGTCTACGATTGGTGTCTTCACAATTCTTATTTCATTCAAGCAACAAATCAGAATCAAACATTTGTCAGAGAAGTTGGTGATTAAAAGGAAGCTTTATACAATATTAATATATTTTATAGGAATGATCTGAAACAGACGTGAACAAATTTCAGTAAAAGCACTAAATTACGTGTTTCCTTTTCTATCACATTTAAATCAGCAAGTTGTGACAAAGCTGTTTTGCCTCAGTAATGAATTTACCACCAGGCGCTCCTTCCTGCCGGCTCTCTGATCAAAGTGAGTAACCTGCTCGGGTTTCAGCAGCCAGGAGGACCAGGCGAGGAGGCACAGCAGCAGATGAGTAGCTGGGGAAGAGGTCAGTCGCACACTGGGGATTCCCTAACATCAGCTTTGCCAAAGACCACCAAGGTGATCAGTGGATGGAATGACAGGGTGCATTCTTCTCCTGGCTCCCCCGGGGCAGCGCAGAAACAGACAGGGTGAAGGAGTGTGTCAGTGGCATGTTCCAATTTATTTTGGAGTTTGTTGTGCGTGTGTGTGTGTGTGTGTGTGTGTGTGTGTGTGTGTGTGTGTGTGTGTGTGCGCGCGCGCGCACGCGTGTGTGAAGGTGTGCTGTGAAATCTTCATGCGCTCTGCCATTTACATTCAATACAGCCACTGTACTGACATGAGCTCAGGAGAGCTTGGAGCACTATGTATTCGATAAAGACATACTTGTTAAGTTAAACTTCAGGCAAACTGCAGCCGAGTCAGGAGAGCAGAGGTGGAGGGGAACAATTTCCATGATGGATGATAGAGAAATAAGTATCTGGGCTGAGGGGGAAATTTCTAATTACAAGAAGGGAGGCACATGCTCATTCATCCCAAGGGGGGCTCTCAGAGCCTCGGCCTCATGAATTGAATAGTGTGGTGGGACTTGAAGGGATGGACCAGAAGTGGCACTTTTGCCAACCACAGTCCACGGTCCACCTCCACTCCTTTTACCACATGTGATTTCTCCCTCCGCGTCCTATGACCCATCACATAATCAAGCCCTTCTCGCTGCCTCACACCAAAAAAGACACACATTTGAATACACCCCCTCTCATTTATTGCCTTATAAAAAGACGTTTGGTCAGTTTTTGCATCTCTAAAAGCAGCGTGCTGGTTTTCCCTGCACATAGTGCTCCATTCATCATAGGCCGATGCAAGGAGACCTTCTGCTCTTACTTTTCCTTTAATTGGAGTGGCAGCGATCCAAAGGTTGGTACTGATATTTAGAGAAATTATTTCCTGATAGCTTCTCACTTTTGCCAACTAGTATTTTTGTAATCGGTTATGTTCCAGCAAGGTGGTGTGCACACGTCTTTGTTTGGTCGCAAACCAATTTGTCACCTTTTATACTCCCTGCTTCCTCTTAGGTCAAGAGGCCCCTGTGGTGCCCTAAATGCTCCCCACAAGCTTATTGGTCTTGGTGGTGAATCTGGTGCCTGTGAGGCATAACTCTCCCTGTCAAAGCGGAGAGGAAAACCATGAGTTTTGGCCATGTGGTCCCATGCTGCTCAGCTCTAATAAGCCAGCCCTCATGACGTCATGTTTTAGTGTCGACCCGCGAGCCCGCGACTGCATTGTTAGTTCGAATATGATACTTAAAACATCAGCATTCAGTTTGTGTGTGTTTACAGTTTACATGATACGTAGGTGCGAAGAAAGTAATCTCATTATCACCACATGGAAACTCGGTTTTGCAAGAATTTAATGTTGAACTTAAAAATGAAAACTTGGAACTGCTCCTCCACTCGCTTGACCACTCTCTCGGAACGGGCAGTTGTCCAGCAGCTACATGTAGTCACTTCACGGTTTGTGTTACAGTACATATTGACATTTGAAGTTAATGTTTTGAAATATTGGCCAATCATATATTTTCATAAGACAAATGTGAACCTCATTGAGTGTTTCTGTTTTGGGTGAAATGAAAACACGATCTGATGGTCATTTACAGTAATGTTTTCTTTCAACGTTCATTGCTGAGTGTACATACTGTAGACGTGAAAATGAACTTCAGTCTTTTGAGGAAAAAAAAAAGAGGAAAAAAACATTAAAAAGGAGCTTTTGATAGAAAGAAATACACCCAGCTGTGAGCTGGACCCGACAGAGTGATGTATAAATAAACTTGTATCTCATGCCAGGTTTTCAACAAACCACCGGCTAAATGGCAGATTTTATTTCAAATTAGATGTTGAGATATCAGAATTAATGATAATAAGATGTGAAGGGCATTAATTTATCTTCAGTTTGATGGGATGTAGGTGTTGATTTTCAAGGTGTAGGTGGACAGATTTTAGCAGTGTGAGCGTCTTGCTCTTTTGTTTCTTTCAACTTTTCTTGAACATTGAATTGATAAATCTTAATTTTGTCAAATCAGTTGAGACCCTTTCAATAACTGAAGCTTTATACTCCTCTCATACTCAAATTTAACATTTCGGCATTTACATATTTGCACAAAAAGCTGAGCAGGTGAGATAAAAAGCCAACTCAAAGGTCTTTTTATTGGCAAATTGGAAAAAAATACCTTAACTCTGGACCATCACGAGCATTCAGATGTTTTCTTTTTCTGTGCAGTCAATCATGTGCTTTGACATACAAAAATAGACGGCGACACTTAGCAAAGAAAACCTCGTTTATAACACGCTTCAGTGCATATATTACACATATTTAAGAAACACTTGTGAATGTTGTGCGACTGCTTCAAGAGGCACTTGAGGCAATGTTTGCTTTAATTAATGAAATGGAAATTGCAATTAAAATTAACACTTCAATTAGATGTGGAACCAGAGACCGCCTTGTGTGGGTGAGGCTCAACCGCTTAACCAAAGGTCCAGAGTGGACAGCGTGGTGAAGAAATCCTCCACCTACATGAAAGGGTGTTAAAAGCTTTAGCCTTCGTGGTGGGGTGTGTCAAGAGACTTTCTCTCATTTACTTTTAGCTGGCTGCCTTTAAGAGTGATAGAACGCAGGTTTCCTCTTCCATTCATACTCTGTGAGTCTTGGATGCTGCGTACAACGTGAAATGTTTGTGTGGGAACATCATCATGGTTCGCGTTTATTGGCGATGGCAACAGGGCATAAGGGCTTCCCTATTTGTGCCACAAGATGAGAGAGTTTTTCTTTCACTGGCGCCAGAGGCTCTGTGGACCGTGAGTCAATTAAATGGCCGATCTCGTCCTCTTGCTGACAGAGGCTGGGTTTGAATAACGCTCTCAGTGTCAGAGACAATGATAGGTACCGGGGTTAAGCAGGAGGAAAGCATGAGATGTTGGTTTGAGGATTGTGGAGAAAGTCTGCTCATACACCTCGTCACTGGTTCGGTGCCCTTTTTAAATGGACATGAAAACGAAAAAAACAAAAAAAAAGTCACATATATTCCCAGTTGTTGACCAGCATGTTAGTGGCAAACAGTGAGGAATTATTGCGGTTATACAAAATCTCAGGAAAGAATTCTTCCATTCGAGTTTTCTGCGACCAGGAAAAAGAAATTGCCCCATTATTTCAATTTATGTAGGAAATAGAAGCTTAATTTTTAATAACACTCTATGCCGAAGTTGATTTAAAAATAGAGATTTACCAACCTAGAAATCAGTGAATGTATGCACCAATTCAAAGCTTCTGAGATTTGGAATATTCATATAATAAGCTATGTGGTTGAATAATGGCATCTTTGGAAGAGGATGAAGTCACACACTGTGTTGTAATCTGACCTCCTCTGTTCTTTGTTTTGATAGCCAGTCCAGCTGTGTGTGCATGTTATAGGCCTTTCCAATACACACGTGCGGGCTTGGTTGGATTCCCTTTGACTCGGCACTCCAGCGCAGCGCAACATGCATTCACATTCCCAATATCAAGCAAATCTTCCAACTGTAAAGTGCGTCTTAAAGTGATGACACACTTGCTTTTGGGTCTTTTTTTAGAAGCAGCAGGCTGATCAATGACTGTTACTCCTGATGAAACGAGCTGCTGTATAACTGGAAAACATCATCTCCTATACATCCTTCACAGCAAAATCTCAAACTGCTGTAAGTTTTCATTACGATTCAATGAGATGTGTACCTTGTAACGGATGTGAACAGCTGCTGTAGTGCTTCATTATTCACTCTTAAAATCAGTGGGACATATGACCAGAAATTTGCCACTGCTATAAGTAACAAAGGGATGCTAAATCCTGTTGGTTAGTGACGGGAAGAATGAGATCACCGCAGCTGAAATTAATTATTCTTCAGTGGGCTTTAGACTGGATAATTGGTCACTGGCACTGGCTACGTCATGGAACACCCCAGGGCTCATGTGCCATACCATTATCATCCTCCTGATGAGTGTAGAGCTCCGGAGAGACGTCCGAGCAAAGGCGCTCCTTTAAGCTTTAGTGACTCTCTGTTGCCTCTAGAGGAACAAAGTAGTATTACAAGACACACTTGCGCTGGGCTTGTTATTGCAAAATTAGATCTTTTAATCAGGTGGTTATAATTTGAGCTAAAAGCTTAATAATAGAGATGGCAAGATAAAATATTCATGACAATACATTTATGTTTTGGAATGGACAAACAAATTTAGTTTGAAACTGTTTCAATCACATTCATTCAATCAGTCTGTGGTTGTCGTGACACATGTAAGACACGTTTTGATACTTTTAATATTTTTACACATGGTGTAGGTCAAAATGGATTCTGATGACATGATGATGATGATGATACCATGTCTTTGAGTCTTGCTCCTATGGTATTAACTGCCACATACCGTGTTCCACTTGGTGCAAGGAGAATCCTCACCATTTGTTCCGGGCATGTTGTTCTGGCTCTACATCAAGTGAGCGTGTTTCAGCACAAGTCATGTCTCCAGTCACAATGCACTCGTTGAGATTTACGTCTGAGGAACCGTCATGGTAGATATAGCGAAGCAGAACAGACAAAATATTCCAATTGTTCTCCAAAAGGAGCAATTATCTCCTACATTAACCTTCAGCGTAACCCTGAATGTTTCTTATGTCGAGCATGCAAGACAGGAGGCGTAGCTCTTTTGGGTGTACGTTGGGATGGGAATTCAGCCTTTCCCCACTCCATTCTGCAGTTATTTATCACCCCTGACGGTCGGGCACTGGCCCACAGGAAGTGAAGCGTAAGTGCAACAGGAAGAGAAGAAGGTGGATGGTCTGATCCCCAGAATGTAAATCAAGCTTTTTTTATGAGGCCGGCCACCCTGGAAGATGAAGTGCTCTTGTTGTGAGAGAAAACAGCGGAGTGGTACACATGTCATAACATTGACACCTAGGAGGGGGTCGGCTGGGATCCATCCTCAGGCCGTAGCTCCCATGTGCCCCTTTGGTTTGAAACACAACCGACCCCCCCCCCCCCCCCCCCCAAACTCCAAAAACTCTTAAAAGTCAGTCCTCTCTTCTTTCCTCTCACACATAGTTGTCCTCTGCCTTGTCATCCCCCTTTCTCCCTCACCCCAGATCCGCCTCAGCCAGTTATGTGCGACATCTTTAAGAGCAGTGCCCAGCTTCAGTCCACCAAAACACTTTCTCAAACAATAAACACAGGACTTAGGTGGTCCTGTCAGGGGGCTGTCTTCATAGAATAACCAGCTACCATGCAAGTCCTCCCCTCTCTTCGTGGACACTCACGCTAATTGTCAGAACCTCCTTGTGGTTGTTTTGCTCCCGTACTGCAAATGACCAAAAAAAAAAAAAAAACACTCAGGAAAAATTGTATGTCACATTGCCAGAAGTTGAGAGATGATGCCTATTTTCCTCTCCCCCTTTTGATGGGAAGTTAATGGCTGACAAGATTGTGCTTTTTTTTTTTAATGGTAATACGATTTAGATTCTTGTAGCGGCGTACACAGAGGTGGTCCGGGTCATTCAGAGCGTTCAACCCCTTTTGAGGTTTGCATTCTCAGGCCTGCTGTAGGTTTTGGCAAGAGAAACATTTGGGTTTTATTAAATGTCAATGCAATAAACACACACTTCATGATTGAGCAGATTTTCGATTTCGTCTCAACATACTTCAACTTCCTTGATATGGTAATTCCATAGTTTTCCACTTAGATGGGAGTGATAACTGGACACTGTTCTTCAGCCAATTAAAAAAACAGTCCACGTGTCAATGCAAAAACAGCTTTCGCGTCTGATGTCCAGAGTTGCCCAACAGTGCTCCAAACATATCTTCACTCCCGATGGATGTCTTCAATAAAGATGGTTTTGCATTGATTTGGAACCCTGGACTGTGTATGTGAGGGTGTACAGCAGACATAGATGAGTGCATATGAAGTTTTTGTCTTTTACAACAGATGCATGCTGGGTAACGGCTTAGCACTGCTGTAATATCGTTTCCTGTTTTGTATCCTCAGTGATAAAACAAAATTATATTTCTCCAAATCTTTTATTCTAAGTCTCATTGCATGTACATAATTTCATAAAGTTACTGTAGAAAAAGTCTTGTTTATTTATTATTTATTTATTCGTTTTTTTTTTTTTAACTTTCACTTACATTTCTTTCCAGCATCAGGGGAATCCATCCTTCTGGTGTGTGGAATGACCTAATGGTCAACAGCATGCGTGTATGTCGGTGGGAACACTTTGGTGTTTGTGTGGAAACAGTTTGTCACATTTCATTAGTTTACGTCAGCCACTTCGCTCCTCGGTGCTTACCCTGGTCATGTCCACTCCCAGTGTGGCTCTGCTGGTATTTACACAAATATCTCCGACAGTTTATTAATTGACTTCTTAACTGCTGATTGGGCTGCACGGCGTGTGATTGGACATCTTTGTTTTCATCATTATTTGCCACGGAGCCTGTAAGATTTAGTGCTGTTGTGGCTGATCTAATTGCAAGAGCACCAGAAGTATTTTGCAGGAAGGTCTGTGTTTACTTCAAGCGTGTGACAGGAGCCGAGGAGATGGCTGGTATTATGGGGTTTATTTACATTCACACTCACTTACACTGCCCAGCGCCTGGCGTTCTAAACAGGGGGACACGTTCTTGCTGGGAGACGTCATTGGTTCTGCTACACATAGAAACTGTTTTCACAAACTGTGGGGTTACTCAGAGGGATTATTCAAATTCAGTGACATGTCTTGTGAGATCATAATGCAGTGATTCAGATTGGCAACTTTGCTTCAAAACGTTGTTTATTTGCCTGAGCGAGTAGCTTTGATTAAGAGCGAGTCCTTCAAACATTAAATGCATAGATTACATCACTATTTTCAGGATTAAAGCAGCTAAAAAGCTTTAAGTGTAACAATAGCAAAATATTATGTCGCAAGGATACATTTATAAATGCCAATATTTAACCCCTCCCATTCTTCATGAAATCGGGGTTGTTAATTCTAGTTTAATTGTCAACACACGTTCACATTTTCATTCCTGAACCTACAGTATAGCGTGTTTAATTATGTGTGTATTAGTCTCAAATATACTCACAATGTGGATTTTCTGTCTTGATAATAGTTTTACGATTTTTTAAAATTAAATCCTCAAGCTGCAACAAATTATTTTCAATGTCCCTACTTTTTTAAATCACAAAGTTAATAAAATGTCCAAGAATTGTATAGAATGAACTTTTAAAGGATTCCAAGGGGTTTCTTCAAATTGCTTGGTTTGTCTGCCCCCAAAAAACTTGAAGATATTGAATTTACTATCATAACGATGAAGAAAGGCAGCAAATTTTCTGCAGCTGGAAGCAACAAATGTGGACATTTTTCGCTTTAGCTGAAATAATTAATTGACTATCAAAAATAGTTGCAGATGACTTTAACAGTCATCAGTGTGTTGATATTGATTGATTTTTGTAAATGTAGGAGGAACTACAAAGTAGTTAAATGCCATATATGTGTTACTTTAGGAATAGTCAGAGATATTACAAGAGTTTGAAATAGACTTGCTCAGACAAGCAGTATTTGAATTTGAAGCAACCCACATATTTGGAGTCGCTGTATATTTATGCTAGACTGTTTAGCTTGGCATCTCCTTGCTGATAATTTATGACACTTCTGGTGTCAATCTGCCATCACCTTCCTCATAAAAGGTCCTCGTATCATGAATATATTCTTTAGATTGCAAGAAACGCTCGTTATGAGCTGGGCTTGATTTGTGGAATCTTTTGCACAGCTGACTGGATATTTGGGTACGTTTTAATTTGACTCACAGTGAGTCAGTGAATTTATATACATGGGAGTATCTCCATGGCTGGCACTGTGGCCAAATGTGGGACACATACCGCACCATAAGGTAAACCAGGGAAAAGGCATTCATGTAGGAAGAAAAAAAAAAAAAAAGAAGAAAAAACATTGCATGTGAACTTCTTCTCCTGCTTTAACTCAACCTCAAGAAATTCTATATTTCCTCTTTCCATGTAAAAATGTGTCCAGATAAGTGTGAGAGACCACCAAAGAGAAAATAAAGGCGCTCCCTCTGTATTTTTAATCAACATGAATGTACATTAGCTTTCTCAACAACTGATTAATTCATCTTATTCATAGTGGCCAAGGTAAAATTGCGCCGTAATTTTTCTGATTTTTAGTGAACAATTTTCTCTTCAAGGTTGAATTTCACATTTTATCTTTAATATGAAGTCAAAAATATTTTCAGACAGTTTGTCCTCTAATTTTTGGACCAAAACAAAGACAGGGAGTGATCAAGATAAGAGTTTTTCCTTCTCTTCTCGTCCATCCACATTGCTCTGGCCAGGTCTGAGCTGGACACTATAACAACTTGTAAAAAGGATTCAGTCAGAATATTCTCTATGGAAGCGAACGAGAGAGGAGACTGGAAAGAGGGCCGGTCACTGAATGTTTCATTATATCTAATGTTGCCTTCCCTGAAGCGCTCTCCAAAGTAAGCGAGCTGCATGAGTTGGGGCTCGAAATGCTCAACCCCCTTGTGACCACTTGGAGCAAAGCAACTCTCCACTTTCTTATTTTCGCCCTCAAACGACAGCCTCTGCATGGATTATGTGTTAGGGCACAGTGGTGCTTTTTATTTAACTTGATTTTCACTTGCATGTTTTCAAGCATAGGGTTTCTCCTTGAGAAGGTTTGACATGATTAGAACAGGGGCAATATTTTTAGGATGATGAGCAGGCAAAGTGTAACAAATATTTTCATAAGGGACACTGCAATCATACACAAATTCGAGGTGAATGTTTTGGAGATGATTTGATAAGATGTTGGACCCAAGAGTATATCATTTACGTGAAGGTATTCACTGAAACTGCAAGCTGCAGTTTGTTCACATGGTCTTAAAATCAACACACACACACACACACACACACACACACACACACACACACACACACACACACACGTATATATATTTATATATACAATTTTCTATTAAATACATAAAGCTGAAGTTAATGTATTTATATCCAGAATCGCAACAGATGTGTTTTATAAAAGTGTGTCACTTGCTTTCAGTTGCTTTTGCTACTAAAATTCCAGCAGCTGAATCCTGCACAGTCTTTTGACTGTTTTGGTTTTGACTTGAACAGTGATTGTTACAACTACCAAAGTGTTGAGATATGAAAACAGGCAGAACAGGCTCTACATCTCTATATCTTAATTAGATACATATTTTTTTTTGAATAATCCTGAGATCATGAAACAAGGATTGGACAACCTTTTTGAAATGTTGATCAAAGCAGGGATCGCAAAGGGGACACCGAAGTTTCTTCATGATCAATTGATATCTTATGATGGATCACTAGTGGAGAGAGACCCAACAACAAGGAATTTTGCAGAAGGGAATATACAGACATTCAAGTCAACAAACAGGAAGTTAAAACTCAGTGTCAAACCTTGTATCACACAAGGGTCCTAGAATTGACCCTTGAGGCACACCATGGTGGCGTTACATTGAAACAGTTGCTAACCAAAGACAGCCCCAGAATTTCCTGAGCCTTTAGGAATCACACTTGGTGCCTTGCCTTAGGAACTATTAAGTGGTCCCAGAAACCTCCACCAGCATAGGGGTAAGACTTCCCTAGAGCCATCCAGCTCTGTCCTCTTCTTGGTCGTCATGCCAGGTAGTAAGGTTTAGTGGTCCCCTCTACCCCCTGATGATTTCTGCAGTCAAGGCCACAGTTCTTCTTTCATGCCATACATGATCTCAACCAAGTTTTGATTTCTTTCTTCTTCATCACCTGACTGTTTCACTAACCTCTTTTAGGCCACCTTAAAGTCTTTCTCCATGGCCTCCTTCACTAATTGTCACCTGCCACCTGTTTGCAGTTTTAGGACACCCCTTGGCCAACCGATCTAAAAAGCCCTACTTTTTACTCCTTTACCTTTGGTGTCCACTGTTCGCTTTGAACAGTTACCTCCACATTGGAGGTTTTTACATGGCCCATTCAGTTTCCATGTCCCCAATCTGGTGATTCAGGAACTTGACCCTGCACATACTGCCCTCCACCAGGTGGTCCCAGTTGCCCTCAATCTGGGTTTACCACCGTATGTCACTGGGTGGTAGTCTGTTGGCAGCTTGTGCTACTTTCTTCACCACGGTCCCCCAGAAATCTAGCGGCAGAACTGATTATGTGACAAGTTTATCATTGATCTTTGATCTGATATGTTCTGCTACCAAGTATACCTAAAAACGCATGATAACGGAACATGTTAGTTACCTGTAGATCCTGCGTGTAGATTTCCTACGTGCAACATGCAGTTGTAAGGAGTTGAACTTCTTGCTCCGTGGGTAGAACTTACTGGTGCTCAGCTGGATATTCATGCACACCCAACTGACCCCTCTCTCTCTCTGGGCAACTACAGAAAAAAAAAAAAAGAGTCCACCCTTCTCTGTGAGTTTGGTTCCAGAGTTGATGCTATGCATGGAGTTGCGCCCATCCAGTTGGCCCTGCTCCACCTCCTGCACTAACTCAAGCCCCTTACTAGCCAGAGAGGTGACATTCCACGCCCTTAAAGCTTGTCCGCTTTGCCTGGGGTCAACATGCTTGGGTCCCCATCTCAGCCTGTTGTCCATGTGGCAACAGACCTGACCTCAGTGCCTTTCCCTGTAGGTGTTTGGCCCACAGAATGAAGAAAACTGATTGATCACCTGTTTCCATAATTTTACTTAAGCATGACAACAGACAAGGGCGAGGTAATAATAATTTTCTAGTGCAAATTTGGGTTCCAATTATTAGGAAAGAAGATGCACCAATCAAATATATGGATTGAAAGACTTATTTTGTTGGCAACAGTTGCAATTCTATGATATGATGTGAAATTCAATATTAATATGTATTTTGCTGATAGTATTAGAAATAATGGAAGACTGCAGGCAGCAAAGACAACAAGTCATACATTAAGTTTTTTGAATGCTTCACAGCATCAGGATTTAGAAAAAAATGAATATTTTATCTAGTATTTAAAAATTGGAAGATGCTGGTACAACCATTAAGTTGTTTATCCATAAATACTGAGTATATTTGTATCAATATGCTTTTCCTGTATATGCATTCACTACAACACTACTGTTTTGGAGTGGACTACAGAATTTCTACGAAGACATTTTTATGTCTGTTTCTAATGTTATTTGATATTTAATAGCCTCTGTAAACATTTACTGTTATAATTTATGGTAGTCATAACTATGGTTATATAGTAAATGCTGTTTGATGTAGAAAGCATTGAAATAATGAGGAAACCTTTGTATTCACATAAATTAATCAACTTGTTATATTAGCCTCATCCCTTTATTAGGAAATTACCTGCAATTCATTGTGCACCTAAAAGTCTTTATTTACCCTTAAGTTTGCCATCTTAGGAGCACATGTGCTCCCGGGGAAAAAATAAGCATCAAGCCCTGCCTCCCTCCAAAATTCAAGAATGATCTTAATTGCCTCCATCATTTCACTAAATGGTTAATGACAGCGATTTCATACACACAGCTCTTGAGTGTGTGCACCCTCAGCTGCATGTGCATGTGTGTGTGTCGTGGTGCTCAGCCGGCTGCTCGGTCTTTGCTTTGATTTCCCGGCTCCGGCATGTGCGAGGACTTAGCGGGGCAAGCTCCCAAACATCTGTTGAATATTAGGGGCAATAACAGCTGGGCGGACCTCAAACATGGTCACCCACTTCACCTCACTGTGTCTCTGAGGATAACCCCAGCTGCCTCACACTCCAGATGACAAGTGCCCGTTCATCGGCCTGCTGCGTTTTGGGGCCTGCCAATAAGCCAAACTCCATCACCCCCCAAACAACCCATCAGAAAGCATGTCCTTATTGTCTCTTTCTTTCTCAGACGTCCTCCCGCTGTGCATGGGAACAAAGTGGGTGGTATATAGTGATTTCACCATGATAATATCCCTCCATGTTTGATTTCCCATAATGTGTCAGCTTGTTGTTGAAATAGATTTTGGCTCCACAGTGGTTGTCTGTCAGCCGCTCTCTTGTGGCTTTCTCCTTTGAAAGATTGAAAGAGAGAAAGAGGTTGGCCATGCAGGCAGATGTTGAGGTCATGCTTTTACAAATTTCCAAGAATTTTTTTTTTTTTCAAACTGCAGAAGCATTTGTTTCACAAATTTACCAAAGCTGTACTAGCAGCAAGTGGGAAGATATGCATGTAAAAAGAGATACTTGGGAAGAATTAGGCACCATGTAGTCGTGCATTTAGTCACAGCTAATTACCGACACACAACTCGGTTCCTTTTTAAAATGAGAAATACAGTAACACAATAACACATACTGTATGAAGCAGAGGACACCAGCAGACCAAAATTAGAACAAGTGGTAACTAATCAACCTGATTCCGTCCCACAAACTAGTTGCTGCTGAGAGATGAGTTGTTGCTGAATATTCTGAACGGCTCCATTTCATTGTTGCTTATGTGCCAAGTTCACAACCCATGACTTTCAAGATAATTAAGATGATTCACCAGGAAGAGTCCTAACGATTTTTTGGGCTGGGCTAACATACTGAACGAACCATTAGTATGCCGTGTCCTGCTAACTGCTCACATTGAAGAACACATTAGAATGCTTCTGTCACTGGAATTGTAATTTTTTTTCCTGGAAACAAACAGAAGTCTGTGTCTTTTTTCCGTGACTATCGAGCGAAACGGATCTCCCAAAATGTTGCACAATTCCAAACAGACATTTGGATTAAATGACTACATATTAAAGATCCGTCCTGAAACCCTGAAACTTGGTTGCTTAAAAGCCTGACAATAAAAAGTACCGTCTAAGTCCCGCATTGTGCAGTGCATTGTGAGGCAGCTGAGCATGTCCAGTGAGCTCATGATGCACATGCAGAAAATCTTTGCTGATATCATATATACCCTGGTATTTCTCAAACACAAAATTCACATGCAATGCAGTTGGGTTGTACTTCATCCGACCTTGACATATGAAAAGTGCATTTGTAGATGATTGTGAACAAAGCGCTGTTCTCCAAACCAGCAGGTTTACCATCACGCCATGACTCGTGCTCTCATTAGCTCTTACTGCTGCGATATTCGCCCTGATAAGTGTGAGTCAGCGAGGCATCGGTGAACTCTTGGACTCACGCTTTTGAACAGATCTGGAGGTTTCATCATCATGTGAATTTGTCCTCAAAACAATAGCATTTAAATCATGACCGGCAAAGCCAATGCTGTAATTTATTACCTGATAAGAGTGAGTGGACTCTGGTCGACACAGTCCTCAAATAAAAAAAACAATTCCAATTCTAAACCATGTGGCAATTTTGTTTTGTTTTTGTTCAAATTGATATATTTATCTCTTATACCAAACTGATAACTCTCAAACACAAGACTTCATTTGTGCCCAAGAAGTGTAACTATATCTACATTTACACAGGTAATTACTGTTTTTGCACAAGTGTGGGTCATTTTGATGTACTGCTGCCAGTCCTTTAAACTGTTCCCATATGTTTGCACTCAGTTAAAGGCTCTTGATTAGATACAGATATTTGTCAAGAAAGGATTTAATATAGTCTTTTATGGATTAAGATATCAATAATTTGAAAGTTTTAAGTGCAGAGACCTCTTACACAAAGAGCTAACGATTCACAAATCGCTGGTGCAACCTAATTCTGACACATAAATCATGCGAGTCCAAAAAGTTCCAACTTGAAGTTCTATCTGACTAAACTATCCGACTTCCATCTAACTAAATCAATAACCACATTCATGTACAACTGCAGCTACTTGCTGGGCTCCACTGCACCATGTCCAGCTCTTTAAGATGCAGCCTTGCAGCGTTCTGGGTGTCGTTATGGAGTCACATTTTATGACCTTGTGATTAGTGTTTTTATGGCAGTAGGGAGGTCTGCAGATGGTCTAGGTAAACTTGTCACACTGAGGGTCTCTTGTCGAGCACGGTGAAGGAGAGCTCTGTTAACGCGGAGGGAGTTTGAATAGAGGAAGAGTGCCCTCTTCTGGACACTTTTACATTGTACACTGTCGATGATAAACAGTCCAGTAGTTAATGATCTTGAAGGGAATGCAGCGAGTGTGAGAAATTAAAATGTTCAAAAAGTCTTGGAATATGAATGCTACAAGCAGGATGAAGACCTGAAGGAAAAAGTACAAATATGACATAACCCCTCCCCCCCCCCCCCTTTTTAGTAAATGCAACTGATTACTTAAATACCTGAAGTTTCGGCTGAAATAAACTTGCACAGTAGTTCAGTTGTAATTATAACGCCAAAGCATTCCATTTAAAAGGATTATTTGACGTAGGTTACAAATAAACCCTGCAAATATTTCCTCTCCATTACCTGATAAGTTTTTAGTTGTAGAAATCTTATTGTAGATATAAAATTAGATAGTCTCAAAATAAATATGCAGTAACTAATACTTAATAAAAGAAAGTGAACATAGTGCTTCAGCAAAATTTCCAGGGAGTATTTTCATTGCATGTTATACTACAGCTGTGCGATTCAAAAGGGAAAGTTAAAATATCTAATTATCCATATATATTTATATATTTGAACTTTCCCTATTGTCACCTCATCACATTTCCTGCCATTAAGCTCATAAAACGATCGTAAAATATAAATGAATTTACCACAACTGCATTTAAAGTCTCCTAAAATAGCTCCTCAAAACAGCTGAAACAGCAAAATACTTGTGCGTGCAGCATTAACAATCCAATAATGTACTAATACATAATATATAGATGATTCAAGGCTAGTGATTGGAGTACATTTTGCTGTTTTACTAAACCAGGGATTTTTTTTTTTTTACTACTTTTTGTACACTGTTGCAATTATTTTGTGCTCACCACTACAGCCTCTTCTAGCAAGACTTTCCTTTTTTTTTTTTTTTTTTTTTGAATTTGTCTGCATTCAAGTTTCCAAACACAACCTAAAGCATAAACACCAATAAATGTCTGCATGCAAATTGAAACGAAACAACGCTGCCGCCGCTGCGTCTTGTGTCACAGAGGTCCTGTTGTCTTGGAAATACAGATGACCCTCACATCCTGCACAGCAGTGAGCTGGCACTCGCAGGCCATGTGTTCAGGGTTTTACACATTCTTTAACTTCCAGGCTCCGGTTTCACCCTCTCGGTCCCTGTCCCAGTTGCATTGTAGTCCAGTGATGGTAAAGAGCTGGTGGGTAAGGGTATTAATGACTGTTAATGTGGTTGCAAAAAGCCTCCTAAAGTGTTAATGCACAATAATTCAAGACCAGATGTCCAGAGCAGAATCCCTTACACTCTAAAATTTATAGGACCTGAGCCGCTCTACTTTATTTTTCTGTCATTAATTTCATTTTACAGTCTTTTACCTTCTTCATCTGTGTGGGAATGCAGCCTGGATCTTTGCAGACCTCCCGTCACTAAAAATTCTGATAGTAATGATCCACGTTTTACTCGGTTTGCTGTTTTCAACCAAACGTCCCAGAAGAGAGGAGAAACTCCAGGATTAAATTGAGCAGAATATGACTTTGGCAAATGGGCTTAAGTGGCAACACACCAGGTGACTGGAGACGACTCACAATTGCGAGATGGAAAAATTGTAAAGGCTCGGCGAGCAGCACTATTATACATCCAACTGTTGATATTTTATAATTTAAGAAGAAAATGGAGGTGTGTTGAAATTTAATGTGTATTCCTGTCGTGTGGTTTTTAATTGAAGCAAATTACTATATATTTATCAAACTGTTTTTTCTTGAAATATTTCAGATTATTGTTGGTTCTTTATTTTTTAGGAGCTGAAGAAATCAGGCAGGTTATTTTTCAGTTCTAATAGAATGCAGTCAAACAGCGAAAGGCTTTTAAAACTTTTCGCCGCCTTCGTAAATGTAGTTTCTTTTTACTCCATTCTGTGACAGACATGCCTTCATGTTTTCACGACTGCAAACTGCCTCATTTTAGAAACCCTGATTATATGAGTTCATAAAACTGGTAAAGCATTGATACGGCGAATCACATTTCATTTCAGCAATCATTGCTTTCAGCTCCTGCTGTTTCATTTGCAGCCGGAGCAAAACATGTCAATGAAGGTGTAATGAAGTTTGAGAAACGAAGAGGACGTGGAAAATGGAAAATATGTAACAAGCAACTATAAAAATGCTCCATTGTGAGCTTTATTGGGAGTGAAATACATTTCTGGATGGGATTACTCTAAATGACGCACGCACACACGGAGGATTAATGGAACTTCAGTCTTGTTTTCCTTTGTAATGCATCATTATGAAGCAGTGAATCTGTCAGCGAGGGGAATCCATGCGCTTTGGTCGCCGAGCTTTCTCTGGCTGCCATTACTACTACTGGTCGTTTTACTGTACGTGAGGGGACATATGGAGGATAGATCAACTAAATTACAGTCAGTCAACAGGTGTTTTACTGAAGGTTTTGACCACTTTACATGCACAGTTGGAAGTCGAGGTTTTTAGGTTAGTTTGGATGAAAGTTTTGATTGATGAGGAGTTTAATATTTTTTGAGAAGTGCTTTGTAGGGATGAGGCTGACCTGATCTGATACTTGTATTTTCCCTTGATAAAACAGCTGCACATTCATCTTTGGAACGTGTTTTATATATATATATATATATACATATATATGGAAATATAGATATATATATGGAACAAAGGAAACAAACATCAGTAGAGAAGACTCCTCTGCCTCCCATTTAGATCTGGAACCAGCAATTGTTTGACATTTACGCTTGATGAATGAAACGATTCATCTTATTTAATCTTCTTCTGACTAGCTAATGAATCAGCTGTTTCAGCTCTACCTTACAGTGTAGCATTGAATTAAATGACCAGATTCCCGTTGATCAGCCCTGATTTTGATCTTTCCGATCAGATCGGGACATTCCTGGGCTTTGTTGCCCTCCTACGAATCATCCAACGAAGGGAAAGTTAGATATTATGGCAAATGTCCTCATTGGTTTTCCATCACAGGAGGTGATTGATACCACTGAGACGTGTGTGCGGTGAGGTGAGGTTAGCTTAGCTGGAAACGCAAGCAACCAAAACCTTAAAGTTTAACAGTGGATGTTGTTTATTGAGTATCTCTGATCTCCTTAGAAAGCAATGGGTAGAAATAAAGGTTATTGGAGGTTATGTCTCAGATTATTTGTTAATCTACAGTAGAAACTTCTTGATGAATTTTCTTGGCTGTCCGCTCTTCAGGAAATTACTATGACTCGACAGGAATAAGGTGTTTTATTGCAGTACATTCACAGTTAAAGAGATAAAGCCTTGTATTTGATTTGTTTCGATGTATTTAAGGGGCCAACGCGCTCCTCAAACAAGCCATCTGACATTTACAGCGACTTGTGCGGAAGTGATAAAGAAAGGAGCCATGTTGTGAGCTCTCTGGTTCTTCTAATTCATTCACCACTATTTCTACCCTTTCATCCGAATAACAGAATGGAATACCAGATACGCACCAGCCATCACTCCAGTTTTTATTTGTGTTTCTTCCATTTCTTTCAAGGCATAAATGCACGGACAGGAAAGACATCCTGCATACCAGTTCTGATCGAGAATAAACGGACTGTGTTTCAACATGAGAGCGGTGTCCTTTTTCTCATCCGATTTTCAGTAATAAAGCGAACAAGCATTTTCTCTAAAATGTCAAATTAAGTTATTGGGAAAATTACAGTAGTTTGCATGCTTTTGATTTCTGCTTGACATGAAAACAAAGATCAAAGGTCTTGCCAGACCGCTGCTGATTTTAAAATGTCCCCCAGATTATTCAGAAAATCCATCCATGTGTTTCTGTTTTCTCTTCATTTATTGAGGCACTGTCAGATTGTCCTGAACTCACCAGTGTTCTGTTTTGCCTGTTTTGGCCACGTCTGAGCCACCGTTATAGCCACTAAGTGCTTAAAAGAAACCTTCACTGCTTGTCCAGCGGCGCTCTGGGTGCCAATCACAACAGCAGCCATCAATGTGCCCAAACTATTTAATGATAGGATTAATCTCTCATATAAGAGTTATTTACTTTTTTTTAATGAATGCCCTTGTGTTGTGGTGTATCTGTCATTCCACACTACATTTTTCCCTAATTTTTTACGATCACGCTCTGTGGTAACCATCCTGCAAGAAAGACATCTTTAATTTGTTTGGATTCCGCTTTAAGGGAGGGATATTACATCTATATTTAACTCCTCTTGGACAAGCCGGCGTATTTTTTCAGGTGCTTGTACTTTGGAGAACGGTGAGCCGCAACCTTGGAGATTTCCACTCCGCAGACCCACGCTCACTTCAGAGTGGAGACTTCTGGGAAGGCTGGACCTGTGTGTGTCAGCAAGGTTGTGGCCATGGATGATGGATAATGATGCAACAATTAATCATGGCACGGTCCATTGATGCTACAGGGGAGGGGAGGGTGGAGGATATGGAAAACCCTTAAAGCCTAGACTCTTCATTTACAGTGCCTCGTTAACACCATCAGGCTATCAAGTGGTGATGTCGGAGATCTACTTCCTTTTCCAGCCGGCTTCCTGTCATTGAATCTCATTTTCATTCATCAAAACTGATGAGTAGCTTTACTCGTACTGTCTTTCAGCTTCTACATGCGTTCCAACTAGACTGAAACACTGAGCATACGAAGCAGCTCAATTAACACATTGGCCTTTGCGTCAAGTAAAAAGCTTTTGACAAATGAAAAGCAGAATTAAATTTGAATTTCCTCCCTTAGGTGCAATTTTTCCGTCAAACATGCAGATACGGAGAGAGTGACGTACAGACCAATGACCATCTCAAAGACGAACCCGTAAGTGGAAGTTTAGCGGCCCCTCTTTTGCCCTGAGGGTGGTATTAGCCTGTACGGGGCCCCACTAGGGTCATTCAAATCACAGTGTAAGTGTTAAAGTATGACTTACGTTTAGACAGCTACAGTACTACTACTTGCTGCCACATGTCTATTGTCAGAGTTTGGAGTTGAGGTTGTTTTTTTATTACTTAAATAGCAGGATCTTGTCACCTGACCCGGGAGCAGAGATGATTCTCAGTAAAAAATTTTAAAAAACAACAAAAAAACCCAGACATGGATATGCAAGAGTAAAATGTTACTGCCACTGTGTTCCTACTTTACTGAGTGAAAGATTACTAGTTGGTCTCTACAGTACATTCAACTGTTCATCTGTAGTGAATTATTTTAGGGCCTGTGGTTGCTAGTTCTTTCATCTAGTGATTTTTTATTACTATTATTTATTGTAAAAAGACAACTTACTTTTTTGAAGATGACCCTGAAGGTTAAAGAGATTGTGTTCTCCGTACGAGCAGATGCAGGACATGGCTAGAATCAGGTCAATCACTGGTTTTGCTGGTTGGTTGTTGGAGCTTAAACTGTTGTTTTTTTGTTTTTTTTTTCATGCAAACCAGCGGAAGTGGCGTTCTTTCAAGTCTAAGAACGGCCTACCGCGGCTGTCTCTGTGACGGGCCATGCATGCTCAGTGCACTGCTGAACCAAAGTGGTAGCATGGGGACTTAAGAGTGAGGAGAGTGAGGGACGTTGTACATGTAGTGCCTGTTCATGAGAAGGTTCATGTTTTCTTTTTGTCATTACGAGGTGACTCACTGTAACATTTTTCTCAGAGGAAATTAAACGAGTGCAGAAACAGCAACTGCACTGTTTTCAATGACATATTTTGCAATTTTGAACAATGGAATGAGTCTGAAATCATGAGCCAAACATGGCTGATTCACACTTCATGTTAACAACCACTTGCAAGCTGGTCTTCTGTGAAATTCAGTTTTAGCATCTATCAAATCAACGGTTGTACATGTGAAATAAGCACTTAGAGAAAAGCTTCTGACACTTGTGAAGGAATCTAACAGGAGATAATAAAAGCTGACTTTTATTACTACTCCTAGAGACAAGAGGGAAAAGAGAGAAAGAAAGAAAGGCAGCATGAAGTGACAGATTGTGAATGAAGCAGACAGACAGAAGACGTGGAGGAAGAGTGAAGCAGTCAGAGGGAGAGAGAGTGAGAGTCCCAGTGTGGCAGCATGTTTGTACAGCTGAACACAAGCTGAAGAAGCCCAGGCTCCTCTCTCACACTCCATCAGGCCCAAAGCGCCACGGAGTGCTGCACTCAACACATAAACAGCCTCCTGGAAAAGCTCCGCCAAGTATGGGAGAGGCAGGGGGACGCCAGACCGGCCGACAAGAAACAACAACGGCCTTTTTCACATCTCACAATGCCTCCAAATTACAGGGGCACACTGGGGAGACGAGTCATGGAGACAGAGGAGGCTGAATGTTCCTCACAGTGGAATTTCACACCTCAAGTCAGACCAGAACTGCAGACAGGGAAGATGATGCAAAAATCCTTTGGTTACATGGATTGTCCTTTGATTTGCTATTGAAATACATATCAAATTTTTAACATTGATCCTCTTCATTTCCTGGTAGATATTTCTAATAGAATTATGACCGAACGTACCCAAGGTGTTTGAAAAAATATGAAATAAACCAAATCCAATTTAAACCCAACAATAGCAGAGCAGTTTTCGTATTCCTATGGCACTAAAAAAACAAAAAACAAAAAAAACCAACCTAATTTTTCTATCTAAATGTGTGTTTCATACTGTTATAAGTTTTAATTGACTGCTACATCAGGACATCTACCCCCTCAGGAAAATTATTTGAAAGGCTTCAACTATGAGTTTCAATAAAGTAGCTCTCATCTCTAAAATGTCAGATGTAGTAAATCCAATAAGATATCTGAAGATTGCTTTTTTTTTTCTGACCGACAGTCGAAATAAGCCCTTCGACAAAAGCGTTGCATCATAAATCCTTGAAGATGGTTGGACATTTTTTTTCTCAAAGTGTTTTTAAATCGTTTTTTTATCACCAGAATAGTCGGTGACTTGTTTTCTGTCAATGGACAAATTGATTAATGGACTTTTTTTGAACTGTTGTTGGTGCAAATCCATCATGTATTATCACACACACCCAAACCCAGGCACTGCATGACGACACACAGATAAACATCATGTGTAAGTACTCAAGGAAACACACACTTGACCTAAGTGGATACTTGTATTCTCTGTATATACACTAATGTTCCTCTTGTATAAATACACACACTGTACATTAATGCAGACTCACAACAGGTTTCCCTGCATACACGCAGACTTCTCACCAGGCGCGGGGCTCCAGTCAAAGTGGCAGACCACATAAACAGAGTGATTTGATGTAAACAGTCATGTTACAGCCCTGTTGTAGTCTATAGGCCGCTCTGTGACGTCGGCTCATTGGGTGTTTGGTCTGGCTAGTTTCAAGTAGAGATGTGGGTCTGACGACCAGCCTGCAACAAGTTTCAGGTTTGCAACTGTACATGCGAGTTAAACACGGAAATAAAACCAATCTGCGATACTGCACACAGAAGCTTTATTAGAACAGTCCTGCTTTAGGTGTGGAGAGCAACAGTGGAGAAAAGACATCTCGGCGTACTTTAGTCTCCTCTGGCTTATGTTGGTGTTTTATTTGTGTCCTGTTGATTTACAAAGCACCTTTGCCCCTGTAGGACTTGAATTAATTAAACTGATATTCTAATGACTGTTCTCCTTGGGGAACGACAAGGAGTGTGGCTGCTCATAACCTGAACAACAAGTCATGTTGTCACAAGGAGAATCCAACCCGTAGAAAAATAACCAAAAGGCAGGTAATGTGGAGGAAGATGACCTTTGCTGCGTTTTTGTATTGACAAACTATCACTGCCAATCAGCTGGTCACTAACAAGCCAATTAATAAAAATGCACAACACTAGCATGCTAAGCTAAGCTCAATGAATATGAATGTCATGCCATCTGACGGGCAGTGTTTTCATCAACAGGGTTTTCCTGTCTAAATGTTGCTGTTTTAAGAAATCCACCTGACTCTGAAGGGAGGCTGTGGATGCAGCAAATGAGCGGAGCAATAAGCCAGCCACTACGTTTAAGTTCAAGAGGTAATACACAACCTCAAATATTCATTCTTCTAGACTCACATCGCCCGTTTGATGTTCATTCATCTTCACCTTTTAGCTCTTATCAATCTGCCATTCCTGCCTGAACCAATCAAGCCATCTTTTCTTTCACCATGTTTGAATCGGATTCTTTGAAGAAATGAAGGCCATGGAGAGCGTGATACCAAAAAAAGTGTGGGGAAAATGATCTGATGAAGTCAAACATGTTATAATACATTAAAAATGATTTCTAGTAAGTGAGCTAATTCAGGGAAATCTCAAATCGACCCTCCTCGCACATCCCTGCCGATGGGGTTCCCTGCTCCTGGATCATTGGGTGTGAGAAAATGTTTTAGGCCACTGCAGGGAGAGACTAAACACTCTCATTGTTTGAGATCCTCAGAAGGGTTTTTATGTACTCAGCTGCAATGACGGATCCCAGTTCCTCGTCTTCAGGTAGAAGCCACACATGCCAAGAGAGAACAATGGAAACACATTTAGGTTTTCATTCTACCTTTCACAGATGCCAGCCAGACACTTGTGTCTGATCTCTCAGGCCTCGTGTTATCAAGACTTCCGTCAGTCCACTTGGACTCAAGGAAGGAATGATTCGAATTTGCTGGTCAAAGGTCAAAGGTAATCGTGACCTCAGAAAACTTGGTTTAACGCAAGAATTCCTAGGCTGATTATTTCACATGAATGTCATCATATAGAATTAAATGGTGAGGGTTTGCTTCAGTCTGACATCTTCATGCTCAGCAAACACATCTTTCTAGTCCTTATTTAACACCAGAACTGACAGAGCCGGTACTTCACTACATATGAAGTAGAGTCTGGACAGACTTTTGCTGGGTCCTGTTGTCTGCCGTGATATTAAATCACATATGTGGGTGTTCCACAAGAAATCTTAGTGGGTATGAACCTACTTTTTTGCCCTGTTACGTGGTCCAAACGATGGGATCAATGCTTGAGAAAGCGGCTCGATCTCTAACGCAAGTCATTTTCATTTGCTGCAGGACAAAGACTGAAAGCAACATCTTTGGCAGTATCATTTAACAATGTTCATCTGTCCAACTTATTTCTTATTTCTTTCTATCTTATTTCTTCTAGACTCAAACTATGGCTAGACTGCTTGTTCAAAAAAAAAAAAAGCCAACGAAGTAGAGCTGGAATAATCAGAAGAACGAGGTGACAATAGTCAGTTGTTAAAAACCATGAACCGACCAGGCGCTTCTTTCACTCCAGTGGGAATCATATTTAAGGCAGTCCATTAAGAAAATGGCTCCCTCTCAATCTTTACAGACTTGTCACATCAGCAATAAAACTCATATCTCTTGCTGGGTGAAAGCGTTCTGGATACGGGACCCGTATTCACAGCCTCCATCCCAGATTTGTTATGGGTCTTCGTGCAGAGTATTTGTGGTGGGAGTCAAACAATGCCGCCTTCAGACATTTTTCATATTTCGGCTGGCTTGATAAATATACGTATGTGTTCTACTTAGCATGCAAGGCATGTCTGCAGCAGCTCCTCCACTTGTGCTTTAAATGTACTGAAAACACACCTGCGTGCTTTGGACCTATATATCTAGGAAAGTCCAACACGCAGTCGACTTTAGAGCCATAAATTGCCACCGATAGACAGGCGTCTTGACTGAAGCTGTACGATGGCGGTGTCGGTGACCTCCCAGCTGATCTTCCACTTCCTCTCCTATGACACACAACCCTTTGGGACGTCTCCACATCTCTAGTCCGGTACTTCCAAGCCCAGATCCAGACGTATGATGTTCAAGTGATATGCGAGGGAAGCGTCAACCAAGTGTGACCGCCAAACAGATGACTGTTTTCCAGCGGCGTCGATGGAGTTTTTTAGACGCTGCAGCGAGGACCACACAGAAGAAATGGCTCCTCTCCACGGGCTGACTGATGATTAAGCGAGACATAGTGTATTTTCCTATGGCTCCATAAAGACATGAGCCGGGAGAGCCGTAAAAGATGGTGCAGACAGACAATGGAAATAAATAAAGCGGAGTGGGAAAAGAGGAGGTTAGGTTGGCGAACACTTCTCAGCAATAAAATGGCAAATCTTTTTTTTTTTTTCTTTTTGAGGAGGGGGGTTGCTATTAGTTCAGGCTTCTTTGTTTGTCATCTTTTGTCAACTGGAATTGTGTATATCTCATTTAAGAAATGACCGACCAAGCATTCGATCAAAGCATAAAACACTGAAAGAAGGCAGGGATAAAGGTTTATGTTTTAAAGGATTATGATTCTTCTTTTTTTTTTTACATATTCCAGAGATGATAAATTGTTGTGAGATATAATGTGCCCCTATGAGCGCTCTCCTTCTTTAGATTAATGGGCCGTGTTGGGAAAAGTGTGCAGCGAGGCATAGAGCATAAATAAGTCTTTAAGTAGGCTGCTATAGCAGCTGTGGGCTCAGTGGATGTCTCAGTCTACACACAGACAAAGACCGGACTATGATTTACTGGCCTTACATTAATGCTCCGCTCATACAGATAAAAGGGAGACGTGAAGAAGCGAAGCGTGACTGCATGTGATCCTCCAAAGTTACATAAACCTTTGGCTGCGTCAAAGGAAAAGTTTCACCTCCGAGTCACTTGGAGAAGTGTTAACGCTCGCCCTTATGGTGTTTTTCAAAGCTCGCAACTAAAAACAAGGTCATTATTATTGTGAAGTGGTTGCTTTGTTAGGCGGATGATTTAGGCTGTCGGGGTCAGAGTCTGACCTCATTTGTGAACCAATCATAACCCGTAAGACCTGTTTACTGTAAATTCCTGTGCAGCTGGAGCCTTTACAGCCTCCAAAAAATCCCGTTGCTGCTCTCGATTGCGTTGTCGAAGCAACTCTTCTGGGAAAAAAACAACAACTCAGGTTTCAACTTTAAGTGATACCTCCATTATTTTTGCTGGAAAGCCAGACTTTTTTGGGAATTCAGAACTTAAAGGTTTTAGACAAAACAACCAAATGTTTAACCTAAATTAATCTATATGATTGATTTCTCCCCATAAATGCACAGAAGAAACCACTTTTTTTTTTTAATGTTGCTGCAGTTGCTAGGTTACTCCCGTGGTGTCCTAGCTCTATGAAAGAGATAGTCTTTCTAAGAAAATGACCTGCAAGGACTTAAAATACCCTGACTGACTCTTAATTGACAGATGCCCTCTAGTGGCCACAGTAATGATGACAAGAGTAAAGCATGAGGAGAATAATTGAAACAATTTTGCACCTGATTCAGACCATCTGGCGAGCCTGTTTGTGTTCCTGTTTCAAGGCTGTTTGGAACCAATTACCCTCCTAAATGATCCTGTGCTGTGAGATGTTCACGGATTTAAAGTTAATGTTACTTGTTAGGTTGCAGCAGTAGCTAGCAACAACCCTGTTTGAGGCTAACAATAATGATACTATTTCCAGCTCACCCTGCAAAATGTTTTCATGTCTGTGACTTTCATAATCAATGCAAAGTGTTGCACAAACAGCTGATTCCATGTTTGTTTTTCTGAGGTTCTATGAGATCATCTGCATGGAATCGTCGCTCTGAAATCATTCGGTATAAATGCCAAGTTGTTGTTTCTGAGTCTTGACTGAATCATCAGATCCCTTCTTTGTGTTTCCTTTTACAATTCCGATATCAATAAATCTGTTGCTATATCTGCGGTCTCCCACATATTTACATCAGTTACTCATCCTCATGTGTGCACCAGGCTTTTGAGTGAATAGATGAGTCAACAAAAACACTGGTGTTTGACGTTAGAGATGATAATTTATTTCCTTTTTGGTCCAAACTAAAACCGCATTGCTTATTTGAACACAAACCACAATCTTTTCTTGAATCTAAGAGCCCACCCCCAACACTCACACCAAAAAAAACTTTGTATTCAGTAATTTGTCACAGCTTTGGAAGCCACGATAGCAGATCCTGCCACCAGCAGCAAAAGGTTCTCAGGGGTCATGTCGGAGGGTCAGAACAAACACATAAGCTTCTTCTTGCACCCAAAAAAAAACCCAAGTTGATTTAAGTTTTATTTAATTCAGTGTCGTATTGTAACCCATCTTTGAGAAGCATTCAATTTAAATCTCTGTGACAGTTTGTGAAAGAAATGTTTTGTGGTAAAGTTCTAGATGGAATCTGTGGCTGTAGCAAGCTTTAAATTACAAAATGACTCTGGAAAGTGCATTTGAACGAAGCTCCTGTTGGTGAGCCATTTAATTTGAATCTCAGACTGAGTGTGTCAGTTTTTCTAATTCCTCGGTGGATTCTTTGTGAAGGAGGGTGCAGTGGAGTTAATTTAGCATTAAGAGCAGGTCCCATTTTAAGTAACCCTTAAACTGTGAGAGCAGATGTTCACAGGGAGCCTCTGCAGCTGGCAGGCTGCTGGAGATGTTAAAGGGAGGAGGGGGGCACTATATTGTAACATACCACAGTGGAAAGGAGTCATTGCACCTGATCCATGAAGTTACAGGCCGAATACCACCCACCAAATACCACACACAGCTGTGCGGCGGCCGTGGAACACCAGAGCTCCGACACGTCTTCACCGGCAGAGTGATAACAGATGGAGATATGGGAGTTGTTGCTGCTAATCCAGAGGTGTTATGTGTTGTTGAACTTTTACAGCCTTTTACACAGACAAAGAAAGAAAATGCCAAGAGCTCTAATAATCCCCTCATCAGATATTAAATATGTCACTGCCAATACGAAAATGGCAGTTGGCCTCTAAACGGAAACATACTCACACTGTGGTTATTTGACATGGTGCGAAAAAAATTGTTTGTTTGTGTCTGTGTATGAATGGATTGACGTTATTTCTCTAAGTAGTTAACTTTATAGTGAATATCAACTTATTCTACATATACACATTTATTTAAAGTAACAATACCACCTTTTTGGATATTTACACTTTGTATCATTTTGTCTATTGGTTATATGAAGCTAAATGGTAGCTTAGCATAAGCAAGTTATTTTATTTCAGAAATAATCCTGCTCAGTTGTAAATTATGATTATTAAGTAATGTTTTTCTACAGTATAAGCAAGTTACAAAATGTCAAACTGAGCTTGAGAAGTCCTTGTAAGTTCTTTTTTGGGTTCACTTTGGACAGGGCCAGGTTAGCTTTTCCGGTCTTCATGCTAAGCTAACAGAGTGTTATACAGCAAAGGTCTCAGTTCCAACAAAAATCTGCTCAACTTCTGCATGCACTCAAGTTTAAATGAAGTTCAGGACATTTATATTTCACTTGATTTCTGTCATTTATAGTATAACAGTTAGGTTGTTTAGCTAGCCAGAGGATGAACGTTACACTCGCTACAGAAACAAGCTACATGACAAACCAGTGTTAAAAGGTGTATGCTACCACCTAGCGTAGCACGCGGAGTGTGCAACAGCATAACTTTAAAACGGGAGTTAAATTATGGATATTAAACCTGCTCGTTATAAATTTTTTGAAGCCTTCTGAGCCTTGGTTTGCTGATCCTCTACCTCTAACAGAACTTTTACATTCCCATCACTTCCCAAACCTAAAAACTGCCTCTTGAGGTGTGTGGAACCGCGGAGGTTGGAACTTTCTCACATCTCCGGGCTCATGTTTAACAGACACTCGACGTAGAAGAGTGTTATCGTCCTTCTCATCTCACTCTTGGCAAGAAGTCTATTAAGCACATTTCCCAAAAATGTTGAACTATTACTTCAAAACTACTTGTATTCTTTTACTAAAGTACACCTACAGTGCCAAAAGTGTCCCGCAAAGTGATATCACGTAGCGACTGATTTGATGTAAGCAAAACACTGTCAGAGTTCTTGGCGGTAAAGACATTGAAAATGAACCTGCTCTGCTGCTCCGGCTCCATTTTCTAGAGCGATATCAAAGAATCACAGTGGAGATGTGCCAACTGAAGCAGGTCTTGATTTCCTAATCATCTGAAACAACAGCAGAGGGCCGAGCAGATCTTTGTGCTGATGGATCACTTGGAGCACAGCCACAATAAATGAATACAGTGAGGAATGTTGTTAAATTTTAGATCGACTGTGCCGCTACGAATGACTTGACTCTTTCTAGGGACAAATATTATCTTTTCAAAGTGGAATGCTTACACTTAGAAGAGCTTTTCCTATTATTTTCTTTAGAAATGTCTTTGTTAGCTGAGCAAGTTGAGGTGAATGCTGAATGATTTTATGTTGACAAAATCTGCTGTGGTCAATCTGAATGTTTTTGTAGAAATGGAGAGAGCGTGTGTGGTTTAAAAGCTGATGTTAAGTTTAAAAGAGACATGTATCATGCTGGAGGCCCCTAAATTACACACATTTATGCAGGAAAAAAAGAGAAAATGAGGAGACATTCACTGAATGAAGTACAAAAACACATAAAACTTGAAAAATGTTTAAACTGGTCTGAGCTCCAGTCTCTGTTTGTATTATTTTATTACAGTTAGGAGGACATTATTACCAATACAGGCACAGATGTCATAATGCGTAGTAAGTGGTATTTTCCAACTGTTTTATGGAGGGGAGAGAATTAAAAAAAAAAAAAAAAATCGGAGAAGAAGTTTATGATATGAAAATAAATGGTGAAAGACAAAAATTTGAGCTGGTTGTTGTAAAAGGGGAGGGGGGGAATTCACTTAATATTTTTAACAAATTATTAAAAGTGTTAGGAAACTTTTTCTGTAAAAAAAAATCACAAGTGGTGGTCGTCATTATTTTTTAAGCAAGTATGCATTCATTTTTATTTTATTTTTGTCTCAGACATCTACAATATATTGTGGGGAGTCTAGGGTCACACGGTACTTTCATGTTGTAAAGTCTAATTTGATGAACACGACGCTTTTCCAGCAGTAATCAAAGTCATCAGTTAACTCCTGCCTATTTAGTCTTTCACCTGAACACCTGAATGTCTGGCATTCGCAGTCATCAAACAGGGTTTCACGTGCGAGGGAAGCTCATGACGCTACGGCACAAAAGAGCCGTGAAGGTCAAGCTGGTTTCATAATATAAATCAGAAATTCTCTGCTGAGTGAGATCGAGTTCAACCTCCTTCAGCATTCAAGCGCTCTTGTGTGCTTTTCTGTCTAGGCCTCTTTGTGAGTGTCGTTTTTACGTTGACGTTGAGGTGAATTATGTAATTTTTACCGACTATATGACGATAAAATGAAATGAAATGGTGGCAACCTGTTATTTTCCTAATGGTTTCACTGTTATTTCCTGATCTAAATCCAGATTCCACAAGTGGTCACTCTTAATTGCCTCTGAACTGTAATTTATCACACATATTCCTGGGACTGTGGTCATAGTCAAAGCACTTGGAAGCCCATCATATCAAGACCGACAAGATCTCATATGGCCACAAGAGGGGGCCAAAGTATTCAGATTAGTCCTTTATCCCTCAATGAGACCGGGACAGCAGGAGGTCCAACTTTTTACTTATGAGAATGTTTTGGGTTGTTTTTGTGCAAAATCTATTCTTTATGAAATTGTCCACATAATTAGTAGTCAATATAACTCAGGTCGTAATTGTTGGAGTTTAATTGATTCAAGAATGCTTTACTGTCAGGAGTTTAACTGTTTGATGATTCACTTAAATACAAAAGAGACCGTAGAGAGTAAACACTTTAAGATAGCCTCCACGTGATGGATGGACAGTCGTCCTACTGTGTACTGTACAAGTACTAAGACTACAACTACTGCGGTAGAATGTGAGAGGAGGGTATTTTTCCAACAGTAGAGGGAGACAGCAGCTGACACATACAGTCAGTCAGAGAACCAAGAACAGAGGATCAATGTGTCGACTGAAATACAAAACTAAAGTTTATGCAAAATTTAAACCTCACACTTTAAAAAAGAGAAGATTTTAGACATAGAAAACACTGAAGAACTCGTATTTAATCTTTTATGTGGAACTTCTGTAGTTATATTTTAATGATTTATGTCGTTCTCTGCTCACAATATAAGTTTATTCTTGTACGCAGGTCTGTCTTGAAAAATAGATGAGACAAGAACATCACAAGAAGATAAATTGAGATGTTTTCTTAAACTGTGTTTAAATCAACTCTGAGACGATTCATCTCATTTCTAAATCTCTCCCAGCAACTTCTGCAACAACACAAAGTACCATTTGTATGACTTCATGTACACTGTCATTACTACAGTTAGACATTTTCTTTCCCTAGCAGTGTACTGAGCCTTTACTGCAGGCACGAACTCGGGCGTCGGACTTGTGGCACCTGTGTCAAACCCACATGACTAGAGACTTGACTTGCACTCAGACTTGGAGTACAGCAACAGCGCCATCACCATGCACTTTCACTACCAACAACTCTCCCGGTTTAACCGCATTATCAATTACCTGTGTCACTTGGGAATCACACCGCGAGTGTAATTACATTTTTAATACTACCATCATCATGGCAACCAATGTTACAGCTGCTTGTAGTGCTCCTAGTTGTACAGAATATTTGACTTAGAAGATCCATCACAATAAGAGATCTCCACTTCATGATTAGGATAAGCATGATAATTCACAGTAACAGTATTATTGTGATACTGAAATGTGGTGATACTTCTCAGTATGTGAAATGTGGCGATACTTCTATTAGTCACAGCCATCTTTAAAGTACTTTCCTTGAAAATCAAGTATTGTGGAGGTTTTTTTTTTTTGTTAACGAGGATGTAAAGATTTGGTTGAAATACATTCCCCACAAGAGGAGAAATATTTGGCTGCGAGTATTTCTGCTTTAGCTCAAGTGCTGGGGTTGTGTACTCTCTCTGCCAATGAATATAAATACCCATAAAACACAAACCAGAGGTCACTCGGAGCACACAGACGTCATCAGATCGTGATCTAATCAATTGTTCCTCAACCTAATTATCTTGTCAGATGTCATTAAAATCCATCCCCAGATTTTGAGGTTACAAACCCACAGAGATGATCACAATATTCCTCCTATACAAAAACTGTATTATAGCCACAATAAAAACTACCTTAAACCTTGCAGTGATTACAGGGGTCTGAGCAGTAATAGTGATTTAAATATTTTAATATGCTTTTCTTATTTTTAGACCAGCAAAGGGGAAAAAAAAAACTGGCTGCAGTGGGTGGTGGAGATGATATATATAAAGGGAAGACTATTTTAGTAGATGAATAAATCTGACTCATGAAATTTGCTGCACACCACAGTCCTCCTCATCACTGTACCATTACACTCTCTAATCACACTGAAGCACCGTGACCGTAGTCTGCTCTGAGGAGTGATATCAAAGTGCACACAAGCACCCTAAGTACTGTTTTGCATACAAATAGATCTGATCCAGACACGACTGATCTGATAAAGAGGTGATCGGCAGATTAAGAGTTTAAGAAGCTCAAATGAGACGGTTTCAAAGCTTTCACTTCACACCAAGGCTCCGGCGAAGAGTTGCCCGCGGGGTAAAGATACACAGAGGACACAGCAACACTAATTTAACAGATTATATTAAATCCAATGTGGCTCTTCTTAAAATCAAATGTATTATCTCTTTAAATAATTTAATCTGTATGTTCTTGCATATTCGTGTCCTCCCCTGCAGATTTGGTGAAGACTTATTTAACCCCTTGTCGTGCTCATTGATATGAAATAAAGTTTTCATATGTGGTCGTGGAGTCGGCTAAAACGGGCCATATTACAGCCAATAATTCAGTCTGTAAATTTAACCTGGGAAGGAGGAGATTTCATACAGTCACACTAGAAAGTACATTTCATTCAATAAGTAGCAGAACAGACATGTAATTGCTCATGTTGGGTGCATAAACAGACAGTCTAGAAAAAGGAAAGTTTTGTAAATAAACATGATAGTGCAAGAACAATGTAGATTCTCTATAGTAAAGTAAGAGCCGGTGGTTGATCTCTCCTGGACCGGAGTGTCTTAGATATTAAAACTGAGTCCTTTTGGGACCTTGAAAACCCTCTTAACAAAAACAACAGTAATAATATCTGACTGTTAATCTGCAATAAAGGGAAAAAAGGCTTTCAGCGGCTTTTGTCCTGCAGAGGAAAAGGCGATAAAAGAAAACAGTGTGCTTCCCTGAGCACTTATATTGAGATCTGGCACTTTGGTCCGCTGAAATGAAAAGACTGTATTTACTGTAAATGCCACATGACAGAACACGCTGTTCGCTCATTTCAGATGTAAATGTCACAGTACTTTTCGCTCAGTAAAAGCACTGTTTTATGTTGCATTGATATGAATTTAACAGCCAAATCTCGTGTACTACAGACATTTGGTTCCATCGTGCAACCCGAGTGTTTCAGCCGAGTGATAATGTACCCAGTGTAATTGCAGTACTCGTTGTTAAAATTCAAAACGAGAACTTGTGACATTTTAAGCAACATGCTTGTTGGTTTGGTTGCCAGCCTCCCCAATAAAAGAGGCATTTCTTTTCACATTACAATCCCTGAACTCCAGTAGGAAACATGCAAGGTTTATCAGCACGTTTTCCAACTGTCTTCCAGTTAAGTGCACTCTGTGAGATATCCTCCAGTGTACTAACACCCTTTGTGGATATTCATCAGTGCAGATATTCAGTTCTTTACCCAAGCGATTGTATTTTGTCCCTCTGACTTTTTATGGCGACACGCACTTGAGAGATAAGTGAAACTTATTTGCATCAACACATTTGATAGTTTGATAGAGGGCCATTTTTCTGTTGTCTTCCATCGCCAAGAGGATTACCTTTCAAGGAATTTTCATGGAACACCATTTAAGTGGGTCTGATAAGGCCTCCATTGGGCAGAGATAACAGCCTATCCACACGCATTATTGATCTTCTTCTGACCTGTTTGTGGAAGAAAAGCTTGTCACACAGAGGGCTTCACCCTAGAGAGAGAGGGGAGCAGAAGTGAGGTACAAATAAAGAGAAAAGAGGCAAAAGGAGAGAGGGAAATGGAGCTTATATGCATCAGATCAGATTATCTGTAAATAATGATATGCTGCATGAAAGCTTTGTGCGTGAGCTGACTTTTAGCTTCTCATTATCTTATTCTTTAATCATAGCAACTTTTGTATTTTACTCAGCAAATGCAGAGTTTGCAGGTAGAGGAAGATTTATTCATACACCCTTTCGTTCATTAATATTTCAAGTTTGTATTTATTTCCATCTCTTTGAGCAGGGAGAAGAAAATGCTGCCTACAATCCAAATTAATAAACTCAGGAATTTGGAGGGTTGCATCATGTGACCAAAATCTGAAATCCTGATAAAGGTTGTCTCATACATTGATAGCAATTCATATCAAAATATTGAACACAGCATCTGCAAATTCAATGAATAGATTTTTTTTTTAAAGAAAAAAATTCATTTGTTAATAAATGTCCAACTTTTCAATCAAGCGTGTAACAAACTAGAAAGTCCTGGCAAACAGGAAAAATACATTGACGTAAAATTCTCCTTCAAAGTGTTGATTTGCATAGCATAGCGTAACAACAAAGGCTTTGATGTCGAATGTATATATCGCCCGAGCAACTTGCATCCTCTTTCAATTCTCTGTGTAAATCAATTACATGACAGGCCTTCTTCACTACAATATCTCCAGTTTGAGATATTGCTGGGAGCAGCAAGTGTGGGATCCCCAGCTAGCGTTCGTCCTCAAGCAAGACACTTAGTCATGCTTTCATTCTGTAAACCTGAAAATATAACAGTCCAACATCTGCTGGACAAGCAAAGCTGAATGTCTCCTCAGAAAGCCTCGAGCTTCCTGCAAAGAGGAATGAAATTGGCCCTCGGCGAACTCTGAAGCTGGAGAAAAGTGTTGTTGTGTCATGGCCTGCCAAAAGTGCACCCTTGCTGCGTGCTAGATGGGAGAAGCGAGCCGGGGGCCGATGCACATGACCTTCCGCTATCAGAGCAGACACGCTCATTTATCACCGCAACCTTGAATCATTGTTTTACTCAGCTTGAGCCCTTATGCTTCTGCTCATGCAAAAATACAACAAGTGCATTCAGGTTTGCGGCAAAAGCAGAGTCAGGCAGCGGAACTACAGCGGCTCAGTTTAGCATTTGTGTCAGTAAATCTACTCTCACATCCTTAAAATGGGCATCTTCTTCTAAAAGAGCTTTTTTTATCTTGGGAAGGAGAGACTGTCACACCTAGGAGGCCCATTATTGCATTGTTTTGAGAAAATTGGATTATTTATGATGCAGCAGGGTTGCAGCTCATAAACCTGATGAGGATTCTTTGTTTGTGTGTGTGTGTGTGTGTGTGTGTGTGTGTGTGTGTGTGTGTGTGTGTGTGTGTGTTTGTGTGTGATCCCTTACAAAAAGGACTTGGAAGGGTCCTTAGAGAGCATGAGCTGGCAGATCCCCCACTGTTTTACTGATCTGCTATAGAGTGACAGAGCATAGAAGAACAAAACAAAGCTGGTAGCGAGGAACGGCCGATGGCATCGTGATGGCAGCGAGGGCTCAGATATGTGATAAAGGCATGTTTACTTGATGGATCGAGACAGGGCGCACCATCTGCTGTGATTTCTCAAACAGTAGCGAGGACCTTTTGGAACTTTTAGAGGGGAAATATTATGAAATTCTTCATTTTCTGTCATAATGAATACAGACACAAAAAAGAGCCTACAAAACGGTACCAAAGCTGAAATCTCCCCTAAAATCAACACCTTAAAATGTTGCGAAAATTAATTGAACCAAATGCATTTATTCATACTGTTGAAAACTGTCTGACAGCCTGTGTACAATTTATACCGCCAAGCTGAGTCGGCAACATGAAGGATATTAAATTCCAGTGGAGATGCTGATGTAAAATGTTTAATTAAAGTTGAGGAGTTGGGTTTTTGTTTTTTTTGTTTGTTTGTATTTTTTTAGCATGATGAAAAAACTGAGAAGCGTCAGTGAGTTGGTGAGAGTTACGATTAAAATACACCCGGCATGTCTGCGCCCCGTCACATCAGCCGTCTGTTTACCTGCTCCTCCGTCAGATTCCGTTTATTGTCACATGTCATTTAAAACTGTGCCAACAGAGTCAGGCAACTTTCTGGGCTTGCAGCAAATCAAAATTCTGAGCAAACTTAAATCACATGTTTGTGTATTTCTGTTGGCGGACAACGCGATTAATAGCATGAAGGGCCTGAAATGGCACTTCGGCTCTGGGGCCCTAATTAAAGCCTCAGGCAGCTATGATGGGGCCCTCACTCCTGCGTAGAGTGGGACTGTTCTGTAGAGAGAGAGAGAGAGAGAGAGAGAGAGAGAGAGAAACTGGAACCTGATCATTGATTAGGTGGGGATGTGGATCCACTTGGTGCTGCTAGATAACACACACTAAACATAGAATAGAAAGTTTTCATCGTCATTGTACGAGTAAAACAAAATTGGAACGCACTTCTTCGGGTGCTACAGGATGAATTAAAAAAAAAAAAAAGGACTTTCAAACATATCACACTCAAACAAACCCACATTCACATGTTGCAGGTTACTGCACAATCCATAAAAACATATTGTGTTGTCATACTCTCGTGAAGATGACGCTGTACAGTGCTGACATAAACCTGATTATATTTGATGCATCAGGCTTACTTCCTGTAACTACTTTGTGGCGTTATGAGAATCGCTTGAATTAATTCCTGGTAAAATATCATTTAAAGGTTTCTGATTACCTTTTACCTAATCCTGTTCACTCCAACACAAACAAAACCAATCCCATCCTCAGTGGAGGTAATAATCAGGTAAACAAAGTGATTCCTGTGAGAAAAATTGCTTGTAAATGCACAGACATATGAGATTTCCAACAATTTTTTTCTTTCTTTTATGACACTTCAATTTCCATATACAGTAATCTGCTCCAGGCTCAGTACGCCCACAGTGAAATGAATACAATCGGCCCCCTTGTAACTGGAGACAGACGGTCTTATATTAGAAACAGCCTTTTATTCATTTTTCCTTGTTTCATAAGTCTGTTTTCAGGTCTGCTCTCATTTTGATATTCTTCACTTGTCATTTTGGTGAGTCTTGCATCATTTCAGCTTCACCTCCACTTATTCCATCATTGCAACAAAAATCAAACACACTGCACTTAGTTTCTCCGACCGAAAAAATGTTTTCATTCACTTATCATTCCTGGTTATTTATTTTGAATGATGGCTTATGAGTTTTGCAACTAAAAAGCTCTAGACAGCTATGGGGCAATATCCCTCTTTATCCTGGAAAGCTTCTAATAGTACAAATCTCCACTAAATGTGGAATTGGATTTAAAGTGACAACAGACCTTGAGAAACAGTGAGAAATTACTGCAATTTGGGGATTTCACCAAGAAATTTCAAACTAAATATTTGAGCTGTGAATCATTCTAATTATTTTTGTTAGATTGTCCTCCACTTACTGTGGTAGAATGGGTTGAGGAAAAAGATACAACTAAACAGGAAGTCTCTTACAAACCAAGCAGACAATAGCATTCCACTCTCAACACATTTATACTCCAAACCAGAGCTCTTAGTGTACCACATGTACTGCATTTATCACATACACCGGCAGATACATTTTAGGTTTTGATGTACTTTTCTTGCTCTAAAGTTGTGGACAAAGATTTGCAGCGTCTGACTCACGCCTTCTGTCTCGTTACTGGTTCATAATTATTCATCTACTTCACATTTGTTCATGTTTCAAATCATGTAGCTTGTCATTCGATAAACAGACATTTCAGGGAATGTGATCGTGAAAACTTTCCTCAGGTCTGAAAATAAATATACGTATTATTTTGATGTATCGTTTGAATTTTGATGTATTACCTTTCTCTTTTTATTCATTTTTTTATTTGCAGGCACCACTACGTCGCTAAGAGGAGTACTGGCACTTTTTGCCGCTTGGTGCACTCCTCAAAACCCCCATAGCATTAGCAACCAGTATTAAAGTTAAGTTTTCTGCTATAAATACTGTTAAGGGCTGGCGTTGTGGCCAGATATTAGTTGGTTCTATGTAAGACTTCATCTGTGAGTGTGTTTGTACCCTGGTTTAATTCATGTGCTTTGAGGAGACAGACAAGCCGAATGAAGAAAACTTGCTCAGTGAGGAATAATGTTGCTCTTGAATAGGCATGTCAGTGTCAGCCGAGCGGACGTGAAATGATTGCTCTTTCCTCTCCCATTCTTCCTGTGACGAACAGCCAACTTCAGTCAATCACACCTACGTCCTGTAAAATGTTCCAATTCTTAAATGCAGAAATTAGACTCAAGGTTGCACATGTAATGAAAAGGTTTATTGCCCGGTGGGACAGGTGAGGTGGCAGAGAGAGGGAGAGAGAGGGAGGGAGAGAGAGGGGTGATGGATAGTCCAACTTCCTGTTGGAGAAAGGTTTGATTAATGGCCGTCCACTCGGCAAAACACACCAGCTGTGAGGGGAGATAAGTACCAATACAAAGAGCAAATTACTGTCTCTACTGTAATAATTAACCCCAGAGACCAACACACACAGGAAGTATGGATTACTTGTGGAACAGCCTCACTTCCTCTGGCATATAAGTTTGCCCCCCCCCCCCCAAAAAAAAAAATTAAAACAAAAACAATTCTATCACCACTGGCGCTGAATCCCTGCTTTCGCTGGAGGATTTAGGTCTTTTGTACAGTTGGGTGAGCTGTTCCTGAAGATGTATGAGCAAATTACAGGCTGGTGTTTTTGAAAAAAGATGGAGCCAATTGTGGAAATGACTGTCAACACACTGCTGCCAAGCTCATCCCCCCGGTGCCGAATCGGTACCCAAACAGAATTCACTGAGATATATGGAGTGGAATAATTGCTTGTCGCGCAGTAGGCAGGAAGTGATACAAATAAACGAATGTTTTAAGTTTTTGGACTCACAGCTGGAGGAGCTGGAGGGCGAGGTGGCTGCTTCAAAATGTTTTTCCATGTGGGGTGACATTTAAAGTAGAATATTTGATAAGACTCGACAAAATACAAGCCAGTTTGAGCAGAGGCAGAATGCATTCCAGCTGCCTGCACCGCTCACCATGAATGTACATAATTATTCTTCATGCCTCAAGTTCCCAGTGGTTTTAAGCCCATAAGCCCCCTGAGTTCCTCCACGCTAAAGTTAGCCTTTGATAACAGCTAATGACTGTGGCAGTGAATTATTCAACCATAATATTATTTGAACCTGAGCTGATTAGAAACATGTGCTTTAGTTTTTGAGTGTCAGAACGATTTATGGGACCCTCACTGATGACCTTTCCACTCGCTGTATACACGCGTCTTACATCACTCCGGCGAACGCCCCTCTGAGAGCTCACCTCTATTTTCTGCAACACACTCAGAAGCACAGCTCAATTACTTCCCTCACACTTGCTTTCTCAGTTGTTTTGTAGTGCAGCAAAGAGACAGCAGGCAAGCACATTTAGCACATGAATTTATCTATTACGTAACAATGGAACAAGTCATTTTGCCGCGTGTCAGTTGGGGTTAAATTGATTTATTGTTCCATATACAAGTAATGAAACAACAACCTTTCCTTGAGAATCTGTTGATCTACTTAAAAGAACTCCTGTAGAGAGAAGAGAATCACGGGACGGCAAAAGAAGCTTTTCAAACCCTTGGCAAATAAAAATCTGAAGGAAAGCCTGAAACTTTGACATATCTTAAGGGGAACAATATGAGCGACTTGCAAAAATAAACAGCTGAAAAACCAAGTCAAGCTACTAACTCCAGGACTCACGAAAATGAATGCAGAATGCTTTCTATAAAGAAGACTCAGACTGGTGTCCTTTTCCTCTGAGAATGAAAGAAATGTCCAGTTTTTAGTTTGAGGCTGGGACATCTGGGGGTTTCCTGCAGGTGTAACTATGATGAGTAACAGCCTCACTGTTATGTTGCGGTGCCGGTGGAGGCTGGAGGACCCAAAGGCTGAAGTGGGTGATTTAATCAAAACAGAGAACAGGACAGTGGTGACGCAGATTCATACACCGACAAGACACAGGTGAATCACTCAAAGTGGTGAAAAACAGACAGAGGCAGGAAGTTCAAGGCAAACAAGACACAGGAGGGAAGTGATAACAAAAGTATGAAGTATGAGAAAGCAGGGGAAGACCGGGAATAACTAATAACTAAAAAGTCACAGGGTCCAGAGGGCGGCATGACACTCACGATGGCCTTGAACGCATGACCATGGCATGGGAGGCGTTACCTCGCTAGCGCAGAAGCTAAAACCTCTTGGCGCCGCTGTCAGTCGCCAGCATGTTTCTTTAGATGTTGGCCAGTGATTTACAAACCGGCTGCTGCTGCACGGATTGATTGTTGGCTATTTGTATGCATGAATAACTGTGCATAACCTTTCATAAGATGCCACATTTCATTAGAATAAGTCAAAAGAGTCCACATATGATTTTAAATTATATAGCTTTTCCTACCCACATCTGTGTAGACATGGAAGGTTGTGAATCATGGTCGGGGTATTTTATTAGAGGGGCACTCGGGAGAGCGAAGACCTCCGCCAAGGTCCATGTAATATTTCCTGAGAAATACATGAAAATGTCCAAGGACAAGAGTCACTTTTATGAAAATTAACTTCTCATGACCCACCGTTCAGTTGACTTATGAGAAATGTAAAGAGCTGAATCGAATTTTTGAAGAAATCCGTGCTGTGTCAGGCGATCGAGCCTGTAAACATTCGGTCAATTAAATGTCTTCTCAGGCTGAGTTAACCGAACCCAAAAACAATCAAGTGTCTTGGCTGTGTAATTTTGACCAGCCACAAAATGTAATCCCCCCCCCCCCGCCCCGTCAAGTTCAGTTTAAATCAGTATAGCAGTTTCTGTGTAATCCTGCTAACAAACAGACGAGGGAGAAAACAGTCCCTGCCTGGAGAAGCTAATGAAGGTAAATAAAGTTAGGCCAAAGGTCTTATTAGATTTCTTTAGTAAATTGCAGCAGTTCAGTCGTGTAATTAATCACAGGAAATTAATGTTTTCTGTTTAGAGTGGAAATACAACAGCAGTCGGATTAATTAAATAGCATCCAATGTCCTCTGTTCAAACCGTTTGTGGACGTTTATTTTGTTTGAATGTTTATACTGCGGATCTGATTTCTGCCAAGCTTTAGAGCCTGACAAACATCAAATCTGGAGGAATTGCATGCTGATTCATATCTTTACATTCCCTCCGGTCTACAATGGCTGGTAGACGGTGTCACGGCGGCGATCAGACTCTCCTCCATGTTCTCACTTTGTCTTGAATCAAAATACTGCAGTGCCACCTCCTACATCATAGTAGAGGAGCGTCTTCTGCTCCGATCTCCGGCTTGAAGGCTCAGCCGTCGCAGTGTGATGTCAGGTTGCGGTTGTGTGAAAGCTGACTCCGGTTCGAATTTTCTGTGACACAGAGGCCACTACATCCCCACCCCCACTGCTAAAACATTATCCCCCATTCAAATGAATGAGTCGACTGGGCCGTTCGCAGTAGCAGTGGATAAGGTGTGAAATACGGGGGTGTGTTTGTCACTTAGCCACTAACAATAATCTGTTACTTTCTTCCTAAAAATTTGAATTTGAAATACAACAAATGAATCCTGTAGGTTTTGAACCACATTTTCCCGCTGGACACACGTTTGTGGAATAATCTGTTTAGGATGTATTGTTTTATCGCTGATATTAGCAGGGTTTCAGGGTGTTGCAGTGGAGCCTATCGAACACTAGCATATGCCACCTGAACCACAGGCAGAATTGGACGTAAATGTGCATATTGTGATGTGATGTCGGATGTTTGACATGGCAAAGACCACTCGCTATCACTCTTCGAGCCTGACCTTTACTGCAGCCCACCAACTGCTCCACACACACCCGGCTTTCTCTGCACTTACAGAGATAATCACCTCACAAACATGTGTCCGGCTCTCCACAGCACAGTTTCCTTTGGATCACAACTGTGGAGCACACATGTGATAAATGATAGGCCTCATTTCACTTCATTAGCTCACCACGAGACACTTTTTTCTTCCTTCTTCTTGTTCCTAAGCTTTTCTCACTTCCAACTGGGTGGAGGAGATTACGGTGGGATGTGGTGAGGGGAGAGAGGTGTCTCTCCTCGTCACGCTGCTTTCCTTACAGTCCTCTCTAATTAATGATGGCCTCTAAACAGCAGCCTCAGCAGGGGGGGGGGATAGATTTCGGCAATGCCCCAGCAACTCTCGACTGTGCTGTGGATCAGGAAGAAGACAAGAAGCAAATGGAGATAAACGAAAAGGCATTAAAACTAAAAATAGTTCAAATGACTTTCTCCCAAAGTGAAACAAAATTGAGCCCTGCAAGTAGAAAAGAGACAATGCGACGATCGCTGTTGTTCTTACGGGTTCAATTACAGCGTCACGTGGTGCTTCATGCTGATGTAAGTAGTTATATGAGGGAGGCTGGTAGAAGTCGGAGCCCATAACAGTCTTGGTGCAGCGATGTCCCTTTGTTTGTTTAAAGGGCAGGAGAATCGATGGCCCCGTTTTTTGAGGCATGGCTCTGACCTCTTGCAGTGGCACCTGTATCAATCACGGGCCAGCCTTCTTCTCTGCCTCACTGCTCGTCACATTTGTCTCTTGTGCTTGAGAAGGCGAACGGAGGCTGTCTATCTACTCTCAAATGTCAGTCCACACTTCATGCCGGCTGTCAGCTGACACCCAGTAATGTATAAACGGTGTTAAAACGGGATGAGGACGACTCTTGAGTAGGGATCTATCAAAGGATAATATTGATTTTTTTTTTTTTGGAGAAAGATTTAAGTGTTGGCTGTTAGGATGGCGCGGGGAAAAAGAGAAGCCTCTCTTAGTTTGATAGATGTGAAATACTTGAATGATAGTTTCACCCAACAGCTCTCTCTGATTCAAGCAATAGTCCATCATATTTTCATACAAAGAATGTTAAAGCCTTCGCCAAATGAGGTCACATAATGTTCGCCCAGCTTGACGCAGCCAGGTAGATCTCGCTGGATGGTGTTCGTGTGTGGAGGAGGCAGGCTGTGCACATACCTGCGGTTATTCCACTGCTATCTTGAAAATAGATTATCAGACCACATGGATCAAGATCTGATAGTGAAACCAGTAGTTTTACCAAGGTTGCATGATTATTAGAAGAATTTATCCATCGTTTTTCAGGCGAAACGGCAACTCCTTACTTCCTGTTAGCGCTCCGCTAACGATTTAGTAGCCTCTGGCGAAGTTTATTATGTTCTACCTCTCTAAACTCAAAAGCTCTCAAAAAGGGTTCTCATGATTTGTTACTTGTTTCTGTCGTACAGGATGAAATTTGCGGATTTAACTGAACGAAAATCCAACTCCAAGACTGGACTCGTTTTTATTGACTTACATGTCATGAACATGGCTATTATGTATCAATGATTCATTCTGCAGATAGAGATATTTCCCAACACTCATCCACTCATGGATTAAACTGGCTGTGTTCCACATAAACAAAGCCATTTAGTATTTTCTGTATAGCCACATGAAAGAAAACAGCAGGAAAAATATCAAAAGCGATGCATGTCGTTGGAGTCTTTGACAGACGGGATGCAAATAATTCACCAAACCTACCGTACATGTAAATGAACACATCAAAGTGCTTCAGAAATGTTCTCATCTCACTTTCAGGCTGCAGACAATTTAAACGCTGTTGAATATTTATTACCACATGTAAGCGCCTGTTTCACTCGCCCTTAAGAAGTCTGAAGCAGACAAAATTGTCCAAGGAGATATTTTACTTGTTAACTCAACGGAGTTATATAAAAAAAAGCAGTTTAATCTGTATGTATAGCCGGTGCTTATGAAGGCACGTAGAAATCATCCAGCCAGTTCTTAGTAATGCAGAACTCCTGTCTGGGGTTGAAAGAGAGGGATGATTCCCATTATGGAGTAATTAGTCTTGTTGTCACCGCTGGACCTTGACAGTGAATCCACTTTCGGCGGCTCTGAAGGGATTTGGCTGTTTGCTTCTGCTGAATCATAATCAGTATCGTCTTCACTCGCCAAGGACGACGCCTTCAATTTTAACTCGGTGGCTGCGTGTGCGCGGCAGTACAGATGTCATGGACGTCACTGCTGACTGGTGGGGTGTTTTATGTTCTCCCTAGTGATACTTTTTACTTTCTTGGCTGACTGCGCTATCATGTTCCACTGTGAGTGTTGTTGGCTGTTTTAATACCTTTGCAGCAACAGCAGGTTGATGAAACTGACAGTTAAACTAGTGTTAATGTAGTTAGTCACATTATCACTGTACGTCCCACAGTTTGATGACAGGATGCATCTGCTTTCACACATTAACGTGGAAATTAAACCGATTCTCTTGTGTGATGATACTGTTTGAATTTAAATCAGGCATGCAAGGATCAGATAAGTCAGGAACATATTTCTGAGTATTTTGTTCTCCCTCTTTAAAGAGTTCAAATATGTTCATATAATTTTGATGATGGATTTATACTAATAGTGTATGTCGTGCAGAAATGTATCCTGTCAAACATAATTATGTGTCCTCAGCTAATCGCTGGCATGGTACAGAACCTCTCTTGACCTTGTTACTTGTAGTTGTGAGTAGAGAGAAACAGGTCGGAGTGTTTGCACATCACTCGGCACTAAGTGTTGAATCCTTTGCCAGGATAATGTTAACCAATTCTTAAGGTTTTGTATTGATGACGGCCCTCTCATAATCTGGCCGTGGCTCCGGTGTGAGAGTGCCGATGGTAGATTGGAAAGAGCACAGCATGGTATCATGCTGTTATGTCGGCTTCCATACAGAATGCAGTATTTGTATTTTGCAAAAACTCGACCCTGTGGTACATCAGCGACTAGGGTCATTGCTGTGCATGCCCCTCAACACCTTGAGAGACGTGCTAAAGCTAGTAGAATGCTAAGCTACAACGTTAGTACAAAGGAAATTTGGCCTCCTTGTTAGCTCTGCTTCATAATTATGTCATTGTTGTGGTTATAGTCTGGTTAACTTTAGGCACAAAAAGTCTTGGACAGGAGCCTTTAGATGAATAAAACATGAATAACATCGCGCTAAAAACAAATGGTTTTATCATCAGAAAAAATGCGTCCCCACATGTCGCTTCTTGCTCATTGTGTGAAATATTGTGTGTTATTTTGTCGTAGCATCAGTGAACAGCCTGCAGAATGGAGTTATCGTATTTTATGAGCTACATATGTTATATTTTGTCAAAGTATTGATTGCTAAGTGTATCATCTAGGAGGTTGAGCTGTGCACCTGCACTGGTTGGTGTGTTCCCATGTTTGTTAACATGTTCCGATAAGAAAAGCCCTTGTTCACAAAACACCATGCAGGCAGAAGAGTTGTCATTAAAAGTGAATTCCAGATTCTCTAAGCATTACATCCACATTTGTGAACCTGCACCTCCCGATTTATTTACAGTGCAGGAGTTTGTTTGCTGAATGGGCGTCTAGTGTGTTTGACTTAATGCGGGAGACTGGAGCTGCCAAATCATAATGAACCTGTATTTAATGTGCCTCTTTATAATCGTAAACACAATTAAATCTATATGTGCACTGGGGGACCACTGCCAAGGTCCATGAACTGTGATGTTTCCTGAGGAATTAATGAAAATGTCCTGACACAAGAGTCCATACAGGATGGAGGCAAATTGAGATGCTCTAACTGGGTCTTAATTGCACCTGATGGATAGCAATACTGGCAGTACTGGCAGGACTGATGTAAAGTGTGTTATGAGGAATAGTTGAAGTATTGATTTGATGCAATGCTCTCTTCTCCTGAACGAACTAAATCATCAGAGGCAAAGCTGTAGCATGCAGATTAAAAGCCACGTTTGAGCTGACGGATTGTTCAAGATATCACTCTGAGCCGCCAGAGTCCGTTCTGCTGAAGCTGCCCGGACAGCTCGAGGCGTGAGGTGACAGAAAATGCTGACTTATATTTCCAGGCTTTCATTATTTTTCCTTCATTCTACCAGAAATCCAGCTACACTTAAAAGTCAGCGTTCACTTTTGATTTAGTTTTTTCTGTTGCGGGGCCACAGCGACAGCTCAGCAAATCTCAAAGATTTGAAATTTATGGTCGCCTTTATGTGCCTCTGAAATGTAATAAAATAACGATGGCTGCGTTACGGCAAGAATCGATAGAGTTTGTTAGAATCGTTGTCTTCGGGTCATTGATTCCCACCAGACTGCTGCACATAGCTCTCACCTCCACTCTAATTGTCTCTTTAGATGCAGCTTATGAAGCAATTATTTGAGGAGTGTGTGGAGAAAAATAAAACATCAGCTCATCACACATGGAGGCCGTTAACAGAGCAGCATGTCCCTCAGTATTCCACTGATAAATGTCCTCAGGTCACTGGGATGACAGTTGGGACTGACAAAAGACTGACAATCGGCATGTCAGCTCCAGTCAGTGGAGTTTAGAAAGTGCAGAGATACTGTACATTATTGAGGAAATGCTCTGTGAAAGCAGGATTAACGTCGCGGCTGCTGATGGATAAAACTTCAGCGTGTCCAAAATGTCAACAGTTTTAAAAAATCGAATTTGTTAAACTGAAGCTTTCTTCAGCTGGATATCAAATCATTTTCTCAGCAAGCAGAGAAATCCTTCGACCTCGGTGGAAACACTGCAGCGACACAGTTCTCTCTCTCTCTCTCTCTCTCTCTCTCGCTCACACACACGCACACACACACACACACACACACACACACACACACTACGCCAGCCTGTCGCATCAGTCACAATCCTACAAGAATTTATGTGGAACTTTATTCCAGCCAGATCATTAATTTGGGAAACTACATGGAGAGCGTGATGCTGATTGTGACATTTCAATGATGATTAGTGCCACTAATTAACAAGTTGTGTCTTGTTAGTGCAACAAACAGAATTTTTGAGAGCCTTCAGGGACTCTGAGCAGGAGGACATGTTGGTTTTGTTAGTTGGTGTTAAGCTAGGCAGCATCTGATCGTTTGAGTTGTTCATGAGAACTGCAGAGATTAAATTCTTTTAACACCTGTGTTCTCTGCTTTGCTGTTAAACTATTTGTCTCTTACCGTGGCAGTAATTTCATCTCTGTAATCTAACATTATTTATTTCCCCTCAGGCTTCTAGCTTTGATCTGTTGATTATTCCTGCTCTGATTGAATTTTGTCATCTATTCTGGTTTTGTCATCCATTTTGGTTAATTCTGCTGCCCAGCAGGGTAACAAAAGTAGTTTCTTCAGGTTATTGTTAATTGAACTGTGTTGGAATCAGTTTGGATTTGGAAAATAAATAAAACAATCAGGATGTTTGCTGGTTTTTGAAGTCAGACTATCATACACGAACCAAGATTGTGCTTTTTAACCCAGCAGTCAGACGTCACATCGCGGCTGGTGAAGCAACAAACACGGGTGTCATACAGTTTCATTGACGGTGTTGGAATTTGAAGTCAGATGTTTACGGGGATGCGTGTGCGAGTGTGTTTGATTCTATGATGCAAAAGTGAAGTGGAAGGAAGCTGCGAGCAAATGTACCCCCGCCTCCAGTGCTGGATGCAGCCGTACATCCATGAATTAGTCAGTACTTCCCCACTTCCTGTATACTGGGTAGCAACAATAGTGCAACGATCCAATCGAGCTAAAAAAAAAAAACCCCGCCTGTCTGCAACTGTGCATGTACAACCACTGAGTGACGGGATGTAGCACGCTGTTGCTAATGAGCCAACTAATGAATAGTTCTGCACCACTAAAACTTGAAGATTGATTCATGTTAATGGTTGAAGTTGCTTGGCTCAAACCTATGATCGCGCACGCCATATTTCATTCGGCAGAGTAAACACGATTTTCTTACATTTTCGGGCATATCGAGTGCACAATTTGATGGAGGACGTGAGTTGAAAAAGTTAACAAGGCATTTTTCATTCCATCTGGATGTTAATTGAGCAAACTTCAACCAAAACAATAAGCATCTTTCCCACTCACACATTTCTGCACTTTGATGTCTTTTAGTTTTGTTCTCTGTTTCAAAGCCGCCTCTTCCTCCTGATAGTTGATTGTATGCCTTTTGTCTTATTGAGCCATCTTCTTCTTCAGCTCCGTGTTTGGTGTTGTTTGCCTAATGCCTCTCTCAATTATTGATGGTGCCTCTGGATTTTAATCTTTTATATATTAAAAGTCAATTTACAGGGAGTATGAATGCATAAAACATTTGCAGCTATTCTTTAGCACTCACATGAAGAGGGAGCCTGGGTTGCTCTCTTCCAATAAAGTGAAATGTACAAACAAAAGCTAGGATCTGAAATCTCAGCATTAATGTGCAGCAGCTGTTTCAGTGGTACCGCTGCATCCTGGTAGTCGAACACATTATATATCCAACCTTTCAGCCTGAGTTAAGACATGCTGCTGTGTACAGTATTTCTGAAGACATCACAACAGAAAACTGGCTTTTGTTTCATAAAACCAAAGTCACTCTATCACGGCTTTTTCAGCTTCAGTAAGAGAGAAGGGCGACATGCTGCCATGACGACAGATGAAAAACAAAGAAAATGGGCCTACACGCAGCAGGAAGCACAGGATGGTTTCTCTTTGTGCTTCAGCAGAAAACATTGTTTGGTTTTTCCAAACAGAGGCGTTAAAAGACGATGACAGCAGAAGGAATTTGTAAGGTTGCGATTAAAGGTTTTCCATGCTCACAAGTTGTACCTTTAAGGTTGTTCCACCAGTAGCAGTTCTATATTTCCACTATTATGGTAAAAGATGTCATATTTTGTCCTAACGGAGCCAGACATGTTACATATAATCGAATAAAAAGGACATAGTTTAGCCCCTGCAAGCCACGTGCAATAAGATGATCTTTTGTCCTTTTAGATCACCGCTTGATCTACTCCAGCAAATTGGTTACCTGTTAGACTGAAGACAAATGACCAGCGTGTCACGCTCCATAAAACCTGGACAATTACGTGCAGTGGCATTACAATAATGTGTTCCACCCACTCCAAGCATACACATTTACGTTCCCCAATCTATTAAAAGGCAGAAAGTGTTTTGTTTTTTTTGTGTTTTTTTTTAAGCAGTTTAAGGTTTAGGAAAGCATTTTAAGCCGTATCTCCTTGCACTGGGGTCATTCTGCACAGAGGGTCTGGTTTGTCCGAGTTCCTGTCCGATGATATAATGTGGTATGACTGTAAATAACTTCTCTGTAAATGATTTTCCGTCCTATTATTTCCTCTGGAACGTTTCTTTGGTCAGACGCAGTCCATGCATCGACACAGTGACATTGTCAAGGTGTCTGTGATTAAATGGTTAAAGAGCCCAAAGGCCAAGATCGCTGCGCATGCTGCTCATGCAGGGTTTTAGAGGGACGTGTGAGGTTCTATTACAATTGCCAAGGTCAGCAGTGTGACAAGGTCAGTGGTGTGAAAAGGTCAACGATAAATCTTTCATCTCCAATTGTTACATTCACGAAGGAGCAATCGTGCAGGCACAGTTTAAGTATTTACTCTCTGATGCGGTTTCTGTTTGTTATGTGGAGGCTGAGTGAGATCTGACATCAGAAGAGTGAGAGGGGCATTAATGGCAAGCCCAGAATTGACAGCTGAGGAGTTGAGTAGATCAAGTTTGGAAGAGGAAACCAGGAAAAGGTTGATCTGGGAAACAGTTCAGGGCTGAGGAGGAGGAGGGACAGAGAAGAAGGCGGAAGAAGGCAGGTTAAACTGGAGAAGGCAAAAACACGAGGTCAGACTCGCGCAGACATTCCAGACATACAGTAAGCAGCATCATTTATCTTCCGGTTCCCTCAGGTTAGAGTCTGTCACCACATTCTGAAATGTGTTTTAAAGGGCAAGTTCTCCCTAAAAATGAAAATTCTGTCATTATCTACTCATCCTCCGTGAAGTTTTGCAGTCCACAAAGCACAGTATTATAGCGCAGTAGTATTATATTATGTTCTTTTTACCTTTGAAAATTTTAGTTGTTTAGGAGATTACCGCAACACCTTCTCCTGTGAAACTTGCGGTGTTTTGTGGACTAGAAAGAAACTTCCCCTGACATTTCATCAGCATGAGAGTGAGATGACAACGACTGAGGTTCCGTTTTTCGGTCAACTGTCCCTTTTAGAAACCCAATAACTGGGGAAATGACACGAAATGTTGTGGACATTAAATGGAGAGCAGAAGAAGACGGACAGGAGGAAGAAGCTAGTTGTGGTGATGTGGTGTTCATTTGTGAAAACTATCTTGGTGGTGGTGGTGATGATGATGATGGTGCAAACCTGAAATGAACATTACAAAGTGGAGTCTGATGTTTCCGTAGAGCTGCTGGCGTTGTCCCTCCCTAGTGCAGAGATTGCGAGTGCCTCCCTTAAGCTCATCATTCATGCTAGTTATTTAGGCATACATCTCACAGTGGTAACAAAACAAAAATTGGAAGGTCACACGAAAAGACTTTTAATGTTTAATGCGCCCCTGATATTCTCTTTCTTAAGCTGCTTTGTTTTTGGCAGTTTTGAAAAGACCAGACTCCTCTCTACAAACATTCCCTATTCAAAAATCCATATTTAATTTTTCATATCTTCAAGTTCAGTGTCACTTTATCTCCATGAAACCAGGATGACGTGAGAACTGTGAATCAAAACAAGAAGGGAATGGCCAAAGTCACAGCGGTTCATATTTGACAGCTGATTTCTCTTAAGTCTCTCTGATGTTCCGATTCCGTGTGAAGCCGCAGAAACAGGTTTGCTCCTGGCATTTAGAGCCTGAGTAAGACATCTGTTTACCCTCCTTTTATCTGTCTATTCTCTTCTATCCTATTCTGTTCTCATACACTGTAAATGTTTTTTTTTCCCCATCAATATGTTAATGAACAGCGTTTTCCTTTTTTCCCAGCACCATATTGTCCCAGTTGGACTTGAACCAGTTGCTCATTCAACAGAGGCTGGAGTTCACAGGTTGCAGCCACATGCTGAGTGCTGTCAGTGCCAAAGTGAGAGTTAAAGATCACATTTTATTCTTCCTTTTCCAAGAAAAACACATTGTCCTCACTGGTAAGTAACTCAAATGCTCCCCTGCATCCCATTTCTCACCATGGTGATAATGCACCAAAATGGGCTTCCTGTGGTTTTCTTTCTTATATAACTGGGAAGTTCTGTTCAGAATTTAAACGTTCCTTGTCCCTCTTTGACTTCCTTTTGAAGTAATCAAAAAAAGTAAAAGAAAATATGTTGGCACAGTTGAGTCATTTTTTCATACAAAGCAAAGAAAGATTTACACCGAATATTTAACAAAAGAAAACATTGATGTCTACAAGCCACATGAGTTGAAATATTTAGCAAAGACTTGGAAGTAACAAGTGCCTCCTGGACGCCTCCCTCAGGCGGTTTTCCAGACATGTCCGACCGGGAGGAGGCCTCAGGGCTGACTCAGGACGTGCTGGAGGGATTATATCTCTCGGCTGGCCTGGGAACACCTCGGGATTCCCCCGGAAGAGCCGGTGGAAGTGGGTGGGGAGAGGACAATCTGGGCTTCCTTGCTAAGGCTGCTCCCACCGCGACCTGGACCAACCAGATAAGCGGAGGACCACAACGACAATGACAACTTGGAAGTAGAAATGCTGCATCAGATCAGGAATACTACAATCAGGTACTGATGCTGAAAGTATTTACAGATTGGCTCAGAACCTGCCAGAATGTCACATGAGCCACGTCATTGATTCATACAGTTCAAATAATTGGCTTTGGATTACGTTTAAGTTCTCATGCATTTGTGTGCGCAGGTTTTGCTGCTTGACAAAGAAGGTGTTTGGTTTTATTGCAGCCTCATAAATCAGATTGGAACTGAAAAATTGTGGCTCGGTTGATCGCACTGGAAAGCATGGCTAATGGACGCCTACAGGGTTAGCGATATATTGCAGCCTGCTTTTCCTGGTAAAAAAAAAACAACAAGGTTATCGCCGTATATTTTGGTAAATCCTCTAAAACGCCCTGATGTCATGTCTTCAGTTTTGGCACAAACCTCCTCTTGTACTTGAAGATGAACTGAAAAGATTTCTGAGGTCAAAGGTCAAGATCACCATGGCTTCATGTCCAGGAAATTGTGGAAACATCAGTTACACAGAAACTTTTAATTTGTAGCAAGGCGTTAGAACATATTTATTAACTGATAGACTAATATTGGAAACAATATGAAGTAGGATTAGTTACATATAAACCCACAATTTAGTACAGTTTCATTACGGTATTGAAGCTTGGAACCACGTGATATGTAGATGTGGGAATGATCCGTTTTATTTTAGCTCCGATCAGCACCAGCATTTCTTGTTACTCTTGACCTTTAATTGCTCAGTAAAAGCAGAAGTAACTCTGGAGAAAGCTACTATTATCATGCAAAAAAGTAAAAAAAAGATAAAGTCTCACTCAGTTTTTGATTTCCGAGATACTCAAGGAGTTCAAAGAGTCTATGCTACAGCTAAAACATCCAGGAGTGTCACAGGACAGCTAACTTGATCAACCCACAGCCTTTCATTTTCTAAGATTAGGGTCCTCGGTGGCTCTAAATGAGTTTCTCTCGCAGATTTCTCCCCCTTCGTTCCCGCTGGAGTGCTGAAAATGTTCTGCAGCACCTGGGTTATTATTTCAGCCGCCACGAACACAGAGAATAACAATATAACCAAAATTCACATCACCACCTTTTTTCCCCTTTCTTTTTGCATGTTCATCTCCCAGACTTCCCCCCATCTGTCAGTCTTTCTTTGTCTTCCTCTTGCTATAATAACATTTAATTATCTCAGGTTGAATGATCAGAGTATCTAAAGTGTGCTCTAGAATTGTCCTGCCTTTTTTTTTGTGTAAATGTCATTTGCCAAGAATCCAAATGCCATTTTCTGGTGGGTGTAAATGAAATTGCTTCCTCCTTTATTTTAGCCATTTATTGTGCTATTGTGGCCATTCAAAGTTCCCCCCAAAGGAGAAGATCCATCCATTTTGATAGCTGAATGGATGCATTGCCATCGGGGTACTGCGGGAATTTATGTGCATGACATAAAAGTTCACCTTTGTCATGAAGCAGCTTGAATGACACTCGTTTAGAGTGTCACTCATCCTCTGTTTTCTTAAAGGTCAGACGGTAAGATGAGAGGTTATTGAGCTAATGCGAGACGCTATTGTTATTTCAGGCGTTTTTAATGCTACTCCTTGAATTGATTTTCCACGAACTTAATGCCTTTCCATTTGAGTTTGATCATTAAACACCACAATAGATGATGATGACTGAGAAGCTGGCAAACAAAAACAACAAAAATGAGACTTAAATGAACTCCAACATCCTTTGAGATGCTGCTAATCATTTATTGCTTTGTGGAGCCAACTCTCCTTAGATGGATCCAGACTGTCTTCAGACCCACAGGGGACCCACAGGAAATTACAAAATGAATAATCCAGCATTTTTAATTGTATTTCTTTCATTTTAAACTCGCTGTGTACTCCTCATATCTGAGATGTGTTAAGTTAACCCTGGTGGAAAATCCGCAACAGCTAAATATCGTCAATTGGTGAGAGACACACGATGATGGATGGGAGGATGGATGGAAGGATGGATGGATGCAACAGGGCGAAGAGACATAATGAATCTGTCACCGTGGATCATGCAGTTCGAATCACTCATCTTCAGCCTCTGTCAGATCATGGATAAAGAAACAGGTATCCAACTTGTTACTGAATAACTTCATGATTAATGAATTATATCGGCTTCCGTGTTAGCAATGCGCCCTCTGTCGTATCATAAGGATTATAACTTGATATCCAGCTTGCTTGTGAAGTACGTAAGAGTGTGGCAACAGAAGTGTACAAAATAACACTGGGAGGAATCTTAAATGAAATACTGAGGAACAGGTATATCCGTAGTGTGTGTGAACAGAGCATCATGCTGTATGTGATTGCAGCTCAGTAACATGGCATGCCCATATTTGGCTTTGTGGGGAAAGAAAAAAGTACCATCAATGACTCTTTTTCAACCACGGCTGGAAGCTAAATTCCTCAGTGAGAGCTGGGGTTACGAATATTTGGCTAAACTTTAGGGAAATGCTATTAGGAAACAGTTCATTGCAGTTATTTTATGAGGCAGTGCGACTGTTGACAGAGTCGTAATGGAGCATACTGAACCAGAATTAAGAGACACCACAGAGTTGAGATACTGCTGCTCAATATGAGTCAGTGTTGGGTCATTTACTTCATACAGTAGATGATGCAGACCCAGTGAGAAACAATATCAGCACAATAATTCAAAAAGTTAATTTTGAGAGGTTGGAAATAACAGTTCACACTTGTATTCTGATGTACAAAATAAGCAGCCGATATCATAATGAGCAATTTGCTATGTGTGATGGGGGGGGGGGGGGGGGGGGGGGGACTCAGATGTTGGCTGCACATGCCTGAACCAGGCACATATGTGGAATTTTCCACTGGAACCACGTGTGCTCTTCACCTTCATTATTGCTTGGTATGTGACTGACTGACAGAAAATGCTCTGTTCCTGTCTGGTTTCAAGCTGCATCAGGTTACTCTGCAATGACAAGCAGCTTTCTATTGCTAAAGCAATGTTCTAGCCATCAGTGTCCGTACCATATTGCAGTATAGTTTGCAAAAAGTACTTCGGTATCACAATATGTGCTCTATTTGTTCATACGATGTCCTGGCAGCTATTTAGTGCGTGTAGTAACACGTAAAACTATGTAACTTTGAAAATATCCTTTTTTAACAAAATGCAGTGGTGATTTTTTTAAATGTTTTGACTCCATTATCAATATAACAGGATGCACATATTATTAGACTACCCATTTGTTAGACAGCAAGTTCGATTTTCAAATCTATTTTCTCATTTTTGTTCTGAAATCTTTATGGCTTCATATCACAATATCTTGTTACAAGTTGAGATTGTGACCCATGCATGGTATCGAGGAGTCATTACGAATAGAAGCCAGAATAAGACTCATAAAATGAATAGATTTGGACCTGAATCAATCACCACCACTAAATACCCTTAATAATTAATTGTTCAGCTGTAAAGGGTGATTGTGTTCTTTAGTTACTTAGAAATAGCCTGATTTTCCACATGATTCATGCCAAACCCCCTCCAGTTCCCCTGTAGTTTCTCACATTAAAGGCTCCATGACATTCTTTGGATTATAATATGTAATTGGAGGCAAATACAAATGAAAAATGTCAGTCTGACGTGGTGTTAATTCACAGTTCAACAGAACCCAATCCCAGCCGACACTGGGTGAGAGGTGGGGTTCATCCTGGACAGGTCACCAGTCTGTCACAGGGCCATCGGGAGCAACTAGGGGTCAGTATCTTGCTCAAGGACACTTGGACATGGTCACCGGGGAAGTGAGGATCGAACCAGCCACCCTTGGGTTGCTAGACTGCCACTCTACTTCTGAGCCATGCCGCCCCCACATACCAACACCTTATACCTTGTTTAGATGTAGATGTGCTCTTTCCTTTTCAGTTCTCATCCCACATAGACCAGTTTCCTTGAGTACATCATCATCACTAAGCAGATGCATTATTTTCCTACCCAGGGGGCTGAAGTACGGTGGTTTAATTCCCACACCTCCTGTAGCTGTCCCCAGAAGGACAGTGCCCAGAATTGCTGGACAAGTGGATATGTGAACGTTTGCAAGCGCCTCAGTTTTGACACATTCAAGACGAACAAGCAGGAAGTACACACAAGCTAGTAGTTTCAAAAATATCAGAAATGCCAAGAAAACACATGCAAACCAAATGAATGGTAAACTTGTTCTGTGACAGCTGGTGACATGGCTCTGTGTGCTAGTCGATGTTCTCCCAGCACACAGAAATAAATTCTTAGCATGTCGTGTCAGCAATTCAGACATGTACCTGCCGCCATGTTGAACTCTCTGTTGCCATGTGTCATTATCTCCACCCCATTAATGGAAGGAGAAGACAAATAATTCATCTCCTGCCCTGCTGGTGACATGAAACATAACAGCTATCCTTGGGGGGGGGGGGGGGGGGGGGTGTGACACTCAACAGCTTGTCAGTCAAAGAGCGGAGGCTCGCAAAATCAGATATTCCATGCAGCTCTGTGGGTTTATTGTGTTTAGGATTATATTTTATTTTTGTATCCTTTCTAATATTTTATAACAAAATGTTGGATGAGCGTCACTGGAGGCAGACATTTAGTCAGTGTGTTTTGAGTCCAAACTTTGTAGAAGACAAAAAAAGATGATTAAAAATAGAGCCTGGCTGAACTGATGCTGGCGCATCAACCTAAGTACTGAGTTTTATTGACTAGCTGTCTAGAAAACAGCACTCTCAAAGATCAAAACAGCACAAAAGTGCACACAATATCTCCATTTATCCAAAAAGCAAAAGTCAGATTCAGGATTACCTGGCAGTTTTGACTTCTAAACTCTCATATTTACCATTGAAACTTGTAAAAGTTACCAAAAAAGTTGCTGCTGTTCTTAAAAAAAAAAAAAAGTAGAAGAAGAGAAAGAGAGAAGGGCTTCAGCAAAGACGGAGCATAAACAAACAACCAGGCTAGAGTGTAATTACACCTCAACCCGTAGGAATATTTACCTAAAAACATTATTATTATGTATTGTAATAATGTTATCAGCAGGGCAAACATAAAATGATTCATCAATAACACCACAGCTGTGATTACAGCCTCCACTGTATGAAGGCGAGGTCATTTAAGAACACTCAAGTAAAATCACGAGTTATTGTAGCTTAGCAAGACAACAAGCCTGTGCAGCTTTGATTCGGGTGTAATTTATCATCGGCCGGTTTCCTAAACGCTCCATGTCAGAAAACAATACACAGAAGAGCAGCTCACTTACAGTGAGGAAAGCGAATGTGATTCATCAGCAGTGAAATCAGCTGTGAACAACAAATAGTAAGCTTTGATTTTCAGTGACTGGCCTTTGTGGAGGGATGACTTCTTCATACAGAAAAACGCATTGAGTTCAAGTATCATCACATGCCAGAGAGGGAGAAGTTTAGCCTCTAAAGCGGCGCCGAGAGCAAATGGCAGAAACCTGATGGAATGAGGACACACACGTTCTGTCACTAAAGTGCTTTTCCCTTCATGCTATTAAAGGTTCCACAACCCAATGAGCTAATTTAGTTTCACAGGCTGGAAGACAATTGCTTCCTGAGCCAAGTGTCAGGTGTGTGTTTGTGTGTGTGTGTGTGTGCGTGCGCGTGTGTGTGTGTGTGTGTGTGAGTGCAGGCATGCATGCTTGACACAATCGTGTCTGTACAGTTGGTCTCTTGAATTTAAGAAGGGGTGTATATGAAGGAATTTCCTGGGAGAAATGACATCAAATCAATATCAAATTATTGGAAATGTGTCAGTGGTAATATTGGCAAAAGATAGTAATAAAATTGAGGGGGAAAAAACATTTTAAACAGTGGAAAAAGGGCATTCTGTTTTACATGAGCCAAAAGGAACAAGGACTTTTTGAACCGTCAGAGAAAAGAATTGAGTAATAAACTTCTCTGGTGTTCATCCTGCAAGTGTTGGTCCTTGCGCTTAAACCTGATTAGAACGAATAAAATGTTTGGTATGGTTCCACTTATCCTTCATTTGGAGGAAATGACATGAAGTGTGTCATTTTTATCATTAGGAAATGGAACACACACCCTCATGACTTGAAATTATCTTCCTTTTGTTTCCGTATTTGTCCTTTTCTCCCCTCAATCTGTGTGACCCCTCATCTTATCTCTCAGTCTACACATCCTGGATTCCTGGATTCCTGGATTCTTGTAGGCCCACACGTGAAGAAAGGAAGGATAGATCCCCATCACATGAGTACTCACAACAACTTTTAATGTACTTCATCGGGTGGCGTGACAGGAAGGTGTGGATTTTGTTGTTCTGGTTTCAAGATACAGGCCTAAACGGGCTCATTTTTGGAGCCGGTCCTTCCCTGGAAATGACCCACGTGGTCTTTTTTCAAGCAGCTTATGACCTCAGTGTGTCACTTTACACTGAAAAACCACTGAATGCAGTAACTGGACACCAGTTTTGCTACAAATTTGTGGTGACTTTACTAGCCACCGCTGCATTTTCTGTGTTTGTCATTGAGTTTTAGTTGAACCTCTACCACCATAGTTTTTTGAGCCTGAACCAAACTCGGCCGTAACCACAGCGCTATTGAAAAGATTCTAAAATATTACTTATTCCACCGAAAAGAAAAGGAACTTTCTGTTTGTTCCTCTCAGAATGTCACTTCAGGCGTTTCGTGGTCTGGTTCCCGGATCAGCCCTGCGTGGCGTCTAACTCATGGTCACCGAGTTAGAGACTGGCGTGTAACCTCGGAGCCAAAACACCTGACTTGTGTCACTAAAACTCACAAGAACAAAAGTATTTCACAGCTTTAGATCTGTTTTGGGGAAAAGTTGTGTGATAGATGACTTTTTTTTTTGGTGGCAGATTTTTTTTTTTTCTTGTCAAATTTTGTCACAGCCTTCCACACATACATAATGAGAGAAACTCAACAACGGAACAGGTATTAAAAATCCGTTCTGCCCTGCTGAAGCTGTGTCGCAGTTGTCAGACATTTTATTGTGAGACTGGGTTGCACCAGCTGAGTTTTCCACCTCAAAATTGGATTGAAGCTTTCAACTTCCATGGAGAAGCGACCTTCCGCCAATGTGAGATGACGCTCATGAAGCATTCGTATGACAACCTACGAAAAGGGATGCACAGTTTTCCTGTGGACTCGTGGTTAAGATTCAGGTACGACTTAGTCAGAGGAAGATCATGGTTTGAGTTTATTTATTTTTGGGGGATAACAGTGAATTTTCAGGGCCAGAAAATGTTAACTCTTCCACACTCGCTTGTAACTTTTTTCTTCTAAAGGAACAGTTGTGTTGTGCTCCTGCCTGAGTGGTGCTCTGACTAGGATATGGCAGGAAGCCTTTCAAGCCTCACCTGACTTTACAAGACAGCTTTTCCACACATTTCCTGCAAAAACTGAAAATGTGCAGTGTGGCCCTGGCTATTTGGATTTAGGAGGGATGTTTGGAGAGGGAGGAGGAGTTTGCCAAGAGGATAAAGCTGAGACGAGCCCTGCCGTGCCCTGCCGTAACTGCTCCTGTGTACTTTGCAAACTTTCATGTTAATTAAAGAGCGTATGTAATCCTCATGATAATAATGGATGAGAGGTATTTAGGGAATAAATCCACTTTATTTCTTCTCCTGAGTTTAGAGAGGATCTTCAGAAAAATATTAAAAATTGTCTGTTCTGAAACTGCTGGAGGAGCTGAGAGGAGATGTGGAGTGTAGGAGGAAACTGAAATGACTCATGGGGTGTGTTGTGTGTGTGTGTGTGTGTGTGTGTGTGTGTGTGTGCATGTGTGTGTGTGTGTCTAAAAAAAAAACAAATTACCTTTTTAACGAAGCTGATGAAGTTTAATTTGGCAGAATTACCTGAGAAAACTTCATCTGAGCGCAAAACACATCTGAAGTGTTTATCTGGAGCAACAAATAAAAGCCAATTTAAATACAATTGAACAACAATGAATACAAAGTAGTACAAACACAAATAAAAGTATTAGATTGAGTAAAACCTAGATTTGATAAATAATAGTTTTATTTCTTTCATTTACTCATTGTTTATTTTAAGATCGGCTTTTACCTGTTTTAAAAATGAATGAACTCGTCGTAGATGTATGACAATGATGGTGCTGGTTTGGCACGGTGGTGCAGTGGTCAGCACTGTGGTCTCACAGCAAGACTGTTCCGAGTTCGAGTCCCGGCTCAGGCACGGGATCTTTCTGTGTGGAGTCTCCATGTTCTCCCTGTGCCTGCGTGGGTTCTCTCTGGTACTCCGGCTTCCTCCCACCATCCCCCCACGACCCTTAATGTAGTAATAAGCGGAAGACAATGGATGGATGGATGGAGCTGGTTTTGGTTTGTCAGTGGTTTTGCACTGAATACTGCAGTTATACGTCATTCAGAAGCTAATAACGTTTTAGAATACAGTTAAAAAGTAACGCAGTTCACCCAACTGTGGGTACTTGACAGGCAAATTGCATGTTTTAGTGAAGTTTCCAAACTAGCTTTCTTTAGTTATCAGGGCAGAATCAACACATTTAGCTGTTATTAATATAATTATTATATTTCGGCACATCAGGCTTCATGAATAATGTTCAAAGAGCCAATCAGCAATCTGCAGCTACACAGGAATATAAACTCAAACTGATTACTGTGTTTGAGAGTCCTTTGGCTTTAAGATAAGAGCCTCATGCTGAGAAGGTGTCTGTTCAGTCTCCTCTGACAGGGGAAAGCTGCTGATGTTGATACAGCGCAGTGAAGAAAGCTCCTGTCAGGCTATGTGGGGGTGACGAGTCGGCCTGGTGGAAACATCCAGGTGTTTCAACCGGGGACGTGAGGGTAGCTTCAGGTCTGTCTGGCTGATCTTTGTTTGTGAAGAACCTTCTTCAGATCTTGAGGGTAAATTATCTGTGAAAAACCTGCTTTTCAGGGAATAAAACTGCATTGTCATTTGAATCTTTTATTTTACAATCATTGTTTCACACTGTCCTGTGTAAAGGTTACCTCTTATGGTTATTTAGCTTTCCAAAAATAGTTTTTTTCCTGAAAAAAAAAACAAACAACACACCTCACCTCAGAATGACAGTAAATGGTAATTTATTCCTGATATTCTATATCAGTATCAGGGCAACACAACCACCGCCTGCGAGTGACCCTGTGGAAATAACAACCTTTGCCTTGTTCTTGATTTGCAACGGCTGGCTTTTTTCTTTCCTCTTTTTTTTTTTTTTATCTCACGCTGCTCGTGGATGTAACTTGAATAAAATATTTTGGCCTCGGATCCTTTATACTGTGTTGTGTACTGAATGCTTTCTTTATATGTTTGCTGTGTTGTGGTAGTGTAGTCTAAGGCCAAGTATGTTTCATTAGTTACCGCAATAAGCTAACCGTGGATTGTAAAGGGACACAACAGGAACATTTTGTCCTCAAGCTTTTATTAGCATCACACTTTCGAGAAGACAAGTGCTCCTTCCTCTTAAGCCTTTGAAAAAAACAGTTCCCAGAACTCATCAGAACTGCCACCAGGTAATCTCTGCATTCCACAGGTGTATATGAAGTATGAGTTGACTTTCCTGAGCCAACGGGAGGATTCATGCTACTCATGTGCAGAGCAGGCCGATTTGCTACATGCTAACTCGTGGCTAAAAATTGTTTGTAATCGCTGTCACTCACAGCCACATGACGGAGACAAATGTTCTGCACTGTATCTTTAATGTGAAATAAAGGGTCAAATTCTCAAGCTGGTTTTCCCAACAAGGGATTCACCCCCGTCTGATCCAGGCCACCTCTCCAACCTGCTGCAATGCCAGACATATGAAAGTAGTGGACGACCCAGTCAGTGAACTGTAGTTATAGATTGTTCTGTGACCACAGCAGGTCCAAGGTTGGTAATTGCATGATGGGCTGGTCTCCCTGCAGGGATGGACAGAGACCAGGAGAGAAATGGTCACATTGTGTCCTTAATGAACATCAGCAGGATGCCTCAGAACTTTGACAGCACAGACCGCTGCAGTGTCAGACCTGCCTGCTTTGATAAGGGATTTAAAGAGTCAATCCAGGACGTTTATACGAGCAAATAAAGTAAGACATGGGTTTATCTTTTAATACGCAGTCAGACTTCAAACCTGGGTCACTGCATGTGGAAGGAGAAATTAGATTTGATATGTGACCAATTGAGAATTTTGCTGCCCGAGGCTGGATGTATTCTCCAAATGTAATTTAATTTGGCATCTTCTCAAAAGCTGTCAAATAACTGTACACCACGGCAACTTTAGCTTGTTTAGTGATGCTAAAAATATAGACGTATATGACGTGAGGAGAGAAAACCACAAATATGAGGTACAGAGAACACAAGTGCAACCAATAATAGGAAGCAGCTGACCATTGATGAGAGATCTACAAAGATTTAGCCGGCAAGAATTAACACAAACTCACAGTTGTGTCTTTACAGTCTCCATCACAACACTTTAAATGCTAATTTATCTGACAACCTGCCCGAGAAGCAATTCCTTGACTAAATGAGCAAACTGTTTTAAACAAATGAATCAATGGGCCTTTGTTTTCTGCAGCCGTTTAACTTCGCTCTTGATGACATCTGGATTAAAAAAAAAGACAGACATAAACTGAAGTTTCTCCTTAACACCTTTTACTCTGGGAACTCTTTCTGCACTGCTCAACATTTCCCCCGTAACCTGCAGATTAGCTTTGTCTGTGGGGCGATCCCTCTTTCATGTAATCTACTTTGAAGGAGAAAGGAGGCCATGCAAACTGCCACCTCGGCATTGTCTCTGTAGATATGAGGGGTCTCGTGGCCTTTGTCTTGTGAAAATGCTGATGTTACTTAACGGGAAGTGCCTTCCCAGAGGACAACCACTGCCTCTCCTTTTTCTATATAATCTGCAGTAGCAATGTGACTTGTACCTTTTTTTCTTTTGAAAGGTTCAGAATGGCTGCTCGACTTTGCTTGGAGTTGTATTTTATTTTTATCTGTTTTTAAAACAGGATTGTACCATGTAAAGTTGCACTTGATTTGTGAGATACAAGATTTTATTTTTACCCTTTATAACAAAATGAAAATGCATTTACACTCCCCAGTTCTGTGTGTGTAACCAAAGCACTATAGACTTCCCGAGGTGCAGCCATTGTTGTGGTGAATCATCACACCTGAGCCACGCCCGTTTCCCTGGTGGCTCACTCACAAGCACATTTACAGCCTGACACAATGGTTTCTTTCATGATCTTACAAAACAGCTGCCTGTCAAAACAAAGATGTGAGGACAAAGGAAATATTTGTTTCATGTGTTTGTTAGTCAAGAAGAAAATAGGAAGATGTTTTGGAAACACATAACATGTATGATTCCTTTCAATCAGACAGGCTTTTGTTTGAGCCTGCACTCATTGTGTCTATGCCTTGCTGCTATGTTTTTAACTTCTCAGTCCCAATGCTGTTTTGTTCCTGTTGTGAATTTTAGTTATGCATTCATACATATGTGTATTATTTTGTTTCTTTTTAACCTGGCTTTTTAAGTGTGTTTGTCTTTTAATGTAAAGCACTTGGTGATTTTATATCCGTGAAAGGTGCTATATGAATAAACCTTACCTACTTTGAGATATTCCTCTGTAAAAATGATTTTTATCTGATACTTATTAATTAAAAGACTGTCGTGCATTTGGGTTTAAGTCCAAGTTCAGTTGTGACAGGTTCTGTCCATTTAAGAAAAATCATTCCTCACTTTGAGGACTTTAATTAAAGTGGTGCTGATCAGTGAAGCTGGTTTTAATCAGCACTTTCTCCCTCACTTTTTCAATAGAGTTTACAAACAGGATGTAATTCTGCCCTAAATGGAGAAGGAAAAAAGAATCCTCCAAGGTTTAGCAGACAGAATTCCAGTGATTGAAGCATTAAGGGTGACCTCTGAATTGAAAAATGCTTGCTAACAATTTTAATCAATGTAATACCTCAAAGCTACATCCTCCGATACCAATCCTAAACTTCAGAATATCCATTTGGCATTGAAAGCTAAAGTGCACATGCTCTGATGGCAGCTAGCGAGACAGATGGACTGAGTTGGAAGTGGGTGGGGGGGTGCACGAATGACGTAAACTAACCTGTGATTTGGGATTTGATGGTTGAGAGGATTTGAATCAGTCAAGAGCGAGGTTAACAGAGGCATGAAGTGAAGAGGCAATAGACTGGAAGAATGTGAGCAGTTGATTACGGAACCCATTTGTCGCTGAAACCTCCAGAATGGAACTCCAACAAACAGGTTGAAGCTGTTCCGACGGTTTTGGACTTTGAACTGAAGAAAGGCTGGAAAATGTGAATTATTGCTTAAATCCCATTGACTACACGCCCACACTGGATATGTAAAGCACGTGTGACGATGCAGACGGAGACTTTGACGCTAATAGAGCGCTACAGTACCTTCCAGCAAAATGGCAGAGGAGTCAAATAATATGCAGACAAACAGTTGCAGACACAGCTCCGATGTGACCTTTTAAAAGAGAGGTTAAGGCGGACGGAGTGAGCTCTGCAGTATATCTGAACAGGTTTCCTGGTCTGTGAGCTAATATCCCTTGAAAAAGCAAATGAGGCAGAGTGACAACCGTGTTACAACGTGCGATCCAGAGAGCAGGAAAGACGATTATGTGCAGTTAAATGGCTGTGATAGATTCCCTCTCGCTCTGCACCTCGTCTTACCGAGATTTATGCAGGTGCACGTGCATACATGCATGAACACAAAGTGCACTTGCTTAGACACACTCGACCATAAGCGCACACACACACAAACACACACATCTGGGAGTCTCAGCACTGCAGACATCATGGTATTATTCTAAATGTGGTGTAAGTGAATCGAAACCACATGATTGCATCAAATGGGGGGGGGGGGGGCAATTTAGGCTTGGCACCACACTAAAGAAAGACACACTGGTAATTTGAGGCTGCCAGTGGTACACACACTGAAGATAACCCCTCGATGATGTGAATTTTGATTGGTGATGTTTACGGTGTTTTCTTAGCAATGCTGCGTCATTCAGGTTGATGCCTGTTCGGGTCACCAATCTGGATCAGATGATGTATTGAAAAAAAAAACAACAATCTGTCACTTTGACGCTGGTTTTATAAACTCACCTAACTTGAAGGAAATAATCTGTCAATATCAGTCAAGCGAATCATTCAGACGTTTCCTCTTTTACAAGCTGCTGCATGTGTTTCTTTGTGTATTCTTATCATGAATTAGATTATTTTGGAGGCTGTGACAAAAATTGCTTCAGTGAACTTGTCAGCCTCTGCTGCCAGAGGCTTTATGTTTGAGGCAGATACATTAACGCCGTCGCATTTTAACGGTATGATGAAGGCAGGAACTCATTCATACACAAAATTCAAAATAAAGACCCACAACTGAAGCTTTCCTTCGACTTGTGTGACATGAAAAATCATCATTCTTTGTGCTCAGATTCAAAGCCTTGGCAATGAAATATTGCATGAAATGGTTTCTCTTACAAAGTATCAGTAGATGCGCTCCCCCTTGACACCTGATCTATCATAGAGAGTCTTTGTGAAGGACCTCATCAGTCACACCCTACATCTCGCACAGACACATTAAGAAGAAGGCTTGGCCCACATAACCGTTCAAACATGGCTGTCCTTTACGGGGTTTTAACACTGGTTTTGATCCACTACAGCAGTCCCCGAGATTTTAAAAGCAACTCTTCATATGACAGTTGATGGTTTACTTGAAAGGGAACACATTTTGATTTCCCTTTTGTTTCCCTGTCATATATATATATATTTATATAATATATATATATATATATGTTATAATTTGCCACATATTGTAACATCATGAATAGTTAAGGAAAAAATCCCTGTGAGCAAACCCCCCCCCCCCAAACAAACAAAAACAACGCTTTTCAAACTAGTTTCAGCCGAGGCTCACTTAATGGCGTGTGACTAACATGGCAAAGTCATTTCACTTGTCATCACTTTATGTGTTTTGCTTTTCATGTGTCAGTTTGCTCCTCTGAGTCTCCTGAGTCTTCCGCTAAGGAGCATCATCTAAGGCTGGAATCTCATCCAGGAAACAAGCCAGATGTGTGTGTTTGCCGTGTTTCTGGTGACAAAATCGGGTCTCAAGGGACATTTCTGTAAAATTTTCTGCTGAAAGCTGAGAGCTGGATTCAGAGGCATACTTTAGCGTTGGTCGTAAAATTAGATCCTTTTTCAATATGTCTGGAAAAAAAATCAAGCTAAATCTGAGTACCACCCAGTTACGCAGAAGTGGAATGGAAGTGTACGAGGCATTCAATGGCAGGGAGTTTTCCCTCAGCAGGCTTCAGAGAGGTGGCAAACCAGAATAATGGTTTGAAGGGGGCTTGTTTTAGACTGGATCAATTCGGTGGGAGGGGTTGCTTAAATGGCCAGTACAAAAAAAAAAGATTCTTTTTTTTGCACTCATGCAAAACTTCTCCGGTGGAGTCCCAGCTTAAAGAACTGAGGATCCCATAGTAGGATGAAACCATCGATACAGTGGTTTTTAACTGTTTGTGTGATGGATTTCTGCTTCTATCTCATCAAAAATGTTCCTTCAGCATTTCATGCTAACGCTTCCACAAGCGTCCGTCTGTATTACCATCCGAGACAACCAGATGTTTCTGTATCACATAGTTAAAATTCCCGCAGTCAAAGTTAATTAGCGCTGGAGGGCCCGTACGTCTGAGCTCACCCAGCATTTGTTCTGCCCCTTCATGTCTGTCCAAAGACGACGCTGTCCTTCATCTACACACCGGACACACAGAGACAGCAGACAAATTATAGACAGAAAATTCTTATTACAGAAAATAAAGCCATCAACAGTGCTGCATTACAACTGCACTTGGTAACCATCCTCCACACACTGTGAAGCTGAGAAAGAAACTTTATATTCTGAGTGAATGAAGAGAGAAATCATATAAAAGTCTGTTTCTTGTAATAAGTCGGTAACTCCAAAAAAGAACCAAATGCAGGCTTGGCCTGGAGTTGAGCAGCAGTGGTAATGACCGCAGGGCAGAAGGAAATCAGTGGAAGTTGATATAATGTATAGTGAGAGATGTCAACATCGTTGGATGGGGGATGTCTCACCTACCGCAGCTTCTGGTGCAGGAGATCAGCGTTCACTTCCCGCTGTGAGCAGAAACCGCTGTTTTGATGGACGCTGCTGCAGGAATCCGCTGGTCATTTCCTCTTTTTAGCTGTGAGTCAAATATTTAGATGTATTATCGTAACTTTTAATCATCCTCATTTTTCTGTTATGCATATACGCGTGTGTGTGTGTGTGTGTGTGTGTGTGTGTGTGTGTGTGCGCGCCAATACAGTTCATCCTTTACTTTATTTGAACCCAAACATGATTTTCTGTTGAACTCATCAAGTACCTCCGTGCCTAAACCTAACCGGATCTTAAATTTTGTATTGACACATCATTAAACATAATTATTTCTCAAAGTTGCTATGGAACAAGGCCACAAAAGTAACACGCTAATGGATCGCTGAGGGAATCTACTTATTTGTCAGTGTGCTGGATGACTTGGTACATCCACACTATCCCAGCACACACTAATGTTTTATGTTGCAAGAATCTCAAGAAATTACCTGTTAAATGTGAAGGATTACAATAAAAACACAATTTTCTTACAAAGTGGAAGATTTGGTCCTCCTGTGCTAGGAGATATGAGAGAGAATTTATCAATTTTGTCCAGACTGAACTCCTCTAGTCAGCAGCTGTGAGAGACCCCGAGGCCAAAATGCCATCATGAGTTGATGCATGAGCTTGTTCAACTTCTGATATATCCAGGCTGCCATCTGGTGAATAATCCTTTACTGGCCACTGTTCAGATGATGAGCTTCCTCCCAAAAGAATCCTGCCTGCACCTGTAATACACACACACACACACACACACACACACACACACACACACACACACACACACACACACACACACACACACATATATAGCTTTGTTTTGGTGGCCTGCTGTGAATGGGGTAGCATGAGGAGAAGCGTTCTACCGTCATTACAGGATGTATTTAAAAAACCTAACAGCAGATGTTCAAATGTGCTCCTCTCTCAAGAGAAGTTACCTGTGTAACTCAGTGTTGCAGCAAAGCAATAATCATCTTAATTCCTGCATGATTTACTCCTCTTCATGAGTGGGAGAGTTTTAGCAGCCAGCTACCCCGGGGAGAGAGGGAGAACCAAGCTGCACGCATCCATCTGTCTATCAAAAGTGATCGCTCAGTTCATGCATCATATGTCTTTATGTTGAGTGTCAAAACCACTCAGATGACATTTGATGAAATCAAATTTACGAAAGTTTAAAGGTCCCACACCGAGGGGAAGTACAGCCTCACGTGGGTGAATCAGAGTCCCTGCTGGCTTCATGTTAGTGGTTAAAGATGAGATGAGAGTTGTGAGGTCCTGAGAGCAGGGGCAGCTAACTTAGCAGGCCTCACCTCTCGCCATCTGTAACCGGTCAGCGTTCACGTTATCAACAGCTTCATGTCTGGTTGTCAAACTGGAGGCTTTATCGAAGAGAAAAACCCAGAAAAAACAACCACAGATTACAGCTTTAAACACCCACGTATTCTCCTAAAAGACACTTCAAATACAAACAATAAAAGTGCAACGACAATGTGGATTCCTGTTTTTGAGAACTGAAAAAACAAATTATTCTGTGGCCAAACAAATGGTGATTGCCATTTCTTTTTTCTTATAAAACAAGTCAAGGAGTTACTCAACAAAAATAACTACTAAGATATCAAATAATTCATAAATTCACGAGCAGTTTCTACGTTCCAAACCTAATCCACAAATGCATTAAAATCTGTTTGTTAGCACCTCACCTTTGTTAAGGAGACCCCATCTACCTGACAGACATTTGAACTTCCTGATTAAACAGAAGGATTATAGCACAGATGTGTCTTGGACTTGCCCCTATTAACTAGGATGAATAATGCTAACACAAAAAAAACAACAACAGTGCTTTCATTGTCACAAGTTTTGAGAAGTATGCAATGGTACGCTGGCAGCAGGAATGTCCAGCAGCGCAGTAATAAAATGGAATTAATGTTGGTGGATTCAAGTAGGATCAGGTGACTCTGGTGACAATGATTGTTGGTAAAAGAGGAACATCACATATCTGATGTGGCTCACCCTGGAGTGGAATGAATCACAGGGGGAGGGACCTCTGGTAAAGGCTCGGTCTACACGCATCACCTGGGTGTGTTCCTGTAGGCCATTTGGCCCCTTTCATGTCAAGTCAGTTGGGGCCCTCGGTGATTGGAGTCAGGACCCCTTAGCAGTCAGGTGGTTTGTGTCTTTCGTGTGAGATTGTCTTGCATGACTTCACTCACACACATCAACAGAGGAAAGACATGATAGATTCTATCGCTGAAATGAGTCAGACTGTTTACAACTACGTTCAGTTACTGTATACTAACATGTAGAAAGTACAGATACAGTAAGTCATGTATATACTGTACTACTGTCTTAAAAATCAACTGCAAAGGCAGTGCTTTTCAAATTTTTTCATGATAAGCGTCTGGGAATTGCAAAATTGTTTCTTTTGTCTTATTTTAACAGTTATGCAACAATTTTTAAACAAGATCTTCCAGCAGTTCTCTACAAAACCAGTTTAAAGTGGCTAACAAGGTGAGAGATAAGTTTTTGGTCTATTACAGTAGAAATTCAGCTTCCAAGGTATTTGTGCTTGCAGCTGTGACAGAGTCATTCTCTGTGTTTTACTGTCAGATCACAATGAGCCTGATCTTCTCAAGTTGGTAAAAACACAATGGATTAAAGTGCAGGTGAGAGTGGAAGATGAGCCCAGATTTCCTCGCGGTGACGGAGCAGCAGCTGAAGCCATTCAGATTATCCAACAGAACTTTAAGAGATCCTTTGTGTTGCTTTTGGAAATCTGTGATATTCCAAGAGAAAACCGTTAAAATAAAGAAAATGCAAGACATTAATAATAAAACTACTCACAGGGAATGTAAGATCTTAAGAGCTTTGTAACACAAAGTGCTGGCGGAGTCGCATCACAGGCGTTAACACTCAGCTTAAACGATTAAAACGCTCTTCTGTCGGAGCATCTCCACAGCAACACAAGCGTCTCATGAAGCCGATTCTCATTATTGCTGCTGATGTGTGACATCAAAGCAGATGCTTCTCTGGGAAAATATCCCCCCCCCCCCCCGAAAAAAAAAGAAATAAAAACCTCCAAAGAAACAACTGGTTTAAATGATTTGGCTGTCATCACTTCAGAGCAACTCTTTAGAGCAGGAGGGGAACAAGGCGGAGTGACAAACTCAATTAATCACTGTCTGGCTTGTGCACCGCGGGCTCAAGATGCTGCTTTTGTACCACGATGCTCATTATGGCTCACGTCTTGATGTATGAAGAAGAAAAGGCTCCTTGTTTCGTCTTGTGTTCGAAGGCTCGTCCGCGTTCAGTCATTCATCATTCATTCGTCTTAATTGACTATCCTCCTCATTTCTTCCCCTTATTTAAAAAAAAACCTAATCTGTTCATCATCTCTCATGGGTTGGATAAGGGAGAAATATTTTGTTGAATTTAAATAAAAGCAAAGTAGGTTATACAAATGAGATTACGGTTACGAGTGAGAATGCTATTTTAAGGATGATTCGTGTAGAAATATGGAAGTCTTTCTTCCAGACTTGCCTTAATGGCTGTTCTAGTGTCTCTATTTATAGTCATACCTTTTTCTTAATGACATTTTTTTATATTACAAAGCAAAGTTATGCATAAGATGAATAAAAATAGCCGGAAAGAATCACTGAGGGAGACATTAAACACATTTTAGGGACAAAACGGAATTTATCTGAAATGAATCTGGACTGAAATCTCTTTACGACATGGGGCTGGAGAATTTTGAAAAAAAAAATCAAATTGGGATGATTTTGATTGATGTTGTAGTGATATGATTTGTGATATTAGATGGAATGTTACTTTTTACATCATCATTCTCATTTTCATTAAAAACGATAATAGTGTGTTTTTTTGTTCGGATCTGTTTAAAAATGTTCCATATCTTACACGTGGAATATTATCTGTACACAAAGTTTAGTTTAAAGTGGCTTTTCGACACACAATTCGCTGTTACGAAGTTTTGTGTCCTCTTGCAGCTTGAAAATTGCAGTATGCCATGTTGCGATTAATTTCAATTCGTTGTGCAATTATGCCATGTCATAAGCAGAATATTCCCTTTGAATCCCGAAAGGTTGTAAAATAAAAACTGCTCTGGAATTCGAATGATAACCCACAAAATTCCGCGTCAGGTGGAGCAAGTTTTCAGGGAAATTTTTTTGGTGTTTTTAGCATGACAGTGGAGACGCTGTTTCGGTGTCAAGTCCGGGTGTCCTTAAGAAATGTGCGTAAATAACTTGACATTGCTTGAAATTAAAGAAAATGTCAAACAAATGAGTCATAAGGATAAGTTGCAGTCGTATTAACTACAAACTCAAAAGGATTTGAGTGGTTTCACAGTTCGCCAGTCTGCCAGGAAATGCAGCTCCAACAATGTGAACCACTGATCTAAAATATTAGTTATCCCAGATGAACACCAGTGTTCTTTCTTAGCTTCAGTCACACACGCTGCTCTCAGTTGCTCTGGATGCCCCCGGAGTGCTGCAGCCTGGATGTGAAGCGCAGGTGTGACACCTTTCCCAGCTGTGAATCTGTATCTGCTGCTGTAGCAGAGACTTGCAGGGTGAGCGACTGTTCAAAAAAGTGGACACCAACAAACGTGCCTCACTCGTGTCATCCGGCATGGAAGAGAAACACGTTTCGCTGTCCTTGTTAGTATTTACCATCTGCTCGTGATTCCTGAGATAAATCTCAGGTTTGTAATAATCCTCTGAGGATAGTTGTGTTGTTCAAGTGGATCATTTAACCCTGTTTCGCATCACACAGCTGTATAAAATGCACATGATGACTGAGAGTTTCCATTTTTTTATACTACTTAATTGTCTTTGCTGTGTTATAGCATATTTAGATTTGGATATTTAACTGTCACTTATTTTGATGGTGATAACACCTACTGTACAACTGTAAATGGCTTCAATTTCACATTCATGTGTCCTTCACGAAAGACTTTTTTGAGGATGATGCACAGACTAAATTAGAATCAGCATGTCAAATGTTGTTTTTGTCTGAAACCTGTGTTTTAAAGCTTTCTGTTTTTTTGTTTTTTTTTGTTTTGACTCTGGGAAGTACACAACATCTACTGGGTCAAACTGAGGTGATAAACCACAGATTTTCGTTCATGCAAAACCCTGGAGATCCTTGTCAGATTGGATTTGGGCAAAACCATCAGGCCGTAACATGAGGAGCTGAGCTGTTTTTATGTGCGTCGTGTCCACACTTGGATCCACCTTCTTCCAGCCTGGGTGCTGCTGCGTATCTCTCACTCCACTCCTAAATAATTAAAGGCACTTAATGTGTCAGCTGTCATTAGGGACATGGGCCACGTGCGGCCTGCCTGACAGGGTCAGATGAGACAATGTAAGACTTCCAAGGAAGTCCTGAGTCATTTTCAAACATCTGTCGGGGAAAACAGCCAAGAAGTTTGTTAGGCTGGAGTAGTTTGGCTGCTGAATGTCCTGACCATGTGCTCCATCGGCATCAGGCTTCACGCTCTTTCAGCTCTTTCATACCAGACTTTTACTGTGATTGCAAGAGGCACTCAGCAAATGGAAATACTGTGTTGTTTGTGTTTCCACCCACATATTTCTGCACATGTGAGCAGGTTGTTGGTTTCTCTTATCGCGATGCTTTTGACAAGTTCAACACTGTAGAAAAACTTACCAAGCTGTGGATTGTGTGACGCAATATTTATACTTTACTCAGTGTCTCGGTCTTCCCAGTGTTTGGTTTTAGTTTGTTTCAGTTCAACCCGTAGCTCATTTTTTTCTTCCGGCTGAGTTCATTTACCATCAGATTGTTTGCATGTGCTTTGTGTGGTTTCTAACAATATATAGAGACCTACTGCTGCTAATTTGGGAGTTCAGCTGGGGATATTGTTCCTGCATACCTGAAGTACACTCCCAGTTTGTTTGCTGCTCGTTCAATAAACCAGTGTAAACTGCTTCCTTTACCTTAGATCAACATCTCTTTAAGACAGAAAAACTACTCTGTAATGCTGCTACTGTAGCTGCTGTAAAGAGAGCTGTTACATCTGCTAACTTTGGTATCCAAAAATGGATCTGTAAGTGTTTGTAAGCTGGTGGAGATGGTGCTTGTTGCACCAGCAGTCTGTCACGCAGAATGACGGCGTTTGAGGTGAGGATTTAAACCCCCCGTTTAAAAAAAAAAAATCCCACATCAAAATATAGCTGCCTGCATGTTGGATACGTGACTTTATCAAGTGGTTATGAATATCACCCGTCTACATGGCACTATATGACCAACCAGAGCTTGTTCTTTTGTGGGACGCATCAGTCAGGAGTTATTGATCAAATGTTTTCTGTGTAATTCTATGTCATCATATTGTATATATAATAATATATCATATTTTCTGGAAGGTTCTCAACATTAATGTTCACTTTTGTCGAAACTCACCAAATTAGAATGTGCAAAACACCTTTGAAATGTGTTACTGCTATTTGCAACATTGCCTGCAGTGTCCTGATACCATTCAAGCAGAGATATTAAATGAAGCTCCATTGTACCGAGTTAAGTGGCGTGCTGAATCGGTGGATTACAGCTCAAAAGTGCAGACAGCAATTTGACCCACTCCACCTGCCCTAATGCTGCTGCTGGATCGATCCACTAAGCTGTTTGTGGGCAGATTCTGTGCAACTGGCGCTTCAAATCAGACACGTTCTATAAACCGGCACCACTGTTGGTGATAACACAGGGTCTCTCTGTTTTGATGACTGGCTGATGGGGCAGAAGATTGCTTCTTCCCCTCAGGAAACCAAACAGGATGAAGAATCCCATTGCTCTCTGACACACTTTTAAGTATTTTGATCTTAATATGACCTTTACTACCAGTAATCACTTGATAGAGTAAGACTGAGAACAATGTGAATGAATTTCAGGTAAAGTCCTCAAAACCAAGCCAAAATACCAGTGAATGTTTCATAAACTTCCTCCCCTCTTTGTGTCTGCTAAATCTCTATTTGACCACATTGCCGTGCTTGTAGTGTCTCCAGAAATGTTGCATGCGCTGTGTATACTAACACCAGAGTACAGGATGAAAGTATTCATGCGCTGGACTAGTGAGTCTTGGTAGAAGCTTCAACTCAGTGAAGCAGTCAGTGGTTTTGTGTCATAAAACATTCAGAGTGATTTGTCCAGGTCAGCCAGGAGTCCATAAAAGGGTCATTTCACATTGTGAGGGATGTTTTTTCCATTCGGAGTCTCTGGGAATTGACTGAAATCAGCCTGAAGCATTGTGTATTTCAGTTGGATTAGGGCTGCTGTTGAGCTTTTGGTTTTTATTCTAAATCCTTTTAAACTTTGTGTTTGCAGGTAAACCACCACCGCTGAGAGATTGTCCTTTTGAGTCTTGTTTTGCTCTGATGTATTTTTTTTTCCCTGTAGTCACGCAGGATTAACAGAGCACTGAACAGACAAGTCCAACTATGTTCCAACTACAAACTTCAACAGACAGAACGAAAATAGTGCTCGCCGCTCGGCTCCAAAGCCCCAGCATCCCACATGTACATCTGCTCCAGTCCAGCTGGGTCCACAGACTCATTCAGGCCCAACAGTAACTTAGAGAACAACAGAATGTCCTTGTACATTGTTAATGCACTGCAAAGGTACATTTGACATGAATCGCATGTGCAGTTCCTCATACATGAGAGACGAGGAAATGTGTGTTAGCTCATCAAGGCAGCGGCTTTTCAAGTTGATTTGCTTGTCCACTTAACGTGTTGTCGTAGGTAGCTTGACGCTGGCAGTTTTACAATGAAACTGCCAGTAAACGAGCTTTCAAAACGATATTTTCGGATAAGTTCACGGGATGTTTTTTAAAAAAAAAAATTGTATTACGATTCAAACTTTCAGTTCTTGAATAACTCAGGAAAGCACTGAAGGAGCGTCTTTTGTCAATTTCTAGGGTGAATCAAATCAATTTTGGTGCTCAGAGTTCAAGTTCACTGTATAAACATTTTAGAGGATTCAGAAAACTAATCAAATTTCACACAAGTATCAAAAAAATGAAATGATGACATTTCATCATCCAAATTGACCCTTATTCATTGCCATACCTGACAGGTAGAAGGGTTATACATAACTTTTATTTAGAAAAAAAAAAAACCAGAACAAAATAAACAAATATTTAAATGATTTTTAATGAATACAAACCTCTAATTCAATTACATGCAGGAATTTTTGAATGGTTATTACAAATTTTCAGAGTTCGTTCATCAATGTAATACTGCTTTGACAGTGAGCCCCTTTTCCTTCCTCAGCTTATAGCAGTTCAAGGGTTTGCAGGGAGGAAAAACGTTATCCATTACTCATTAAAATGCTCCAGTTTACAACGATAGTGTGAATTATCTGTTCTGCAAATTCAAGTTGGTGTTTGTTCCTCAAAGTCACGCACAGTCAGTCAATAATCAATCAATTCTGTTTCCACCATTGCGTATCAATAGTGCCATTTGAACTGAACAAGGAAGAATTGATCACCAGACAACAAGTTGTTTGTTTCAGCGTCGAGATCTGGTGTAATGTTACTTTCTATTCTACGTATTGATTTGGAAATGCTTTTTATTATACATGGCCTTCCAACCAGACTTCATCTCAGATGTATTTGCTTTGTGAACCGGGGACAAGGTACAACCGGGATAGGAACAAATGCGTGCACATCCACAAATACATACATGAGCTGGATAAAAAGTGAACCATCCCAGAAAAGGACGGAAAACAGGTCCACACAGCGCTGAGCTCCCAAAAAAACTTTATCTCCGAGATCTTCCTCAGGCAATGTGGCGAGAGCCCAATGGTCTCTTCAAGCAGAGGTGCAATCAACCAAAATCATTATCACCTGAAAATAGGGACACTAAAAACAAACACCACAAGACGGTGGCTCAGGTGACCCACCTCAAACAGCTTAGCGACACTGCAGTGAGTATCTTTCCTGTACATTTCTAGAGTGAGGAGCTATTTCTCACTCTCAAAAAAAGAAAAAAAAAAGGCTTAGAAATGTGATAAGTGTAATTGTTTATTAAAGGTCACAGTGTATCTCATGAGATCTCTTCTCTAAAAGTTTGTTTAAGTGAAAAAATGTCCCCGGCTGAGAATGAATTAAAGTTGACCGTAAGTCTCAGTGCCTGACGTGAGCGGATTACGCCAGCCCAGGACGCTGGATCAAAGCGTTGCAGATAGAGATCAAGAGACAAGCAGTCGGAGGGTTGGATCAGCGGACAGCGTGTGGAGAGTGTGCAGCTTCCCTCTGCAGAGAAAGTGTGTTTTGGAGCGGTGAAGAACAGGCATGATTACAATCTGTGGGGGGTTCACGCGAAAATATGAACCTTATCAGCATCGTGTCATTTTTACGGATGAATGCCGAGAGAAACACCTCCATCTTGGCTGATGACACCTACTGAACTTTCCATGCTGTATCTGCCAGAGTTCATTATTCAGTGTTCCGTTAACTATTTCTCTGGAAGGTTTTCAACATCACTTCCTTCGCTCCAAATGTTGATCAGCTGACTCCGCCAGAAGCATTGTGCAAACTTTCACGCGTACAATCTACTTTTGTGCTGACGTGTTGACTCACAACATCCATGGATGGTGTTTTCTTTTGTGATCAAGCATTCAAACATAAAGAGGCAAAAAGCTGTTACATTTTTAATAGGCTGCAGCTGTGCGTCAACCCCTCGATGCGATGCGAACACCTCCACTGCCAATAATAGATTATTCCCAGGGGTTATTGTTTACCCTTACACCTCTATTGAAACTGGATCCCCCTTTACAACTCTGATAAAATCAGTCACCGTTGTATTAGGATGATCTTTCACCAGCTCACGACCAGAAAGTAAATAAGGACAAATGAGAGAAGAAGTTCATTTTAGTGCTGTTTTTGTATGATTGTAAAAGAAATATGAATGAAAGAATGAATAAAAGACTACGACCCGTCCAGAGTGAACCCTGCCTCTGACCCGAAGGCTGCTGGGATAGCCTCCAACCCCCCCCACGACCCTTAACAGGATAAGCAGAAGAAAATTGATGGATGGATGGAATAAAAGACTAAATGAATAAAGACTAATTGATTATTATATTACTGTAAGTGTTACGGGAAGCCCAGAGCATAGGAGCTTATAAAACAATTTCATAAACAATGATTAAACCTATGAAAAGAGAAAGAAAGTTGCAACGATGCAAACGTTGTGTTGTTTGCTGGTTTTCCCTCCTGTCTTATTTGCATATGACTGTGAAGCGCTTTTGTCAACTGATGTTCTTTTAAATGTGCTGTAGAAATAAATCAGACAAGGAAACAACAGAAAAATATGGCCCTTACATGAGTTTAGTGTTTGCAGCTCCAACAAATTACAGATAAGTCCTGTCAAGCACAACCTAAAAATCAGAGATTGCCCTCTAATCCAGGTTTAAGACACGGAATTGGCAGTCTGAAATTCTCCAGCCTTAAATAACCACTCTAGTTTCTAGGGTTTTTTTTTCTTTGTTTTGCTTTTACTTTTGCATCAAACTTGGAGTCATCATGTCATGTACTATAGAATACAAAATTCAGTCCTTTGAAGTCATTGTATATGTGCATATATTCTCTTCAGGCAGAGCTCTGTGTGTTTACTGAGGTGCAAAAAAATGGCAGGCAGTTATTTTTGAGGTATTAGATGTGGTATTAAATGAGTATATTTTAAGTAGAGTTCAAGAGTTCACCCCCTGTCATTATTTAAATCTCATTTATTCTCATCATCAGCAACAGGAAGCCCCATGAATCCTCGTTTAGTCAGCTAGAAGCTATTTGGACTGTAGAAGCGTGTCTGATCTTTTCGGTCAGTCTCTGTGACTGTAGAGCAGCAAAGAAAGAGTGACAAAAGCAGAGAGGATATTAATCTGAGAACTCACCGTCTGCAGTCTTGCTGGAATGGTATGTGTGTGTGTGTGTGTGTGTGTTCCCCTGATAAGAGCTGTGCTGAAAGGTCTGTTCACTCCCACCAGCCTGCAAAGCACTTTTAACACACACGCACAAACACACACACACACACACACACACACACACACACACACACACACACACACACAGACATGCTGACATATACTAAACAAACCCATCCACTGTCTATGTTATTATGATGTGTCCCTCAAAAGCTGAATACGTTCACAGTAGAAAGCAAATTCGCAGCCCATTTCCACTTTTGCAGTGATGAAGAAATTTAAACGCATCACCAACATTGGGGATGAGTGGGAATTGCAAATGAGATGTAAAACCTCGCTGGCAGGTAAATAAAAATAGAGATTGTGTTATTTATACATGGTTTACCGACATGATGAGCAGAGTAGAAAATAACAGAATTTAAAAACAAACTCTCTGAGCTGTGCTAACTTTCAAACCTCAACTCCAAGAGATTAAACCCTTGAAAGAGTCCCTGAATATCAATTTTTTTAAGTGCTCTCTCGAACATGTCGCACGCCATCGTAACATAAAACAGGAAAATTCAATACAAGGCCAAGAGTGGTTTAAGAGAATGTAAACCTTGAAATGAGACGTTGAGATATGAAAATGTGTGCGTCCTCAGGGGAAGGGTTTGATTTTTTCCCTCTGATAATCTGGTTGAGCTTCGCTTTTAGCATAAGTGACTCAATTCCTGCCTTTGCCCTGGAGGTAAGATTAGTGCATAACAGGATCTCAGCTCTTAAAGCTTCTGTTCCTCTTTACAGACAACTTGAATCATCCTCTTCCACGGGAAACATTTCCGACCACCGTTATTGTTTATGCGGCTGCTGATAGGCTGCAGGTAGAAGGGAAACAGAACGATGACTGGCCTCCTGCATGGAGGAACAGTTGTTTGATCAGTCACTGCTGGTACACAATTGCAATTTCAGATTTTAGGAAACATTAAATCATCTCTAAAACTCTGTGTATGTGTGTGTGTGTGTGTGGGGGGGGGGGGGGGGGAGTCCTGGCAGGAGCACTCAAAATATATTAGAATATTATCATAAATGGATGATGGGGCCCCAAATCTCTTACTGCAACGCTCGCTGTCACTGTTGATGGACAAGCAACAGTGGAAGTAATTCGCCAGATTTGGACCGTAATAAATTAATAAATATATTTCCCATTACATATATTATTTCACGACTGTAGCTGAATAATTACTTAGTAAACTAAATGTAAGAAAATGTAACGATGTGGGTTCTCGTTCTCGTTCTCTTGTTACTTATAAAGGAAATACTTGTGAATCAGGAGCGAGACGTCATCACATTTGCAGCTGTTTTCATTTATTAATTTGTTTTACTTTCAACTCAAATGACAATTTTTCTCTAACCCAATAGGTTCTGTGCCAAAACCTGACCAAACCACTGCAATGTGTCATGGAAAAGTTGAATATCACACTGTGTTTTCTTATGTTTGGACTATGCTTGAACTTTGTGTTGTTTTTAGGTTTGCTCGATGTTGGAACTTTGTGGTCGAGTGACATTTAGGTTTGAGACAGTCGTATGTCTGGGAAACGTCTCGAGTCAGACGTCCTTTTCTCTGCTTCTAAGCAATAAGCCTCTGGGTCCCTGTTTTTTGGAAGTTTCACGCTTAGCAGGTGCACAAGCTGACAAGAGTCCAACTTCAACTTTTTATGACAGCAGGTTTACACGTTCATAGAAACTTAAAAGGAATTCTTAAGGGGAGGTGGGTGTTGCACTATTTAAGGGAATCTTTGCTGATTTTCAACCAGCTTTACAGTGTATTGGCCAGGTAGTGGACGCCACGCTGACAGCTCCCCTCCCTCTCATCTGGCTCTCTTCTCTGAAATCAAACGTGTCTGCCCGGGTTGTCACCCAACTGAGGTGAAAAGGAAGTCATTGTATCATGTCTCATTAGTGTTGTATTACCAACACAACAACGCCACAGCAAGCTAACGAGACCAGAGCATTTTGGTTTTTGTCAATTTTCTACATTTTCTTCTTTAAAACCAGGAAAAATATTCAACTCATTGACATATAAAAGAGAGAGAGAAGCTACAAATCTTCACGTATGAAAACCAATAAAGTGATGATGTGAATTAGACAAATTAGGATGTGAATATTCTCTCCGGGTTCTGTTTATTGCATGAGGAGAAAACCTCTCATTTGTCAGAGAAATGTCAGCTAAACATTCTCGGCCATCACAAGCATTACCCATCTGAACACCGTACACTGGAAAATACTGTTTGACCTGGTGTCTGGTCAATAGCCGGCGAAGTAGATAAGGCGAGACAGGGGCTGCTGAAACGACACTATGGAAAGCCGTTACAGGGAGAGGATAAACATTGACACTCCGCCAGAGCCGGATCGAAAACCCGCTCATTACAACTCTTTCTCTGTGAGGAATTACTCTCTGTCTCTCCCTCGTTCATCACTCGCTATCGTGCTCGTGACGAACGATAAAGGGGCACAAATGTGTTGAAATCTTTCATAAAGTTGTTTTTTTTTTAATTGCCTTTGCAAAGACAATGTGACCTCTGTCTTTGGCCCAGGTATCGGTTTCTGAGGGGTGCAGGGAGATATCTTCCTGTTTGGTTTTGCGTTACCTTCCTGCAGCTTTAATGGTATGCGCATTGACCTGTTTTTTTTAGCTGTAGGTGTAAACTAATTCAATTAGATGCAAAAAGCCCACATCCACAGGCTTTCTGTGGACTAAACATGAGTTGATGTCATTAAGGTCACCTTGAAAACACTCTCCTGCAGCCCTCTTAGTGCTTTGAGTATAAACTCCGTGACTCTGTTTTTAATGGTTCACAGTCTGCCACCATGGTGATATGAGATACAGTAATGTGGCAGAGGTGTTTCCATTAGTCAAGCTGCATCTGTGGTGAAAAGCTTGATACACTGAGCCCACTTTGTACCTTGACCCTGCTTTAAAGGACACTGTCTGAGATATAATACAATCACTCAAATAGATGTGAAACAAAAGAGAAAGCCATCGCTGTTCTCCGAAGCTCAGCCTGTGTGCAATAATCGACCTTTTCATTCAGAGAAGCTGCCAGTTTTACACCGAACGCCATCAACAACTTTGAAAGAAAGTCACTGGCTGAAATGTGATGTATGTAGCAGAACAAATGCTCCATCCTGATGAAAACTTTTGTGGTGTTTTAGGTTGCGTTTAGCTTGGCAAGTGGTTTCAGAATGTGCTGGGTGCATTGGAGGAAGCCCAGCTACGCACAGGATAGGTGTTCACTTTTATAACATCCTCTGGTGGATTGTAGCCAGCAGAGAAAACAGCACTATCAAGGAACAATCTCTGTGCCAGTGGGCTCAGCTGAAACAGTCACACAGAATATGACAACAATGCAGAATTTACCTCCACTCAGGAGGCGTGGATAAAACCGGCGCTGGATCTTCTATCAACTCAGAAAGTCGAGGACGGGCTGTGATGGAATGTGGTAGAATGAGAAACAACTGATGAGACTTGAGAAGGAATCCATATCTGTTGACATTTCATCGCATGGGTGGAGGTGTGAACTCCTCATCTCCTTCCTCTTACGTGTAAGTCATTAAATGGAAGGGTGGTTACATGATGGCCAAGTTAAACTGGGCCTTCACCAGTTCTGGAAGGGAAGATCCTAACTTCACAAATACTTCTCCGCGATGAGGAAATTAGAACAAAAGGAAATCGAGTGAATAGCTGTGAGTTCAATCACAACACAGTTATTTTAGAAGAAAATTGAACTGTTGGGAGCACAACCGATACACCCTGATTACAGCGTTTCATAATGAAAAGGCATATTAAAACTGTCGTGCCAGCCCCAGAGGTTGTGGTCATTTCATATATTTCTATTAATGTTTGCTCGACTACTATAAAGGACAAATGATAGTAAGTAAACAAAAAGACAAAACAGTATCAATTCTATAAAGAATACTGAAAGACTGGCTGGTACAGTGATAAGGCAGGTTGTTATAAGGCTGATTTGAGACTTCTGGCTTCTTGAAAATGCATTGCTATTATTTCTTTTTTTAAATTCGTGTCATTATGTAAAGACAATGAAAGGTGTAGCCGTAGGATTGACATTTGCTGACATCACTTTTGGCTTCAGCTGCAGTTGTCTTTACTCGCCTCTTCTCAATTGATGGAAATTCAGCTAATTTCATACTTTTTGTGACATTTCGTGACAAAGTTGGCTTAAAGTTTCCTCCATGATCAAATGGAAACACTGCTATAGCGACCAGTTTTGTGTAGAATTTCAGGAAATGTGTTTTCTACATTTTCTGCAGGAGGAAACCTGGACTAAAACTGATGTACCCACCACCCACTCTTCAAATTAAATTTCCAACCTTGTGTTGTTATTCTGTGACTGATTTGAATTATCGATGGACCCTTGAACAAATTGATACATTGATGGTCGATAGAATAATCATGTATGTATTCTGGCTTTTACCAGTGATCAGAAAGGGTGTGGATAAATATGTGTCTGCATGTTTTTTTAAACGCTGCTCTTTCCTGTTGGTGACAAGCTGAGCAACAATTTAGTTTGGGGTTGTTTTTTTTGTCCCTTTACTGTTCGAAGAATTTAGAGCAGCTGATTTGAATATAAGCGAGGTGTGTTTGAGAGGCAATTATGATGTCACAGATGAAGGTGAAAACACGCCACTGCTGTTGCCCTTTTACACATCCAGTCTGTGGAAGTGTGCTTCCCTTGACCTGGCAAACAGTCCAAAAGAGACTGACTGACAGACATGAAAATTGAACAGTGATCCACATTTTTCCAGTTCCTATGTGATTCTATACACATCTGCCAAAATAGCAACTGAAACAAAGGGTCTTCTTATAGATTTAAATCCCTGTTATAGTTGTCTCTCTCTTCCCAACCGAACTATGGAATGGAATCTGGATCGGTACGTCAGTCATCATTCCGATGTCTGACCTAAGGAGGATTTCGGGGTCCGCTTTCTCACGTCTAAGAATGAACAAATAACTGATAAGGTGTAAGATCATTTTCTGTGCAGCTCCTACGTTCATCCACCTCGCCATGATGGGTTGACCGGCACACATGGCTTGAGGATTTAGACACTAATGGACATCCTTGTAGTGTCCATCTTTATGTTTGTTCCTCTGCATCACAACAGAAATTCCAATCTGCAACAACTTAGAAGTTTACCACTAGAGCTCACATCCCCACTGTACTTCCTGAGTATCGGAAAAAAGAAACTTCCGATGCGCATGAAGTCGTAAAAAGACCAACAGCAAGATCGAGGATGAACTGGTGACAATGTAGAGTATGTAGTGTTGTTTTATGAGTTCTTTCTTGCTTCTCTGGGAGCTTGGTAATGGCAGACAGACTTAAAAATGAGGATGTCTTTTAAAGAGAAGGTGTTGCTTCCTGGCATTTCCCTAAAGGTCAAATAAGGACCTTTGAATAAGGATGAACGATCACCCAGAGATATTTCCACCAAGAAAATATCAGGCATCTTTGAGATGTCTGTTAGTGGTAATAATAATTTTAAAAAGTTCTTCTTTAGTTGGTGTGGTCCCTCTTTGAATCAATAGGGAGTTTGTGGAGAGCTGCTGAGAAAAAAATAGGCAATATTTCAGGTTCAGCCTTTTGTTAGGTAATGGGGACATAATTATGTCACATGTTTTCGCGTCAGTGATGAGCTCATTCATGCTGCAACTTGGTGGACCTGTTTACTCTCACAAGTACGCAGTTGACCCGAGGACTTGTCAACTGCCAACAATATCACTGAGAAAAAGTTGAATGTTCTCGGTTTTACTCTTCACCGACTGCTATAAAGTTCCATCTCTTTAGATGTTTAATTTCTCTTTACATTTCTTTTCTGAAAAACTGTGATTATATCTCGTCCGCCCCTCGTTCCCTCTCCCCTTCTGCATGAGCGTTCGCGATGCACGAGTGATGACCCCATGTGACATACGTGTGACACTGAGTTTGAGCTGGTGAAGTGAATGAATCTTGCATGGGCGTGTGGTGCTGAAACGGTTCAAGTCGATACAGGTGAGAATGCAAGCTGGTTCAGTGCAGAGAATCAAGGTTCAGACAAACCCATGTATTTCAAGAACCTGAACCTTGAACCTGAAAATGGTTTCGGAAGTGCTGCTGGATTTTGGGACCCATTAGGGTCCCATGGGGGGGTTGTGTGTGTGTGTGAGTGTGTGTGTGTGTGTGTGTGTGTTCGTCTGTTTTGTTTTCGGAGTTTAGTTGTCTTCTTTTCTTTTCTTTATTTTGCTTTAATAAACTCTGAGCTCAACAGTTTGTGCCTGCCCTCTCATGTGCTCACCACACATGGCAGTCAATCTGCTTGACGCCGCTGCTTCTAGCAAGGGTTGCCATCCTGTCTCAGATCCTCATGTTTAGCATAGTTAGCAGAAACTGCATGTTGTCAGGTAACATTCTGACAATTAGGTGCGGAATGAAGAGATGTAATGAGGCCGCGTGGCTTTAGTCATTAATCAGACTTTGGAGTGAAGCCTCCACAGAAACATGAAAGAAATAAACTCATGTAAACACCTTAATGAAAAGGAACATCTTGTGTAAAAACTCTCAGATTGAGTTTTTTTTTTTCCCAGATAATTAAGGGTTTCTGGACACCAACCATTTCACATGAGCACAATCCCACTAATGGTTGTATCCTGCCTCTGGCCAGAAACAGTCCTCACAATCTATGTGATCCAGATCACCTTCCAAAGTAATTACTTCATAAAATAACCTAACACTACCAAATCTAATCACAATCAGTTCATTAATTTTTGAGATATCCTTCTTACACACACACAGACACACACACACACGCACACACACATACACACACCTCCTTGGCTGAGATATTCAGGCCATGGTCTGATTACATCCTGTGTAAACACACTCACCATATGAATGTGTCAGTATCTTAGCTCAGTGGCAGTTCGCCACATCTGCCAACAGCGTAAGTGTGTGTGTGTGTGTGTGTGTGTGTGTGTGTTTGATAGGGCGAATGTGTTGTAGAGTATGTTAAGAGGTCATCAGACTATAAAAGCTCAATATAAATGCAGTCAATTTACCATTTAAATGAAAGCCTGTGTCACATTTATATGAAATGAGGTTGGCTGAGCGCCGCCACAAAGCATATTAAACCCATATTTACCTGCCCTGAAAAACTATTGCAACATTAAGAAAACACACCTGATGAGTCATTTCTGCAACGGGGAGGTCAGCAAAGCTCTTTGTTGTTGGATTTAGAGTAAATTCAGAAAATGCAAAGTGTCTGTTTTAATGTTTCTTGTCGATTGTAAGTAGCTGGAGCAGCAGATTTTCAGGGTGTGTGTGCTCCAGCAGATGGCTGCATCCCAGGTGATTCTCAGCAGACTTCCTCCAGCTTGTAGGCAAACCTGTTTAGCTGTGTCTCTGCAGAGAGACAAATGAGCAGGAGTCAGGGGACATTCTTCATGTGGCGCTGATATGCTTATCAAGTCGGTAACATGGCAAAAGTTTAAACGCAACACATGGATGGATTTACTGTTGCAGCTGCTGTGTATTTTTTGAAGTGATTTTTTTTGTTGTTGTTGTTGCTAAATTTCCTCCTGTTTGTCCTCATTCTCGTAACAAGGTTCACTTAACTCACGTACTCTGGAGCTTTCAAACACACCACAGGACCTTCACAGGATCTGCTGCCCTCCTGCTTCATCCTCAACTCTAGAAGTCACAGTGGAAGAGACTTTTGAGACTGATGTGTTCCTTTCATCTGTCTCTGAAAAAAAAATAGCAAAAAAATTAACACAAGTTTTATGAAACTTGGCAACCCAAACTTTTCAGGTCAGAACTCCCCCAAAATTACTGTTGCAGAGACTCAGTTCCTCCTAGAGGTGGTTGAAGTGTGCAAAACACAACCTAAAAGGCCCCAAAAAACAGACAAATTTGAATAATTTTTAATGCTATTGTTTTCAGTAGCTTATAATTATCTTCAGAAACAAATAATAATCATGAATGATGAAACAAATACTCAGGTACTAAAAATACCTGTTGTTCAAGGTTGTTCCCATTTAGACTTGGGAATTTTAACTGCTCAGTTCCAACTGAGTAAAGCATTCAGCAGGGGGGCGGTTGAAGAAGGCTCAGAGACAATTACTGCTACCATCTCAGGTTTTTTTGTTTTTTTTTCCCCCTAAAATAAGTGGATTTTACAAGCTTTTCATCTTGTGGAAAGTTATGAAAAAGCTTTTATACGAACTGGCACCGTGACAGGTGAATAATTATTTATGTTGCATTTTTTCTATTAAAATTTGTGTTGAATCCAAGGTTGATGGTTCAGTCCTGGTGGGAGAAGCTCACAGTGAACCACCTTTCATATTTTCATATTAGATTCATCGTTTTAAATGCCCCCGAGACACGACAGTGTTTGGATTTCTGACTAGGCTTCAACCAGTAATTAATAAATAAAGTGGTTGATGTTAAGAAAAGAAACTGTCTAATTTCAGGACATGGAGGTGCGTTATGTAACTGGTATGGGGTGGACCCAATCGCAGCACTTAGAACCAAAACTGAACTAAAAGTAAAACTCCCGGGAGGGCTGGGTGTGGGTCCGGACCGAGAGATGGAGTCGGTGGGGATGAGTCACCAGAGAAGGTGAACTGGTGAGGTGAAGCTGACAACGTGGGTCTCTTGGTTGAGCAGGAACAGGCTGAGAGCCAACCGGCCACAGGCAGACAAGCAACTGAGAACGGGCAGGCAGCACTTGTAGTCGGGAACGGAACGGTCGGGGGCATGTCGGGTCGATACCAGGTAAACAGTCCTCGAACGAGTGCTGGAGGGTCAGGCATGAGAGCGAAGACAATCTGGCTAGGAGTGAGTGGAGAGAAGCTGTGTACTGGCTTGAATGCAGATGGTGAGCAGGTGAGGGCAGCAGGTGAAAGCTGTGAGCTGATGAGGGGTGTGGCTGAGCAGCAGAGCAGGGGAGAGACAGAGCAGACTGTGCTACACTCAGCTTCATGCACTACAAGTATTAAAGATCCACATGGAAATGTCTAGTGACTGACAGGTTGGTGGCTCCTGCGTGTACCTGAACTGTGGGGGGTTGCATGAGTGCAGGCTTTGTACTGTGCAGGGAAATGTGGAGGAAGAGAGAAGGGCAACTCTTTTTTCAGGCATTACAGTTCATCCTTTGCCGATCATTCGCAGCAGAACGTCTCTGGGAACTGTGACTGTGGCCATAAGGATGCTAACGAAATCAGGAAGCTCATCTTTTGTCCCGCGTGGCATTCGGCTGCTTAACAAGCTCTGGTCACACAGATATAACATTGACTCACACTTAATATATTTTTATTTTTGTTTTTTATGAGGTCTTTTTTATATTCCTTTGAGCTTAATGTGCGAAGGAAATTTCCGCAGGAACATTGAATGTTTCATTCAGTTCACGACACCTCCCAAAAAGTGTATTAACATGAGGATTAAATGAAGATCAACCAAAACCTCAACAGCCTGTAGAAAACAGCAGCTCATCAGTTACCAGCAATTGTGATTAAAAATGTATATATGAAAAGTGTGATGCAGAGTATGTATAGGTATTTTTTGGTGTGTGTGTGTGTGTGTGTGTGTGTGTGTGTGTTAACTAAACAGCACGTCATAAATGATTTTCTCTGTAAATGTAACATTTTCACGGACAGTTTATGTTTGGATTTTTGCTGCAAACAATCACAAAGCTTTGAGCCATAACGTCCTTGATGTAGCTGTTTTATTCTCCAGGGCCAGTTTACTCTTTAGATCCCTTCAGAGAGAAGTCATATTCCTAAATTTAACAACCTGCAATTATTCCTGGGCTGTAAAAGTTTATAGTCTAACACATCCTTAATCAGGGAGACGAGCGGTACAGCTCGTAAAAACACCGCCTGCCCTCCTGTGCATAAAAGGAGCTGTTTGATATCAACTTCCACAATAAACAGACGTATCTTCACACCGCCACAATATTCATAAACTGTGTGATTTAAAGCCCCCACCATGCATCCGTGACATTCCCCGATGTAAACACAAATGATGGTCCAGCTCAGATATATATCAGCAGGTGAATTCACAGAGGCAGGAGAGCATTATTCATACGGTTACTGTTGGTGTGTGCAGCTGAAGCCTCCCGCTGTGGAGAAAATGACTCCCACCTGTTAGTGCAGCCACTGAACCAAATCTATCTGAAACACTGCCTTATCAAATGATCTGTCATCCCTTTATCTCCCGTGTGAGCAAACGGCTACTGAGAATAGGCTGCAGCAGAGAACACAGGATGGCTGTGCAGTAGCCTGCTTGCTGCTCTTTTGTCAAGTTTAATTCATATAAATGTGATGGACAAAATGGTGGGAAAACAACAGCAGCAACAATTACAGCCCACTTAAAATAAATCAACGCCTCTCAAGGGTAGGTTCAATAAACCATGTAATAAATAGAACGATATACTGCTCACGAGGGGGGAGTTACGGCGCAGTTGTGTTATTGCTCTGTTTGCTATTTTTCTTCTGCTAAATGTGTCTGCTGCTCAGCAACAAAACTTTGAAGGCCAAAAAACAAAAAAAGGAAAAAAAAGGAAAACTCACCTGCTGCTCAAAAGGACCGCTGATTGACCTCGAACAGACCACTGATTTCCGTGTCACTGCTGAATCACAGGTCACTCAGTCCAAACATGTTGTTCTGGATTCCTGAGGCGTAGACGTTGCTAAGTATCAGCATTTCGATTTTATTTTTCACACTCATTTAAGATTTTTGCTGACTCTTTATGGAATAATGTCAAATGTTTGGATTTGGCTTGAAAGTTTTTGCTTTACCAAATACTCTGTGTATTTAAGAAAGAATCATTAATTAAACCTGATGGTGGCGCGATGATCAGGGAAACTCTGACAGTATGTTCTAGATCACATGATCATTTAGACCTGTTCAGGGATGCTTGCGGCTGAGTTGCGGCACAGACGAGGTGGATCTGTGGCTCGGTTCAGGTGACGTCATCATTTCAAAGCCAAATTTTTTCCTAATTACAAATGAACTAAGATCAGAGTTAAGCCACATTTGAACCAAACACTTACTGTCAAACTAAAATCAATCTTTTCATTCTTTTTTTTTTTTTGCCTGAAACGCTTTTACTCACGGACAGCACCAGCTGATAATCATTATTTATTTCTAAAGTGTGTGTGTGTGTGTGTTTGAGGTTGAATAAACATGTCAAATTCCTTGCCTTTTCTGTAAATCTTTGCAAATATTTAGAATTACGTAGCATCACCGAATGCTGAACAGTGGAATGGTGTAAATCCAGCTGCAGGAAGGTGCATCACGTCGCCTGCTGTCCTTGTGCATTTGCAACGAAAACAGAGATTTGTGCCCCTAATAAAATTTTTAAAAAAACATCACAAAGTTTCCTCTGCGGACGACGCCTCAATAGATACTGAGTTTGTACGACGATGGATTATTCTCAGCGATAAGTTGGGATTGTTTTGTCAAATAAAATTGGTGTGGGTGGGGTTGCAGACTGATGTGCAGCACTATAGGAGAGAGCTGCTGTCTTTGAATTTGAAATTTAAAGACCAAGAAAATTGGTTGTCAGGTCAGAATTCCAACTAATGTCTTTGTGTTTCCTCCTCCTAGAGAACCGGGCCGTGCTGGCAGGTAAAATGAAGCTGTAAATGAGCGGGACAACACCCACAGCAACAGTAGAAGGCTAATTTATCATTTGTTGCTGATTCTGAAGAGAATGGAGCTCTACAAAAATGCACATTTCAGCCATGGTGCCAACACAAAAACACCTCATCTCATCATGGCTGCTGCTTTGAAAGAATTATTCGACAGGTGGTGGATGTGGAGCAGGTAAAGTGTTTGCTAAAATTACAATTTGCACATAAGCCACTATTTTGCTCAGGAGAGGTGCTTATGAAACTGCTTCTCTCCTCTCTGCTTTTTTGTGCCATTAATGACAGAATCAGCCTGTAATAGTGCTGGAATGACTGTGTTCTGATTTGCCAAGCATTTTGAGAGAGAAAAATAAACCGAGTGGTCAAAATAGGGATGATGATTGAAGATGATGATGGCGGTAAGAGCGAGGGTGACAAGAGTGATTACTGACTGCGGTGACGGATGAGGAGAAAAGCAAGCACTGACAGTTCGTAGTGAGCCGTCAGCCAAGTAAAGCTGATTTAACGCCGGTAGACAAGTCCTCAGCTGGAGGATCCAAACTGAAAGCTCCACCCGACTGCTTTTTTGACTGACAAAAAAAAAAGAAGGGAACAATAACACAGACGAAAAGGAGTGGATTGAGGAAGAGATCACAAAGACGAAAAGTTTGAAGAGATGAAAAAAAAAATGATGACAAAAACAGACAGAGAAACTGAGCCAGTCAGACACACACTGTGAAAATCACCACTCGGCCAATATCCTTCTTTTTGATCCTATTCCACATAAATCATCTCCTCTATCAAACTCCCTAGAGACCTCCCCCCCCCCCCCCAAAATTCCCTGGATGCTGGGGTGAAGGCTTGCACACACACCCTCTGGCTGAGATGTGACTATTTCCTAGGCGTCTGCCATATCAAACCCCAGCCAGTTAAAGATTCCCCAGAGGAGAAAGCAGACAAAGGAAGAGATCTGAACCACCAACAACCTGTGCAGGGCGAAGATAGGGACAACCAAATGGCCCCCCACTGGATGCTTTGATCTGCTAGTGGACACCCCTCCAAGACACCATCGCAGCTTCTCCCCACAAACTGCAGATCTTAAACCCAAACTATATAAAGCATTTTCTTCCCCTCTGACCATTCGCTGCCTTTGCTAATCTCACAGATGAGGTGACTGGCCTCTGCTTATAGGGGACATATGGGCTGATCTGTTGTTAGGCGTGTGTGTGCGTGTGTGTGCGCGTGCGTGCGTGCTGATGTGAACAAGGTGCTGAAATTGCAAGAGCAGGAGCTCCTACGGATTAGAAGTGTAGAGTTGCTCTCAGGTGTACCTAAGAACTAATATTCTCTTTGGCATAAACCCTTAAAGCTGAGAGGGAACATTTATCTGCACTCATTTTTATCAGCGTCCACTGAAACACTGCCTTTCTTCACTCTGAACCCGTTGATTTATTTTTGTTCATATTCATCTGTAAATCCTGACTCGTCTCATTGTGGACACCTTTGATGACACCTGATATAAATGGAAGTCTGAGACACTATTATGCTGCGTTTAGAGGTTGTGGTTATTTCATGTATTTCCATGAGTTAACATCGGTGTTTCTTAATGATGACAATTGTGCAGCTCTCACTCTGAGGGAGGGGCCAGTTGGTTTTCTTGGGTGAACGTGATGACGCTTCCTTGTCTACGACCTTCGACGTTGTCCATCATGTAGACTTCCTCGGTGGACGGTGGTGCTGCACTTACACTGCTGAGACGCTAGTTGGTGTCGGGGCTTCTATGCCGCCATGTTGAGTTCTGCGTATTTTCAACTGTTGCCACTGAATGGAGCAACTGGTTACGTTCAGTGAAGGAAAGGGAACGCCAGAAGGAGCTCAAACAGAGGAGGAAATGAAGGTGTGAACATCATTAGGAGGAGTCACAGGTGTTACTCCTCACGTTATATTTCCAAGAAGGTGTAGTAATACGGCGCTGCATATCCTATGATGTCGCTCACAGGATCAATTTGATACATAACTCTTGATCCAAAATTTTACCCAATCATGATTCTTGGTAGCTACAGAATCCTTTTATGGAAGTTTGGTCTTTCCCTCTCTTATTTAAATCAGCAAGGCTTTGATCCACGCATGGGATCAACAGAGATGTGCTGCTGAACCTTTCCATCACACCTCAAAGTATGACAACAAATTTCCATCAAATACAAAAATAAAAAAATAAAAACTGCCGGAGCCAAAGAAAAATATTTTTGATATATCAGAGAATCCTTCTTTCCAGAAGAACACCACAGTCTTTATTATTCCTGGCTGGATTTAATGATTTGATGATACACCACTAAACAGAGAGACATTTCAATGCCAAAGAGTTTTCTGCAAAGCAAAAGATAAAGGAAAAGAAAACCTGACAGTGTTTTCCACTGATATATCAGGGACGTGCTGGCAGAAGCGGGTAAACGTTGATTCAGCCAAGGATCACGGGCAGTTATCTCAATCCTGCCTGTCATTCCTGTTGTCCAAGGCAATCCCCCCGGCGGTAACAGTCTGTGTTTAACCTCACTGGGTAATCGAACGCTTCTCATTCAGAGCACTTGTCTCCCGCTGCAGACGGGGATCAATATGAGGAGCACTACATCTAATCAAGTACTGATTACTTTCTCAACATTGATTGCAATTGGCTAGCATGTCGCTGGGTGTAGCAGAGCGTGTTGTGTTTCCATAGATGATCACTCAGATGAAACTTCCTGCTATTCTTACAGCTCACATGCATTGCTGTTCAAATGCAAACAATTTGTTCTGCCCAAAAAAAACAAAAAAACAAAAACAAATGCAGTCTTAATTTTGCTTTTGCACTCACACCTGGAGCGCATGTTTGCTCTGCCCACTGAGAGATTTCTGTAGCCAGACACAAAGGTCAGCTATGATTTCAGCTGTTATATGCATCAGTGAAACAACAACTAGTCCTCATGGCGCTTGAGCTGCTTTGTTTTCTCCTAATTTTTCCAACTCCGGACAAGGAGATGTTGATGGCAGGGCGGCACATTCCGGTGTTGCGGCGTAATCACTCACGCAGGCTCAATCGCCAGGGTGAAGAATGTGGCATAATCCAAGCGAAAGTTACATGAAGCCCTTGTTTGTTATTGAGACATCTCTTACAATCATTACCTGCTATCCTAGCAGTCAGATCACACACACACACACACACACACACACACAAACCCATGCATTTGGCCTGTTATGCAAAGGAAGAAATCCCCGGTGCACTGGCTGGGAAAAGGGAGCCGTGACACTGCAACCTAAATATTTTCTCCAATAAAAGAAAGATCTTACACCTGATCTCCATCAAATTAACTCTCATTTCGACACGTAGATGTTTTTTTTATTAAATTGACCTGTGTCTTCATAACAAGAACTGAGAATACGCAGTCAGATATTGATTAGAGAAGTTTGTAACATGCTATATTACCCCAAATTCCCAATCACAGTCTCTCAAACAGAGGATAAGAGATTGTTTAGTTTTCTGGAAACTAGGTTGGATTTATTTTACGTGCTCAAATGGAATAAACTCTGCAGCCAACAAATAAAAAACTTTGAATTGTGCGTTTCTTCTGACCTTGGAGCTGTTCCCTCAATCTCCACGTACGTCAAAGAGATGCCATTTGATTCTGAAGCCAACAGTGGAATTAAATTCACATACAGCAGATCTCAAAACAAAATGTGCTGGTGAGGGAGGATTTTTCATGATGGTCAGGTTATGCTTTGGTTCAAGATATGCAGCTCTTAAATGAAAACATTACTCGTCCAGCCTGGCACAGACGTTCTCGCTAACTATAAATGTCAACAATGTTACATTCATTACTCTTTTCATGAATGTTGATATGAAACATTTCTGGTTGAGAAACACTGAGATAATAATTATCAGTGCTTTGCAGAAACAACTTGGCTGCCAGGGTGCTAGTATTTTTGTGTGTGTGTGTTTTTTTTTTAAATAACTGCATAACAACCCTGCAGACCACTGACTTACAACTCATAAAATCATTCTTTGTGCATCGTTGTTTCAGCCAGAAAGACAAACAACATCCACGGTTGTGACTGATAAAGCTGAAGAAGTTGCAGCGAATCGCACACACTTTGGATTGGAAGGAGAATGGGCTCAACACTCTTCAGCAGACGTCGCTGATGAGACTCTCAGTTGGGATTCTGCTGCATTACACAACCTCAATTGTTTGTTTTAATCATTTGGCGGCGGTGGCAATAACCTTGATCTTCTAGGATGCCGTGATCTGTGGTCCTGCACCACATATTTTGGGGCTGTGTCATATCAAGGTTACAGGGAATTAAACTCAGTTGAATTTGTATTTGCGGAACGCGGTTGTTTCTGATGATGCATCTCGTGCTTTCAGCGGAGGTGTCAGACTTTGCCAAAGTGCTAAAAACAAATAATGGTTCTGAGAGGTAAACAAGCTGTTTTGAATTAACCCTGAGAAATGCCAATAGAGCAAACATTGCTATAAAAACTGCAATAACCTACGAGAAGTTTGCTCTCAGCTTGCGGAGTTATTGCCGCTGTCTCCCTCCTGTACGTCAACCTTTCACAGTAACCTTTTCATCACTTTGCTGCAAATATTTACTTTCCGACTAAACGATGAATTCCTGGTTCCATGTTGTGAAGTGTAGCTATTGGCAGCGAGTGAAAGTTTGTATTCTCTGAATAAGACTGAGGAGAATTTAAGGAAACAACTGTTTCCTGGCATGCTCAGACCCGAGGTAGAAGGGTCCAGTGATTTATTGCTCGCTCACAGTTCACACTAGGAACATTGGCTGCCTCTGAAACTCCCTGATAAGATTGGGTGTTTGTAAAAGTGAGGCTCTTGTTGCTCCACATTAGTCTTTATCTTGGGTGTGTGATTTGAGATTAACTGATAATGAGTTCATTTATTTCAAAAGGAGGGAATTTAGTTTTTCAAGTAAAACTACTTCGGAAATTAATTTTAGCCAAATAAAAAGTCTGTTCATAGCAAGAGTTTTTGGTCAAAAAAATAACTTTCATTCATTTTAACAGGAAAGCCACTGATGAGGAGCGGCTGGTGCTGACATCCAGGACCCACATCAAAAACAAAACCGTGCGCTTTACTTCCATTAGTTTACATTGGCAATACGATTTTTCCTCTTGTCTGTTTTTTGTTAAATTGAACAAATTTGAGAACCCGACTACATCCCAGTTGCATGAATGCATTAGAAGTCACTTTTTGCAAATCAAAAAGGGCCCTGTTTGTTACATCAGGCATACTTCCTTTAACCCCTAGGTGGCGCTATGATTCTGACTTCAACTCAGCTTGCAAATGTATTTAGGCCAGAACTCTCATTAAATGTGGAAAGTTGGGAAAAGCTTGGACCAAACAAGTTAAATCAGTAAAAAAAAAAAAGTATTCATTTTGCGGTTTGGTTCCATGTTGTTACATTTTTTTCGAGGAGAATGGTGTATCTCTCGGATACAAGACAAATTTTCAGACAAATATAATTGACAATACAGAGAAATCGAATCAAATTAAATCACAGTTTTGTGGTTTCAGTAAAGCTGTGTCACCTCACCATGCTTTCCTGTCCCATCATGTTGTTCTTCAGGCGAATCTCATCAGATATGAGATGATTCTCATCGACCCACTAGAAGGAGATGAAAGTGTGAAAATAAAAACAACCCACATGTAATTCCCTTTTGCCACTAGGTGGCGCTATGACTAATCTGCCCCATAATGCGTTTAGCGTAATCCTCCTGCAAGACAAAGCAGCCCCTCTGATAACATGACCTTCTTGGTGGAGCAAATAATGAAATAATCAACATTATGCAAATTCATGCTTTAAAGAAAAAGTAGCAGGTCAAATGTTGCTCACGGCACTTTTTTCTCTCCTCTTATCTCCTTAAGGATGACATAAACGTACAATCAATACAAGAACGGGCAGCCAAGCCTCATCAACCAAATCCTAGAGTGAAGCACCTATTTTATATGCATTGCTCCTGTTTAGGAGTCGGCATTGAGCCTGCTGGTGGAGGAATGATATGACCAGGCCAGCATTCCTTAATTGAAACCAGCGGCTGCACAAGCTATCCCATTACACCAGCCGGGTTGAGGTTGCCAGGTCAGAGTATAAGAAAGCTCCCATGTGTAATTTATGGCACTCTTACCTCAAATAATCCATACGTATAAGCTGTGAGGTTATGAAGCTGCAGACCCCCTACCCATCTGCAGCCAATTTGGCCCTTGCACAATCCTCCTTAAATCACACAAAGCTCCCAGACCTTGGTGACTGCACTATAGAGGAGGAGGAGGCTGTTTTCATTTGAATTCCCTTCGCATGCCCCTCCTGGTAAATTCAAGAGGGAAAAAGAGACATGGGCATTAACTACCTGAACTAGTGATCCTCTTTAAAAGCCCACTCCCTCTGCTTTTTCCTCTCACAGCAGTAAATTGTGAAGAAATGCAGGCCCCTGCACCAGATCAATAAAACTTCTTTGCAATTTAACAAGAACAGATGTTAGCAATCCTACTCAGCATACCCCTGTTACATTTTAAGTGAGATAACCACGAGTGTTTGTGTGTGAAAGTGTTACACAGGAGCACAAACATGGGATCCTTCTGTAAGCGGCCTCTTATCGCAGGCATCAACCATGTGATCCCCTTTATCTGTGAGATTAATCACCATGAAGATAACCATAATCTCAAATTACATTTCTTCACCCTATTTCAATTATAAGGACAAACTTGGTGTTGGGGAAGGGGAGTAGGTGGCCCTGAAGACAGAAACTAACCAGCCCATGTGATTACAGAAGCCTGCAGGCTGTTTTTTAATGCTGCTGTAACTTTTTTTTTTTTTACCCTCAAAATGATCTTTAGAAAGAGTTTAAGAACTGGCAAAATCAAAAAATAGTGTTCATTGTTCACTGCTGATGAGATCAGGGGTTCATTAAGAAAGCACGCCGGTGTAAAAGTAGCTCTATTTTGATTGGCCAGGGTTCAGGGGAAGTGAAGAATACGGGTCATGGATGCGGGGATGTGTGAGGTTGAATGGGGGTCAAGTTAAGTGTCTGGTAACCTGAGGTCATGTCTTGGAGAGAACCAGCTTCAACATCCTCCCCGTGGTTCCCATGATTAAAACAAAAGAGAAAAAGTTGGTGGGAGGAAACCGGAGCTCCTCGTGAAAGTCCATAGGGAGAACGTGTAGGATCCATTCAGAAATAACCTGGGATGACCGGTGTCTGTGGGGTGCAAACGCCAACCACTTGTAGCTCAAGAGGAAGAAGGGCATGGTTTGCTCAGGCGAATGGAACAATGAGGGATGAGTGGTTTTTGATCCTTAACCAACTTTATTTAATGTCAACACCGCACAGCTGCCATTAAATTAAGTATAGGCAGCCAAGTTTGTCTTGGTTGCTATTTACAAACAGGTTTCTATGGTTTCCCTCCCCCTGCTTCAATCAATATAAACAAGAGAAGCTACACGTGATCGTTAAGATTCTGTTTGGCATCTGGTAAATGACCTCCTTTGCAAAGCCATTGATAAAAGGGATAAACAAGCCGATTGATGGTGGACTACAAATGTTATATTTGAACAAAACATTCAGACTTTTGCATTTCCCTCCAGAACGCACGCTATGAAATGTCGCTCTGATCTGGTGCCTCTACTGGCAGGACGGCATCACGCCGGCCAAAACTGTTCATCACTGCGTTTTGTTTGGTTGTAAAACTAACAGCTTGGTTCAGGAAAATGTAGAGATACAAGTACAAATTTTGATTGTAATCGTGGTTAAGAGGGAAAAACAATAACGTTTGGAAACTGAAAACAAAAAAAACATGAACATTGTTTGGACATTTTGTAGTTACAGCCATTCAAACTTCCTTCCTTTGAGGATTTGTGGCTCTCACTGACATATCTGTGTCAGACACACCAACACTGGTCACTCTGAACACACGGTAGTTGTGGTCATTTTTTGGCGTAGGAATATGTTCCACGGGTTCATGATTCAGGCTCTCTGCTTTGTTACGGCTTTCCCGCAAATGACACATCTCCTTATTTGACATATCCTGTGAATGCTAACTAAATTATTTCATATGTTTCTAGTTAGACTGTAAGTAAAAAAATGTTTACAGGTTTTGCAAATTCACTCCTCACTCCATACTTCAACTTTCATCATCATTTCTATCTCGCTTGTAAATCTTCTACAGAATTTACCAAAGCTGCAGCTGTTTACGGAATCCCCCATGAGGTTAGCTATTAACGCTATAAATCATGTCAAAAGGAAGCTTATGTGAAACATTGGGGCACTTCTTTCAGAGCTTAAGATTTTCCAAGGGGCAGATCTGTAATTCAATTAGATCCAATGAAAAGGACACAGCATCCCTCGCAGGACTGCTGGACTCCTTCCATCCATTCTTTCACACTTTATTAGATCCACTTGTTGGAAATTAGATTCTGAAAGTCTTGCTCAATGGATTTAAATCATCCCCACTGGGAATGTTGAAATGTTCTGTAAAAGGTCAGCAGGCATCCTTCCTCTGGTGACCTCACTTAAGGGGGCGGTTCGTTGTAGGATTGAATCCGAATTGGCACGCAGGACCGTGGAGCCCTCCTTAAAGTTAGTATGTAAACATCATGAGACAGAGGAATGGGCTCACTAAACCTTGTCTGACAGCATTATCACAGCCATTGGTAACAGTGGAGGGCACCATGCAAACAGCTTCCTTTCTGATACATTCAGAGCCATTACAGGCAGCGGCGAGGTGACGCTTTGCATCCCAACAGTCAGTTTCTATAGGGAAGCTCATGTACACACACACACACACACACACACACACAAACACACATTGTGGGAAAGAACAAACAAAGTAGGCATATCTGCCTCTGTTGCTAGGATACCATTCCTCCTGGCTCCTAAGTAAATCAGGGTGACTGGTGGCAGAGACGGCAGAGAAACATTAACACACTCGCCAGTAACAAAGTAAAAGTAAAGCCAAACGGTTTCGTGAAGAAGTAAAGGTTGTAGTTGTGATGTTAAAAAAAAAAAAAAAAATCCTGAAATGCTGATAGCTTTTGAGTGAACGCATATCATCGTGTCCCCCCCCCCCAACTCCATGGCGGGAGCGTTATAGAGCAATTACTGCCATTGATTTTCTCTCTCTCCGTAGCACCCCTCGCCATGACAGCTGGCCGTCCTCAGAGGCCTCACTGGACTCCTAACTGCTGCTTTCTCTCAACACGTAATTTGCTCAGAGATTTGGTCAATGTAACACGTTGTCCTTGTCCTCTCCCCTCTCCAAAATGAGCTTCACTGCTGCTGCTCTAATATTCCTCCATCTCACATCCCTCCAACCATGCTTTATTTTGTTTTTAAGTAATTGGCAGGGCTGAGAAGTTCAGGTACCCTGAATATCTCAGTCTGCTCCACCTGCAGCTGCTCAGTGATCAAAATACCATGGGGACGTGTTTGACAGTACAATTCATTGGTGCACAGTCTGCACAGAAACAGCTTTTTGTCTGATTTAAATAACAGCTTTGGAAACTGACCGTAAGCTGCCAACAATGGAACATATTGTTTGTGGTGAAGTTGGTACATTGGTAGAAGTTTTTAACTGTTAGACTGTGCAAAAAGTAAAAAGTATTTTTCCAAAGTTTTAAAAAAGCTTTCAAGACATTGTTTTTCATCTATTTATCTTGATTTTTTTTTTTTGAGAACTTTTCCTTCTGCCTTTGTTGTCCTGATGTCCCATTCTTCATTTTTAACAGATCAATATCAGCTAAAGTGATCAAAATTCTGTTCTTTTGTCAAAAGTTTGGACAGTGTTTTTTTTTTTTGTGGTCGTTTTCTTTTCCACTTCTGTCTGCTGCAGCTGCAGTGCTGAACCCCTGCGGTTCATCAGCTCTCAATGTCGACTTTCAGTCCCACTTGGCCACTTGGTGGGGGTGAAAATTAGAACGTGATTGTGAGAAGTTATCTGAGAATGCTGGCGTGAGTCTGAACTGTGACATCCTGATTGGTGGAAAGCTTATCAGGCTAAACTATGACTCAGATTCTCTCTTTGCTGGCTGAATGTTCTCCAACTCCCTGGCAGTTTGTCGTTTTTATCCAGCACAGATTACAATGACAAACTGTCACTGCAGCAGGTTTCATCAGCTTTAGTGATCTCTTCAAGTTAATTAGTGACAGGCAAGTGCTTGTTTTTGTGTTAATATCAGCCGAAGTCGGCTCTGTGTCACAGTATTTTCTGGAGTTCCAACGACTCCAGCAGAGTTCCTCTTTCTAGTGGATCATCACCTCACATCTACTTATTAAACTTTTTAAATCTCTCATATCAATAATTTAACCTTTGGAACCTTCAGTGTTTTATATTGTAGAAGTCAGACAGCAGTTGTATTCTCTTGTTGTGCATCGCTCTTGATGCATGTTAAACTCGAGGACCTCAGCCAAGGCCAGTAATGGTCCGCTCCTCTGGTATATGAACGATCATATATGCCTTTGAAACTGATAGAATTGTGTAAAAATAGGAGTGAATTGAGATGTCTAGTCGCTCTGTGCTCTAAACTGTAGCTGAGCAGCAAGCCTGGTGTTCTAGATAAACTTGACCGTGGTTATTATAAAGCCTTCATCATGGTGGTGTGATCATGTTTACCAACAGGTTTCAAACAAAGTCGGTCATCATCATCATCATCATCAGGATCATCAGGGCTAACATCAGATAACAAAGGTGTGGCCTCATCTAGATAAGCAGTGCCAATGAAACACTTAACCTGGCTAAAACCCTGGCAGGTGAACTGAATGAAAAACATGAGACAACCACAAGTAGGTTTGACCTAAACAGTAACAATCAAAATAAGTCAAAGATTAATGAAATCCATGACAAAACATGTGAAGCCTACTGTATATATTTGTCAACATGATTTTTAAATTACTTTAATTCCCACTGTAGTTCAACAATGGCAAAAAATGACCACACGCCTATTTATTCGTATTTCTATGTCAAATCCAATTGATTTTTGCTTATTGTAAAACCTTTTTAGCGGCATGTTTACAGTAAGCAAGTTAAGATAGCTCGCTAGTGAAAAACTGTTACATCAATGTGTTTTAGTCTGTGGTCACAGGCCCGCTGGCTCAAATGTTTTCAGATTGAGGAAATCGAGATTTGAGATAGTTCCAGATTATGAGCACAAGATGGGCTCCATCTCTCTCTCCCTGACAGACACCTCTATCCAATTACCGTCAGTGCGTCGCCTCATGTTGCAACAAGCTCCGAACATACCCACGTTTCCGTAATCGACTTTTTAGATCACAATAGCGCAGTGAGACACTTTTGAAATGCAACAAATGTACAAAACGTCGTCATCCTCTATTAATTCAAGATTCAAGATAAATTTTATTGTCTCTCAAAGTGAGAAATTTGTTCTGGGCCAGTCGCCCGTGCTGCAGCCACAACACAACATACAACACAACAACAAGCATACAGCAGATATGCACATCCATATCACACAAGCTGCTGAAGACTGCGAAAACATGGTGCTGTCACATGTGGTATGGCGTACATCCTCTCACATCCACTAATTAAAGTCGTGCTTTTGTCACGCAGGTTTGTCTTGTTCAGGTGTGGAAGAATTTTAGAAGCCTGAGAATCCCTTCACTCACGTACATCGAGTCTGTTGTCTTGTTTTGTCAACTCTTGTTCTGCTGTGTATTCATTGTGTCATTCCACTCACATGCAATTGAATTATGCAGGTCATGTGGTTAACTAGTCGCTCATGTAGTTGATGCCACACCTGTGTTGTCTGGTTTTGAAGCCCTGCTGAAGCCTTATCTAGTGGAATTACCATTTTGGCTGTTTTAATGTTCCAGCAACAATAACAAAGGTGTTTTAATTATGCTTCATCAGAGGGATGCTGCACTTTGCACCAAACTACGCGATGAAGTGCAATTTTTGAGCACCTGCTGAGCTCCTCACCTCAGAAACAGCCTGTCAGACATTTAGCATATAAACAGAGTTTCATCACGTCATCTTCGCACAAACTCTAGCTGTTCTTTCTGCAAGTTCAAACGCTGAACCTCAGTGGTGGAGGAAGGGCTGGGTTACTCTGGTCTAAGTACAAACATAAAAATGACATTACAAACGGCGACAGCTGGTACGAATGGGCTAGCAGGTCTAAATCCTCCCTCTTTTATGTGATTTTGATGAGAAAATTATTGTGTAAATAATTTACCAGAATCTGAAGATGTCCTGAGAACTCGGATGATGGCGGCAGTAGCAAGAACAAGGTGGATTATCAACTTTCTATCCACTTTCTCATCACTTTTTCTAAATCTTTTCACAGATAGCCATCACAACTCAGATCAGTCAGAGAGGGGCTTCAGTCCACCAAGGAGGATGGAGATGTGTCTCAGAAGCACGATTGGACAGGATAGACTCTGGGGTCCATGGAGCAGGACGTTTGCACCCCAGAAAGGCCGTTGATGTGAGCTTCTGTTCAAATCAGGGAGGCCCATTCTTAAAAACTGTTTAAAGGGCCCTCATTTGTAGGTAGTTTTCTCATCTGGCTTACAGATTTTGTCGTCTCATCTCTGTAATGGCAGTTGTTTTGAGGAAGAGAGAGAGAGAGAGAGGGAGGGAGAGGACGAGAGAACAGTTTCTGTAACTTTGTGTCAGTGGATGGGATGTTGCTTTTGCTGCCACGGTTAACGATTAATGGGTATAAGGCATTTTTAAGTCCACTCAACCAATTTCACTAATGCTGATTAAACCATTGCCGTCTTCTGCTTTGTCATTTTGAAGATTACACTGTTAAAAACTATCACTGTATTCGTCAAAACATGTTTTGTGGATACTGTGTGATTTCTGCTGTTGCTGCACACCATTCCTGTCCAATCTTTATCTCAAGAATCCTGTGAAATTTCAAGTGATCCTTTTCTTCTTGCAGTGGCCATGTTCTATTATGGATTTTACAATCTTTAATATATTTAATTTACTTTTTTTTCCCCACGCAATGTTTTTGCTCCTGTTACCACAGCCGGTGCACCACATCCATCATCACTCATTGTTCATGTCTGCATGACAACAGTCCACTAGTCCCTGTGTCTAGCTTCCTGTGGCAGGCATACTGGAGCATTAATCTCTGCAAAAGCTATATCTTTTCTAAGCCTTGATGAATTTTGATTTGATATTTTTGCTAAATTTGATTGAATATTTTATTTTTTCACTCATGAGCGGAGAGGTTTGCTTGAACGATGGTGCTAGCAATATTTGATAAAGATCCCCAGCAGTAACTGTAGCCGTTAAACAAGAGATGCTTGGAGTATCTACTTGAAGTAAAAGTACTACAGCTGTGACTCTGTAAACCTTCTGCTTCTGTATTTCGTAGGTTGCTATTTAGTTAATAATCCAGTGAATAAAAATAGTGGCTTGGCTAAGTTTTGTATCATGATGCAGTGATGATTCTCAGTTTTTCCACCTCTCCTTTTACGATCAGCTCATCAGTGCTTTAGTCTGATGAAGGCAAGTGGAGTTGAGATAGAAAGGTAGCCAATGATATTTACCTTTTAAAGTAAAGGTCTCAAACAATGTTCTTAAGACAAAAAAAAAAAACATTGTAATTTTGAGTTCAGTTTTATGCACGAGATCTTTTTTTTTTTGGACAAGTGTGGTTTTATTGTTTATTTCCTGTGTTTATTGAAAACTACGGCATCTTTATTCTTGCACAGACGGCGGTGAAATTCATTGATCAATCAGTAAGTGGTCAGAGAAAAGATGGAGCAGGCTGTCGAAGTCCGACCCCAGAAATCATCATTAAACAACACGCTGCAAATGTATACCAACCTTGACCCTCCAGTAGACATGTGCTCTTCCATGTTTGATAGAATATTTCACCATATATGCAGCAGAAGGAGCCTGCAACACTGAATGAATACAATGGAAAGAAAGGAAATACTGTGATGAATATTTATTGTCAGGGACTGTTGGACATTGAAATGAATGTCATGATATCTGAAAACTTGCCCGTGAACTTCAGCTTGAGCGACTTGGCCTTGGAAAGTGAGTCTTATGTACTATTTGACTTCAGTGAACTGACTGTTTCTCTCTCAATGAAATAAACTAAAATCAGTATTTGTGATGGGGTGCATGTAAAATTGTACAGAGGTTAGTTTGAAGTCTTCATTAAAGCAATACTTCATCCAAAAAGTGTATTTTTCATGAACTCACAGGTGGCTTCAGCTCACTGAGATGATTTTTGCCCGGCGGCATCGCTACACCAGAACGTAGACAGAGCCAGCCATGTATATTTAGCTTGAAGCTAATGGCATCCCTTAGCCAACAACTACAAGTTACAGCTAAGAGCCCAAGAGAAGTGCATCATGTGACATACTCCATGTCCATTGGTATGCTCAGAATAGGTTTTAGCTAAAAACAAACTAAAATGCTACCTATAATAAGTGTGTCAGGATCGCTGTGCATGCATGGACAAAGAGGACACAGATTATCTCGGATGATATGCTTGACATTCAGTAAATGGCTTTTTCTGGGCAGTTTTGCTGTTGTCTACAGTTGGTGGCTATGAGGCGGTATTGCTATAGCTTCAGTCTAAAAATACCTGACTGGCTCTTTCTCTTTCTCTCAGCATTCTGGCGTCACACAGAGGGGAGTGAGCTCAAGGCACCTATTTGCCAGTACTGGAATGGTAAAATACATTTTTTCGGTGAATTATGGCCTTTAAGTTTACATTGTGTTGTATTCCTGTTTTTCAGACCGTAACAGCTGGCTACTACATAAAGCCTGCTTCATCATTTTTGTGAGAGATGATACTTACGTTTGAATCCTTTGTAAAACTTAAAAAAATTTTCAAATTCTCCAGTTGTATCATGTGCTATGTGGTTGGGTTTTAGAGGCACCTTTCTAAACATCTGAGGTCAACATCTGCGCTGTTTCTGACAGGTTTTCAGATATTTACACTGTAAACCGTCAACTAAAATATCTATAAACAGAAAAGGGTGATTTCCATAGCTGCTCTATCCTTTCCACCATTTGTTTTGATGTGTATTTTAGCCACCATCAACATGGAGATCTTTGGTTTCCATGATATGAAATAGCAAATGCCTTCAGTTTCCAGAATCTTAAAATGCCCAGATGCAAGACCCTCTGTTTGAATTGCTTTTTATGTGATCAGAGAGAGTTGTAAAAAGCACTCAAGTGGATTTTCCAAAACATTTTTCACACCAAATAGCAGCTAATTCCTCCTTTCATGTACTTGAAAACTTCCCTCTAAATAGAAAAAGCTGGCCAATTCAGACCTCATACTAAACGCTGGCTTGACTTCGGGGGTGGAAGAGCGAGGCATAAGTACCTGCAAAAAAAAAAAAAACAGTTGAAAATCATCTTGTGGAAAAAGCCTCTGCACACACATGTACCACTCCCCCTCACACACACAAACACATAGACATAGATGCATCCAATTCCAGTAGTCTGGTTGCAGTGTCGCAGAATATCTCAGCTGCAGCTGTGTCAGAAGTTTTTTCTACTAATCTTCTGAGTCGAGGTTCTTTGAACGGGAAACTAAATATCTGTGTCTGAGGCTGTCACACAGCATCAACACAGGATGATCAAAACTCCCGTCTGCAGGCTTTCGTTTTGTCTGAGGGAAGGGCTTCTTTTTGAGAAACGCAGGCTGCGAGAGAAGGGGTTGGCTGGTTGCGGCTGTGGAGGGAGGGCTCAGAGGGAGAGGAGTAAAGAGAGTTGGAAGCAGGGTTAATCCCACACTGTCATTATCCTCACTTCTTAGCCACAATCTGTGAGCTTCCCCGTAATGAAGGCCATTTCCAAGGATTTGCACCTGGCACAGGTTCCAAATTCTGCAGTAATTACTGACACCCTAGAGATTCTGCTTACCTTTAGCATTAACTGTGGGATATAAATAGTGATCCCTCATCATTCTGCATAACTGTAAAACCCCGAGGAAATGGAGCATCCACAGAACTTCCGCTGCTTGCTGGTACTGATCGACTGCGTCTCTCACCATTTTGCTTTTGTGTGGCTTATTTGCTTTGTTCATTTCATGATCAAAATCGAAAACGCTGAATATTCAGAACACAACCAAACTGCACCTACTGTAGAGTTTATTAAGCATTTATGGGGATGATATCAGGAAAGCCAGTCTCCAGGACTAACTGGATTCAGAATTTGAATATTAGTTGTGCTCTGCATATGGAAGCCAGGATGAGTCATTATGAATCTCTGGTTTCCCCTGTTGCAACACCGTTACTTTCCCACGATGGTATTGTCACCGAGCCTGTTCAGGCATGAGGATCATGGACAACCCTCCTCTCACTCCTCTGGCTTCATCTTACTACTGACAGAGCTTCTTGTGTTGTGATACACATCCTGCACTGGTGACTAATAACCTAGAAACAGTTTGCTCAAACATTACACAAAGCATTACTCACTGCTGGATTTATTGTATTTAAAATATACAGGTATATATTTGTCAGCTAAACCCAAATGTGTCTGCTTTGGCTGCTCTAATCTACTGGTTTAGTTCAACTGTTACTTAATGTTCACTGCGTTCCTCGATCCCTGGTTATATACTCGGACTGGTTTTCGTTCAGCTTTGAATAAAGTCTTGACTTCATCTGTGTGGCATCACTGTGAAGCTCCACTGTTCATTAACGTGACCCTTTTCCATTTCGAATTGTGGAACCAACAATGTTTGTTGTGCATTTCCTGCAAACCTGCAGCAACCTTAAGTAAACATAAAAAAAAAAGCATATCAATCTTTTATTTACACTTTTAACATTATGGTGTGAAATTGTTAGTAATGTGTTGTTTGATAAAAACAAATATGGGCTGTGTTGATGTAACCTTGTTTTGTGTTCTCTAGCATCAGCAATAAACATGTCTAATTTTTAACATAATCCGCTCCTAAGTAACAGTACTGTGAGACGTGCTTAAGACTTGAAAATTAAACCTCAAGTTTTGCATGTAACTTACTTCCAGCCCTGCCACTAAGCCGTGAAATGAAACCCCGACTTGGATTTTTGCCGATGAAAGTGTGCCTGCGATGTTATATTCCCTGCATGCACACGCTTTGTTTCCTGACTGAATAAAAAGATTACTGCTATGGTGCCAGTACTTGGTGTGTGGTAGAAGTCAGGTGTGGAGACTCGTGATAAATTAAGGCCATAATGAGTTTTGGGTGCCTGTGAGGGTCAAAGTTTGGCAGATGTGGTGTTCAAGGGAGAGGATGGAATTAAGAGTCATGCAATGCTGCATGTCTGGGAGGATGGGGAGGCGGTGATGTCATCCGTCGTCAGTGTGATGTCATTATCGCTGTAGCAGGTGGGGTTGAAGCTTATGAGGAGGAATTCAGTGTTGTCACTTTTGAGTGTGGGGAGATTTTACGTCACCCAGACCTTTATTACAAACAGGAGGGAGGTTTCCTGATGTATATTGTAGTGTCATCAGCATATGAGAGAAAGTTCAGGTTGAAATAGGGAGGTTGTAGAATATGAAAAGGAGTGGGCAAAGGACAGAACCTTGTGGAGTCCCTTATGTGACTGAGGAATCAATGTGAACTCAAACAAAGCAGGATCTGCTGTTGAGGTAGAACCTGAGAAGTGCACCAAAGGGAGTTGCACTCCAATTTCCTTGAATGCTATACAATGACAATAAAGGCTTTTGATTTGATCCAGCTGAGAACGGAGCAGTCAACACCGTTCAACAAGTCTAACACGCAGGATGTCAATGCTCATTTTAACAAAGGAGGAGGCAAATGAGGGCATCATAAATCTTAGAGGAATGACTGCTTTAAATGCTAGATTAATTTTTACTTACACTGGCAAAAATGTTGTCAAACAAGGTCATCCTGAATTTACAAGTTAGAAGCTTTGGTGATCACGTAACTTAACTTTGAAATACCAAACATGCCGCGCATATCACAAGAAATCTGTGCAGCTTGGAGGGGAGCAATCACATAAACTAAACATTTTGACCAGTTTAACATTTGTGAAAGATCTGAGTATTAAACCTTTAAAACATTCTTCAGTGATATTTAATCTGTTGATTGTATCTTCTAAATGACCATCACAATAAATCAGCACCTTAAACAACTTCAGTAAAACGGTAAACACTGTTACCCTCATGGAGGATGGACTTATAAAAGTGCCGTTCCATTATACAGCCCCAGTTTCACTGGTGTGAATTTAAACAATGTAACCGGATTGACATTTAGAGGAATTTTAATTGCAGTCTCACCCATAAGAACACTCCCATGGAGAATAAAAGTCAACGAACATTAGCATTTGTTGCCTAAAGGTAGTAGCTGCACTCCATCAAAATCTAATAATAACAAACAGGAAGGGTTTAGTTGGGAAATTGGATGAAAAACTGTGAAATAAAGTGTAATGTTACATCAGTTACAGAGCCTGCAGGAATATTGAAATGAATAAATTGTACCTTTGTGTCTGACAGACGACTCTACACTCAACAGAAATATCTGATGCGCAAACTGCATTTCTGTATTCAATGGAATGCACAGCAGCTCTGTTAGAGTTCCTCCTCCAAAGGTGGGAATTATGAGATTGCTATTCTATCTATCCTGTACATTTTCTGCACATACGGTTTGACAGTAAACACATTCATGGTTTTCCCCATTTAAAGCAGCTACATGAGCTATTTGCTGAGCTGTATGGCTTAAAATTCAAAGAAAGTAACACAGATTCTCTTGAAGAAAATTGAGTCATTACATGGAAAACAAAGTCTCCAGGCATTTTGGTTTTTTGTGAGCAGGTAAAACATCCTTGTCATTTCAACCCAACCTGTTTAAAACTAGTTTGGGTTTTTGCTGACCAGATCTTAAAAACATGACAAAAATACATGTTGTTGTTTTTTTAACCTACTGCTCTAACGTGTTTGCGTGTTACCTGCTCAATGCAAGAGGGTTTGGTGAGTCACATGCAAACATTTCCAAAGCAAAACAGTGAAAAATGTCAAATTAAGGGGATGGAGCAATGCAAAAACACACGTGACACAGTTGCAGAAAACCCTTTAGGCATCTCAGTCCTAAACTGTCACTCATCACACAGAAATGGCTAAACCTGTGTGTTCAAGAGAAAAATAGCTGCATTGAGTTAGCATGAAGTGGTGAAGAAAATGTTGTCGTCGTGAAGTAGATTTGTTCCAACCAGAAGGATTTTTGTTGCATGTTATTTAGAACTATATTATATTTCTGTTTTAGACCATTTTCAACTCCGTCATACTCTCAGCAACAAAGAGTATTTGAATATCAAAGTGTTCAGTTCTTGAAGCATATTGTAGTGTGCTTTTTTTAGGGTGGAAGTAAATGGAGAGAATCCTCAAATCCTTCACGTTGCCTTGTCAGTCATAAAGTTCTGCTGTGTGGACCTGTGCTTTTTAGGGTGCTGGCTTGTTTGCATCTCTATGGGTTTCTTTGACCAAAAGCCGATTGGATTTTTACGTTAGGTTTTCGTTCACTGCAGAAAATAAACGTTGTGGTAATTTTTTTTTTGTCAGTGAGGTCATTCCCATCTATGAGCACCACCTTTTCAATTTTTTTTTATTGAACCATAGACCCTCCTTCAGCCATTTAATTGAAAAACAATTCAAAATATCCCCTTAAATTTGTGATGAGGGGACCGTGTTGTTCAACAATGCTAATTCCAACTCACTCCTACATCAATCTATTTTCAGCGTTGCCTCTGCAGTTTCTCTCAGCTCATAACAGTCATGATTTTTTTTTTTTTTTGCTGGAAATGCTTTGTTTAGTTTGTCTTTTTGTCTAAATCCATCGAGGAGGAATATCAGTAGAAGAAGAGAATGCGGTAGACGTAACTAAAGCATTGATGAGAATTTCGAGAAAGAGGACTGAGGTTGTATACGGTCTGTAAATCTGCACCATTGTGGCGTTAATGTGGTCAGATGATCCTCCGAGTGGGATTATATAGTACGAGCTGCGCTCCGTGACTTCGCTGCACTTCCAGGAGACGAGGGCACAATCAGGGGATTACTGAACTGCACATAAACGCAACGTAGGGAAACTCTAGGTCATATCAGCACTTATACTTAAATGCAAACGCATTCTTTCTAGGAAGGGAAGTGTTTAAAAACTGGGGTCAGACATGACCTCTTGTGACACTCCTGCTTGCAGCCCTCTGGTATATGAGGAGTGTTGCTTTAAAGTGTATAATTGCCTTCACTTGCACAGCAGAAATTATCATCCACATAAATCCATACTTTTTTTTTCTTTTTTAGCCCTTAAGCCTTTCAGGCTTTAAAGGAATGCACCGACTTTGAGGGAAATTTGCTTCTTTTTTCTTTTCCAGAGCTACACAAGTAGATGTAGATCCCCATTCTCTCCCCTCTCTGTGTCTCCTCTTTGTGAATGTCCCGAAAAGTTGGCATGTTCCTTTAAGTCAAACATCAGCAGGGGACACAAGCACCTCTATCACCTCAAAACAGCAGAATACTAAGAATAAAGACTGCTGTACTTGATCGCCTCAAATCTTTTCTTCCTGTCACGTTTCCCTGCCAGCAGATTTCTCACTGTTTGCTCATCTGTTCGGGGCAAAAGTGACACATAGATCTCTGACATTTAGCGATGCATCACTTACTCATCAGCCGTCAACCCTGTGAAATCACTCGGGCTCAAACTTTTTCACACGACTCCAAATTGTGAAAGAGGCTATGATTTAACATCCATTATTCTTCAGTTTAAAGTAATAATTTGAAGAAAGGAGAAGAAGAGGAGTTTTTTTAAATGACAGTGAAAGATGTAATAGACTCCGATTACATCTTTGAAAAAACAAATCACGACTATAGAATATTGATTAAAAAAAGGTTCAGTCAAACTGTATGTAATCTTATTTTAGATACAAAACTCCAAACGTACATGACATCCCTGTATAGATGAAACCTTCGGACGCTTTCTTGCATCAAAACTAAAGTAAATGCTCCTATTTTTAAAAAGCCAGTCCAGGACTCTAGCTGTCAAATGTGTGTTCTTAATATTTGCAGTGATTAATCTAAATTGATCACATATCAATTTAAATATATCAATTCAATCAGATTTGTGTAAATGTGTCAACGAATGAGAATCTTTTTTTCCCCTCCATGTTCTGCCAGCACTTCTTAGAAAGAAATGTCAAATATGACGGACAGAGTAATTCAAGTCATAATTATAGAGTCAGTAACAGCAGGGCCAAGAAATGTTGTTCATCTGCGTCCATCATCGACAAAACCACTTAGTGTGTTCAATCACGCGTGACGCTGCGCTGCTGCGTCTTCGAGTTCCTCTTCTTCTTCTTCTTCTTCTTCATTAATTGGCAGACTAGACGCAGTCATGGCTCACTGCTGCCCTCAGCTGGTTACATGCAGCTCTCCATTTACAAAGCACATGGGGTCAAAGGGCAAGGATGTGAATCCCTGGGTTACTTTTTTTTTTTTTTTTTTTAATGAGTCAAAAATTAACAAGTTATTTTGACAGTCCCATGGGGAATACAAGTAAAAATCTTGCCGGAAAATAAATAATAAAGTATAGTTGTCTGTAATGAAGTGATTCATGTCGAGCTCCGGCACGCGCTAGTGAAGCCCTTTAAGAGGGCACTGAACGCTGGGAGTGACTTGTTTGTTCTCAACTATTCTTAACACAGTTATTAAAACCATTAAAGCACTACGTACACCAGCAGTGAATCTTTCTATGTTATCTGGTCACCATTCCAGTCCGCACACATTTCCACCGACGTGGTCAAGAAGATTCTACCTGGATCTCCTGTTTCCGGTCCAACAGCACAAACCTGCTCCATTACCTCTGCCAAATACCGTTACATGACAGCCACTTGAGTCAGAGGGGGTGGTCCCGCAGGCGTGCTGTAGGCGTGTACGCACAACAGCTGACAGTCAAAAACCAAGCCTGGGTCGGACACACACACACACACACACACACACACACACACATACACATTTACACACATACACATTTACACACAAAGCAGCTGGGAAGAGCCGCTCCCGTGAAGTTGCAGCCAGGTCGGAGGCGAGTTTTTTACGCGCGCGGTGAGGACCCACGGAGCCGGAACGCGTACATCCCCGTTATACTTGGATGAAGCGGCGCTGTGACGAGAAAGCGCATCGCTGCATGGGAATACATTCTTGTTTCTGAGGACGATCGTAGTTTGAAGAAGAAGAAGGGGGAAAAAAGAGGTAAGATGTGTTTGCGATGCGATCGCGAAGAGGACCGACCGGCGTGTAGCGGTGCAGAATTCCGCTGCTTTTTCTCCCTGTGCGCGCACATGGGTGCAGGTCTTTCCGAGTCTGTTTATGCATCCGCTGTTGTCCAATTGGTCTTAGCATTATTCGTCAGTCTGAGCTCTGAAATCCTCTTTAAACGCTTTCATTGGATGTTGCATATGATGTCGTAGAGATCATTAGCTGTGTACACTCAAATCAGCTGAATGAGTCCGTTTTAATGAAACTGTTATTATCTTTATATGAGGTCATAGCAGTGGTGCTGAATCTAGAACTGTCACTTCTCTGATTAATAGTTTACAATGTCACTTTTTAGATTAGTCAGTGTAAAGTTTGTTATTGCAGTTGTAAAACCAAAAATATTGCTTTTCAAAGTTGCAGACTTAGAATCCAGTGAGTCAGTGCTTGTATTTAAAAGATCAGGCACTTTGTTTTCGATGTGTTGCTTTCCAAGGATGCTTTTACGCTGCCAAATATCCTGAAGTAACAGCTGTTTTCTTTCCTTGCAGTTACTACTACTGGCAGAAGAGAGGACGTTTGTTTTGCTTTGCACTTGGACCCTTGTCTTCAGGCTGCTGCTCTTTCAATGATACAGTTTTGGTACGACCGCCAGGCTGAAATCCTCCAAGGTCAGGACCACTATTTTGGTAGTCCTGTTCGCAGGACTGCTGCTTTTTGCATTGCAGGCTCCCCCCCTCCCCTCGGCCCCAATGGCTGAGGAGGAACCAACTTCATCGCCCACCTTTTTCCCCACCTTATCCACCATGATCCCCGCCAAACCTGTTGAACCCGCCAAGCCCATCAAATCCGTAAAGCCTGTCAAACCAGTCAAACCTATCAAACCCATCAAGTCTGTCAAGCCCGTCAAGCCTGACGTGGCTAAAGAAGGCAAACAAAGTATTCCCGCCAGACGGCTTCCACAGGCTATAATTATTGGTGTGAGGAAAGCTGGGACACGGGCTCTGCTTGAGATGCTGGGTCTTCACAGTGCAGTGGCGCCGGCTGAGGGGGAAGTGCACTTCTTTGACTTGGATAGTCACTACAAGAAGGGCTTGAGTTGGTACCGTGGCAGGATGCCCCTGACCGTCCCTGGTCAGTTGACAATAGAGAAGACGCCAGCCTACTTCAGCACCTCCAAAGTCCCTGAACGTGTCTATAAGATGGACCCAAAAGTGAAGCTGCTGCTCATCCTCAAAGACCCCACAGACCGGGTCCTTTCAGACTACACCCAGATCTATTACAACCGTATTGAGAAGCACAAGGAAATCAGGTCCATTGAGTCTATGCTGTTGAAGGACGGCCAGCTCAATCTGGAATACATGGGCCTCAACCGCAGCATTTACTATGTGCACCTGAAAAATTGGCTGCGGTTCTTCCCATTGAAGAGCATGCACTTTGTGGATGGGGATGAGTTGATCAAGGATCCTGTGCCCCAGCTTAAAAGTGTGGAAAAGTTCTTGGAACTGAAGCCCGAGTTGAATGCTGACAATTTTTACTTCAATAAAACCAAGGGATTCTACTGTTTGAGAGGCAGTGGGATGGAGCGGTGTTTGAACAAGTCGAAGGGCAGGGTCCATCCTCCTGTGGATCCCTCCATCCTGCAACGACTCCACAAGTTTTTCTATGAACCCAACAAGAAATTCTTTAAACTGGTGGGGCAAAAATTCAACTGGAAGTCAGTGCCAAACACTCCATAGTCTGGTGAAGGGTTATTTAAAGCATCTGGACACACACACACACACAAAAAAAAAAAAAGTGGTGATGAGAGTTTTTTTTTTTAACAAATACAATGAAGAGACAAAGCTAATGTATTTTTCTACCAGCAGGTTTGTATGATCGAGCCAATCATCAGGGCAGACTGCAGCTAGTGCATGTCTTTTTATTTCCGTTGTCAAACATATGCATTGGTATAATCTTTCTGGGGAGTTGGAAACAAATCACTGCTGTTCAACTCGCTGTCTGATCAAAGCAAACAAGTTATTATGACACTGGTAATCACAGTAAGACTGAGCCTGTTGATGTGTTACATAAGCAGTTTATTATCGTAACACCTTCATCTCTCACTTAGTGTAACAGGACATTAACTTCTATAACTGTATATCGGGATCTGAAGGACTTTTTTTTCTGCTGCTATGATTTACTCACTGGTATTTGAAGGGGAAATCTGCAAAAACAGATAAAAGCCATCCTTGAAATGGTTAAATAATGAAAATAAAACAAAATGAATTTTGTATTTTATTTTATATATTTGATTTCTCTCTATATATGTATATTTTTAAATCGTTTTTTTTTTCATTTAAAGAATGGCTTTTATATGTATTTGCAAATGAATTCATTTGTTATTTTTGTTACTCAAATGTTTCTTAATATAAAAATGTGTTATATATTATATAAAAGCTCTTGTGCACATACATTTGCTGATTGCAGTGCTGATTTTTTTTTAAGGAGAGGGATTAATACCATAATAAAGATGTATTCTATTTTTAGTATGTCTGGAGTTTTTTTTTTTTTTTTTTTTATTTGTACATCTATTTTTATTCACCCACAGTGGGTCTGCTGTGCAGTTTTAGATCTTATCTTGAGTTAAGTGTCTGCACCAGTATCTCTGGAGGATGTTTTCTGAAGACGTTTATGGAAGGCACATTGCCGTCTTTTCATATATCTCACCACCTTGAATTTCCTGTTTGGTCCCCCTCTATCTCTACATGTAGAACCCAATGGATGTCCGTCCATCCATTTTCTCCCTGGTCGGGTCACCAGTCCATCACAGGACCAACATAGAGACAGACAACCATTCACACTCACAGTCACACCTACGGTCAATTTAGAGTGTCGATCAGCCTCGTCCTCTCTTGATGTCTTTGGACTGTGGGAGGAAGCTGGAGTACCGGAGAGAACTCACGCAGGTACGGGGAGAACATGACAATTTTTTTGGATGAACCTTGAGGCGATCGTGCTAAACACAGCACCACCGTGCCACACGCAGTGGATGATCTATCTATAATTGTCTGATGCAAAGTCATGTTTCTTGTCCTTCAACCGCTAATATTTGCTTTGGACTTTTAACATCCCTCCAGAACATTTTCAGCTAGTTAGTAAAAGAGACTTGAGAGTGAACAGTAACTCTGATCGCAACACAATCCCAACCATATGAAATCAAAAGAGGAGTTGTTTATGCTCAAGGGCACAGTCTTGGTGTTTTTAGAGAGGCAAGGGATTATTTATTGAAATTTAATTGCTTCTTTGCAAACATCAGCAGCAGCATCTCAAAGACATTAAGCTCCAAAAAAACCTTGCTGTTTGATTTAAGTGTGGCCTAGATTTACTGGTACTCTGCAGACAGAAAGTTAACCTCATTGCCCCTTCAATTTCACACCAAAGCATTATTTCTATCTTTTCACCTCTTTTTTTTTTCTTTTCCCTCTGGAGAGAAAGAATATTATTCCCTGATCTGTTTTACATGTGTTTTTTTTTTTTTTATTGTGAAAGTGTTGAATCAGATTATCAATGGCTATCAGCAGCGCGGAGGCTTGGCTGCAGGCTCAGGGGGGAAGGAGGAGGAAGAGTAAACAAAAAGTACATGGAGGCAGCTGTGAGATTATCAGACAGTCGCTTGCGTAATCTGGTATGTGCAGCAATAACAGAGCAGGCGTGTCCTGATTTTTGTGTTGCTTTGAAGGTATCAGGTCTTCAGAGGGTTCAGGCACATCTGGACGAAGGTGCCGGAATGTGGTTTCAGCGCTTGAATGAGGGGGCACTAAGTCAATGTCAGCCTTGTTTCAGTGAAAGATAAACCAGTGTTTCTCAACACCATACCCTTTAAAAAAAAAAAAAAAAAAAAAAAAAACAGGAGGGAATTACCTGGTAAGGTGACAAGTAATGTACATTTCCACGAGTTCAAAAGTTCATTTGTGCTTGTTTTCATCTTAAACCTATCTTGGTCTGTATCACATTCACAGAAATCAAAGCAAAGTCTTGTAAAACACACAGAGCAGATCTGGTTTGTGCCATGTGTCACGTTTTCGTGTCCAAGAGAGACAGATGGTTACATTTAACTCTTTGAGATTTAAATAGATATGTAATATTTCAAAAAGGAGAAAAGAGTCAATTAACAAATGACTTCCATAATTCATAACAGTTGAATCATGAAAAAGTCACAGGGGGCATTACTTTGCTGCCAATACTTCTCTTTCTTTCACACATAATTAAGAGTTTTTATATCGTGGTATTGGTTCATTACATTATACACTGGGACACTGAACTAAATGGTGTGCATACATCTTCCTCTGTTGGCTCTTCTTAATTACACACATTTGTCTGACTCCATCCTGCTGGAATTACAATCAGCAACTCTTGTTTTTTCCGACTCCTCAGCATCATCTGTGAAGAGATCGTGAATGTAGTCGAGCCATCTGAAGTTTTACTGATCTCCCTTAACGTCACCTAATTCATCAAAGACACATAATTAATTAGCATCCTCGCCTCTAACGCAGTAAGAGCAGTAAACTGAGGCTACAAGCAGGATTAATGGCCCCACCCTCTCGCTGTGCTCCCTCAGCCACCTCTGCCACACCGTTTCCTGTGGAACTTTCTGGACTAACTTGTAGCTAGTCTAACACCGCCCCCCCCCCCATCTCTCTTTCTCTCTCTCTCTCTCTCTCTCTCACTCTGTCTCTCCCCATCGCCGCCACCAGCCCACACGAGTTGTTCCTGAAGGGGCCTGTTTCCTCCGAATCACAATTACCCATTCTGGAGTTTTTGAAAGGATGATGTGATCCGATGGAGCACAGCCTCTTCTGCAGTCTCCAGGCCTGCACCTCGTTTTAATTGGAATAGATTGTTTGTCCACTCAATGTGTGAAGCTCGGCAGAAATAACACGTGCACACGCACGCACACACACACACACACACACACACACAGATACACTCTCTTTTTCTGTCTCCTCTCCGTGCATACACAAAAGGATCGCATGCACACGCACTCACACATGCACTCACACACATGCGCACACACACACACACACGCACTATCTCTCGCTCTTATTCTGTCTTCTCTCTGTGTACACACAAAAGGATCACATGCACACACACACGCATTACCTAACTTGTTAGCCTCGTCCCCTCTCATTGTCACCATTCACCCATGTCACAGGGGTAAGCATCCGATTTTCTTACAGAATTCTACCAAGTGGTACTTTAAAAACCCAGATTGTTCATAAACTATGTTCAAAGTCTCAGCCAAGAAGATTATGTTTTCATTGCTGTTTGTTAGCGAGTTAGCTTGTTTGTTGGCCTGTAGCCAGGATTACTCAAAATGACCGCACCAATTTCAATGAAAGGTGGTGGAGGGATGGCGCATGAGCCAAGCTGGAAGCCATGACCTTCTCAGACAGGTTTTTTTTCTCCCAATTTCTTTCACGTTGTGTAATCATGCTTTTTTTTTTTAAATTTCTTAATTATTACTAATTTCTCCAAAAATATCACTTGAAAAATGTGCACGTTCTTGATATGTTCAGAGCATATTGTTGACTTCTTGTGAAAATACCTTCCGAGCAAAATGTCATTATGTAGAGGAAAATTACAAGCTTACCTCTGTGAAAGGTTGGAACTACCGTACTTGTTACACCATGTTTGGGATTTGATGGTAAATGAAAGACAAGGAAACAAAACCCAAAGATGTTTGGATTCGTCCTTGTAAATTGCTGCTTATTACAGGACACATGCACATTGACTGACAGCCTCTCCAGGTGTCATCCGCTGCTTATAAGAGATGAAACACTGAAAATAATAGTTCTGTCCTTTATACAGTATGAGGTTTGCAGCGTTTATTCATTGTTGACATGCACTTCAACCCAAGATAAAGCTACTTCTTTACGACTGAGGTAACCTTGATACCAGAACACAGCCTCACAGAAGAATGAACCGATTCCCCAAAAATCTGTATTTCTTATCTGCAGCCTTGACTACCATCTTTGCTTAAAGCATGACAAAGGATGACAGTGAATCAAAGATTCCATCACTGATTTCAAAGTAATGGCTTGCAGGTTTCTGTTGATTTTAATCAGTATGAAAAGACCGTTTTGAATGGAACTGTGAGCAATGTTTGGTCCCTGCTCCTCATGGGACCATCTGCAGGCTTTTGACTGTGAGTGAAAGTGTGTCTGATTATGGACCCTCATTCCAATACAACACTGAACCTTCTACTGTGGACTACACATGCAAATAGTTGGAAACACTTTAAATATTTGCAGGTAAAACTAGAAGCTTGTGAAGTGGGTCTGAATTATACTCTCTGTGACATTGTTCATGATGCTAAAAGACTGAAGCTAAAGATGCAGGACTTGAATTTGCATCCTCAACGGTTGACACGCAAAAGATAAAAATACAAGAAGAAAAAGATCATGAATGAGATTGAGATCATCTCACAAAAACATAGAATGCTTGGCTACCTGCGCACTACTTCTGTTTTCAAACGGAAATATCTTGTCATTGGTAGTACTTGACAAAGAGAATGCTTCATATGTTAGTTAATGTTTAGTTACACACAAGAGTGCTTAATAAGCATCAGTTCAGCATAACTGACATTTACTAACTGGTAACTAAACATGAAGTCACCCTTGTTAATATTATTGTAAGTATATCCTTTCATTCTTCATGTGACGAGAGGCTGTGAAGGAGGACTAACCTGACCAGAGATGCTGGTTTGTAACCAACTAATTCAAATGCAGAAAGATTTTTAGGGCTGTTGGGCCTCACGCTCTTATTTCACTCCTATATTGGTTCTGGTACAAAACAATAAAAGTAGGAAAATCCTGTGTAGTATTCATGAGACATGAAGCCATTGTTTCCCATCTGACTATGTAGAGGAATTGTGTTTGATAAATTGAACACGCATGCTGGGGAATATACAATTACCATTAAAAACAAAAGCCTCAATAGTGCAGCAGACGTGTGTGGTGTGCAAACCCAAAAGAACAAGCAGTTTGAGAAGGTCTATGCCAACTAAATGCAGCAAAAAGAAAGAAAAATAATGTGCTTACAACACTTAAATGCTAACACTGAGATTAGTTGCTGTTTCATTGTCCCAGCAGCACTGCAGCTGTGTATGGGAGCTTGTTACCTGCTGTGGTTCAGCAGCCGCCAGCCCTTCAGTGTTCTGACAGAGTGCTCCATCACTGCGCTGGTGATGGGCCTCCTTCTGTTGTGGCTGAAGGTTGAGCACTGGGGTCAGAGGTCATGATAGTAGTGGATTGCCCACATCATTAAAAACAAAAAATCTCTCATAACCAATAAAGCATGTCCCTGCAGCAGCACCCGCAGTTTTGCCTCTCTGCATCAAGTATTTGGACACTGACTGAAGCGATTGCTTTCTGACAGCAAAGGGGGACGAGTTTGGATCCAGTGCCTTGATGAGGACTTGAATCTTAGCAACTTGGACTTGAGTCATCACTATTTTAATGACTTGTGACTGGACAAAAAAAAAAAAAAAAAAAAAAAACGTTTGAGACTTGAATGACTAAATCTGATGAGTGAAAAGATTCAAAATTATTATTACATGAATAAATATTGGAACAGCATTTCTTCATAAAGTAAATGTCTAACTCTTCATTATTAATATTAATATTATTTCCCAGCAGAGAACTGGTGTTAGTTTTATATTGGCTCTCAAATGTTGATCTTATCTAAGACAAAGCTGGAAGTATTGATCAATGCCTAAAACCCAGTGCGTGTGTAGTTACAAATCAAATCTGTGACACATGAAGCCCAATGTTCTGCAACTTGATGCGGCGTCTGCTTCTGGATTGTGGCTTTCTTTTGGATTTTTTGTGGTCTTTAATGTTTGTCCACAATTAATGGGGTTTTTTTTCCAGTTGCTTTTAAAATTATGAGAAGACATTGTTGCCTCCAGACGCTCCCCAGTTGTTGTTTAGTGTCCTCCATCCGTCAAGAAATCATCTGTTGTGTTACTCCTGCACAAAGAAAAAGCAGTTTTGGCAGCGCGTGGGGACGTCACAGGGAATAAAGTGAATCACCGGAATTAAATACCCCAGTTTACGACTCAAAGTTATGATTCTCTCTCGTGAGATCATACAAATCATCAATTTCTTGCCGTGCTTATTAGATCTCTACGCATTTTCATCTGGCAACTTGACATCACAACAAATAACATTTAGATAATGAATGAGAAAAATGGGGTTTTATCTCTTGAGTGTCTTCAATCCTGTTTACCCTTTCGGAGCTAATGGGATGTAAATACACGTGATCAGTGAGAAGAAGGGAGGGCTTGTGTGATGTATGTGCACACAGTCCCATCATCCCCTTCATCTCAGCCAGCGACTACATGTGCTGGCCGCTGTTGTGTGAGTTGGTCATTGCTGTGCTCTGTTATCAGTCATTTCCTGGCATGGCTTCCTGTGGCAGAGGAATAAGTCTCCATGGCCAATGATAACTCCCACTGCTAACAGACACCTCTGCATGGGTGAAGCATGACGGGGTCCACAGATAGCTCTCAATCACTGTGTGTGTGTGTGCGCGCGTGTACCTGACTGTGTGTGTTATATTTATTATACGTGTGCGTGTCCATCCACAGGGAGCAGTGAACCATATGGATTTTAATGCTGCACAGGATTTTCAAGCATTGGGCTGCAGACCCAGATACTCCCAAAAGAGCGCAAAACCCTAGAATAGCTCCAAATGAGTTCCCTTACTGGGAATAGTTTTGTCACATAGTCCTATTTTCTGTTTACATCACAACTGAGCTTATTTGGAATAAAAAGAAACTGTTGAAGTTATATTGCAGTGTTACTTTCATTGTAAAACAATGTTTTCTCCCATGCTGAAGTCACCATCAGTTCTGCAGACAAATGTTCTGTTTCCATGCACTCCAGTGACATGCAAAATCTCTCAAGTGTTGAATTAAAACTGTGTGTTTTTAGTGGAAAAATTGAGCTTGGCTGCTGCATCTTGAAGCCATGTTTTGTCTTGTCCCCTGGTAGGAGTGCCAAACTCCTCTTACTGGTAAACAAAACAAATATTCATGATTTTCTAATTAAAGTCAGACTTATGGGATGTTGTGACTGAATTTCTGAGGGAGATACAGCAGTTTACGTGCAGAAAAGCTGCTGTTCAAAGATTTGATTTGACATTTACATTTCTGCTTATATTCTCGACAGAAACACAGGGAGGGACTACGCTCTATCCAGTCAAACTGAAAGACTTTCTGTTGTTGTTTTTTTTTTTTCACACATTTCAAAAACCTCTCGTGTCCTCACATGTTAACACAAGAAAATAGGAAACAGGTGGTGAGGGTGCTCGCTGCAAGAAGACAAAATTACATTCAATCAGTGTAGTCAGGGAGGGAAATTTCCCTCTGCCTTGTGCCAAGTTCCTCAAATAAAGAGAGGAAAATCAATTGTCTGTTTCGTGATTGACCAAATCCCTTTACCTGCGAGTTTTGAAATCCAATGATCCTATATATATATTGGTTTGCACCCACAGACTGATAAAGCAATCTTTTCCCTAATTGACATGTTGCCTTCAAATCCCTTCTCATTCTGTGTTGCAAACTGCAGCTGTTGTTTGTGCTTTTTTTCTTTCTTAGACATTGCCATAAACATTTTATTGCTTTATACTCATTACTTAGATATAATTTAATTATTACCTCCTCCAAGGACTTTGTGCCTTCAGTGGCTGTGCAGCTGGATAGCACAAAACTACTAAGTTGAATTTCCTAAAACTTCTGCCAATGCCACGGGTTTACTGCCCCACAATGCACCGTGTTTCCTCGGCAGGCAGACACTATACTACTGTTACTTTTTGCTGTTGGGCAGTTAATAAAATGTTTTGAATCATTTCAGCTGAGAAAGTAACAATGTAGATCCTCAATGTACACGTCCAGAGCTTTACAACCAGGTTTCTGAAGATCTAACAAGTTTGTCAAGGTCGACAAATACACCGACCACAAGTTCTCTCCCAGATTTTGTTCTCCAATAACTCAAAAAACTGATTTTGCATGAACTTAGTGTATGACAAACTTGCAGCCTGGGGTTTCTGGGTGTTTATCTGGACCTTATGTAGCCTACTTTTATGGCTACTATCTTATTGTTAACAAGGGCTACATGTACCTTGAATAACACACTTGAGTTGAGAAGAAGCATGAGTATCCAGCATGGTTAATGCTCAAAACTCAGGAACACGGACCGATGACGCTTGTGCTGTATCTTAGCAACTTAGTGCATCTTTACTCGTTATACATTTTGTTGACTAAGCACAGGGATGCTGCTCCTACAGCAGAAATTAAACACTGACTTCCCTTAAAGAGGCCCTATTGTGCTCATTTCCAGGGCTTTTAATACAGCGTTGGACCCCAGTGGGGCATGATTGAAAGATTCGATCAATAAAAAAACTCCATAATTATCGCATATTGCAATGTGTGTACTCCTCTATTCTGCCTTTTTTCTGCTTCCCTCTGAAATGCTTGGATTCAGCACCCCCACCCCTCCCCCCACCCCCACACATACACCCCTTCTGCGCCCTTACCGCACCCACTCTCCTGAGATTGGTCAACGTATCGAGGGGCCTGCCCCCCCGCTGCATAATAACAGGCCTCCTCTCACATGCAAGGAAGATGTCTCACCCGGTAACCGGCTTGTTTATAGTTTTAGCATTTTTAAAATGTCAACTTCAGCGATACGACCAAAGATCTGTGACCCAGAATCTGACCCAGACACCAACAATATACACAACCTGAACCTTGGATGCAGCAACTACTGTTGCAAGACGTCTCTGAATGGTAAACGCTAAAATCCCCCACATCTCATATTATCTACTAACTACACTACTCTGCTACTGTTTTTTTAGTCACCTTGGCCTGACACTAAACCTCAGCAAATGCTGTACGGTGTGTACCCGCTGCTTGGATTTATACTAGGAGCAATTCTTTCACCTCAGTTCAGAGCTAAAAACAGACAAGACACTGACAGAATGTTACTTGCAGCCTGTGGTTCTGTGTCTGGGACCGGACAGCAGTTGCCTTCAGGATTAGTTTTTTCGCAAATCCAGCATTGAACTGAGGTTTGTTTAGGAAACTGCTGTCCATGAAATGCCAAGAGCACCCGAGTGGTCAAGGCAAAAGAGTTACTTGCTCCCCCAAAAACAAAAAATCTTCCCATTGCTCCCTTAAGTCGTCTTCTTTGGGAAGTTCGTGCAAAGATAAGAAGAGTTTGCAACCAAAAAAAAACACTTTCTGTTAGCCATTTCGACGACAACACCGTAGCTCTGTAGTCTGCACCGTATATTTCCATGGCAGAGCAGCGTGGGCAGCCGTATATGGAGCTTCCCCTGAAGTTGTGACGTCACAAAATGAGACTTTTGAAAACCCTCCAAATCCGAGCATTTTCAGCAGTGCAAAGCTGCCTGAAACTGCCCCCGAGGATTACTTTAACACACACCTACCTCGTGATATGACACTTCAACGTCCTCTAGAACAAGTGTCCAACATTTTAAACATATTTATAGGTCTTGAAAAGCTGGAAAAGCATAATAGGTCCTCTTTAAAGTCAGGAAACTCCGACCAGCACACTCTCCGAATTCAGAATCAGCTAGAGGGATTTATACTGACTGCCAACCTTGGTCACAGAACATAAAGGCAGTGCATGGATACACAATGTCTGTGCAGGATCTCTCACGACAGACACTCTTTATGTTTTACATTCTCTGGTTACAGCAGCTAAAAACCTTGGCTCGCTGTCCTTCAGTGTCGCAGAACAAATGACACTTAGCGACAATTTCTAGGAGCCTCTCGTTTTCAGGTGTTTCTCCACCTCTCCACTCCCCGACGAGAACAAGTTTGAGCATCAAAAGTCCCCCAGAGAGAAGTGAGCGAGGGCTAGAGGGAGAGAAGGCATTGATCTGCTGGTGTGACACGCTGCAGTTTGCCGAAGGTCAATGAAATTCCATCAGTTTTCCTCCCGTTGGTCAATATCCATCTATCTGAAGAGGCTGCACACACATTTGCTTCTTGCCTGAGCCCTCACACACTCGTATCCATCTGCAACCAGGTGCTTTCAGAGCAGACAAAACAGAAGCAGATGCAACATAGAGAAAAAAATGGCCTTAATCCATACCGGGGTCAGGGGATTCACTTGGACATTTAATCTGAAATAAAATCACGGTGCTGTTCTTTTTTACTTTTATTGCATGAGACTGACACTAACAGGTAAGGGTTTTAATCCTGTCAGTACTCTCTCCACTGTGCATGTGTTTGTTGTTGCTCCCTCTAGTGGTTTCTCAGCTCCCTTTGGGGAAGAGGAAGAGGAAGGTAAATCAATGACAATGTCACTTTAGGCCCTCGTCTAAGTGGTTGTTTGAGAAGGATTTCAGGTGATTGATACTTTAGTTGTTCTTTTGGCTGTAGTTGCAACCGGTGGGGATGTTTGAGGCGTCGCATCCGAACCATTTCAGCAAAAGAAAATGTGACATTTAAAATGTTTATTCTCTACAGACTTGATTGTCTTGGGGAAACCAGCAAGGAAGTAAAATGTGGTGAGGTGGAATTAGGAACGAAGTTTCTCCTACTCAGACACAGGATCAGCCAGTATGGAACTCACTAGAAATTAGACTTGTTTTTTTTAGGGATCAGCTGAGTTTCCAGTGTTTGTATTTGTTGAGGGACCAAAATGATTCATATTTTCAAAACTAGAAATTGTTATAAATGCCAATGTGAGTCTGTGTTCCAACAGGAAACAACAAATTAGATTTTTTTGTTTGTTTATAATCCACAAGACCCAGCTTTGCAAACAGTGAATTTGCCACCCATTTGGGCTACTTTGATCCTACTGGGCTGCAAAATATGTAATTGGATCATTGGAACATAATTGATATACCTTTGAGTGTTAATTCAGGTTTTGGCTTTGTTGATTAATCAGGTTTCTGGGACCTGAGCCGACGAGCCCAGGACTCTCTCGGTTTCGTCTTTCTGCGAGAAAACGCCGTCCTGACTGAAACGATGACAATATGATTTAGTCAGGTTATTTATGTGATTATGCAGCTAACTCTAATAATTTCACTGATTGATATTTGATTGTTGCAACGTGCTGCTACTGTCTGCATTAACATTGTATCTAACCAAGTGACTGTATTGATATTTTGCAGTTTATGGTCCTTGTGTTCCCCTAGCATGACCCTTGACCTCCGTCAATACCCCCTTGATTGATTAAACCCATAAGTACTGGCTCATCATGCTGTTGGAGGTGGAAACTATGGATCATCAGTCTGGGTAGATTTAGTGGCTCTCTGGATCAAACGATAGGAACTGTGGTAGGATTTGTTTTTCTTCCCCGCCTGGGTGCTGATTTTCTTACTAAGGACTGATATGGATGTTCCCCCCGGGTTTTATGTAAGTAAGAACACTGTCACATATCTGTATGATAGCGTGTCCCATGTGCAATGTGTGTCACGCAAGATATTGCTGCCTACTGACTCACATGAAATACTCCCTGCCTCCATCATGTGTCTGGCGGCGAGGTGCAATTCTACTTCCTGAATCGCCAAGAAAGAAGTGAGATAACAGAGACTGATCCCCTCATTTTATTCATAAATCAAACATACAGTAGTTTCTAACTCATTTTATATGTTCAAAACTCCCTGATAAAAAATATTATATAAGCAAAACAAAGCAGAGTTTATTCCAAGTCAGCAGGTTGAGCTCCCCAGCCTCTATTTTTGAAGGTGGCTCTCATAGTTCAACTCAGAGTCAATGAGACTCTTTTGCATATTACCTTGGCAACTGCCTTTTTATCATTAGGCTGGTGTTCAGAATTTCCTTAATAGTAGTTTCATTGTAACCCAGGCATTTCGTATGGAAATGAGACTCCTCCCTGCTTTGACAAAATGAGGCTCTCAGCAAAACGGATTTTGTTTCTAACTCAAAAACAAGACCTGCATTAACATATCAAGGAGGTGGGAAAAAAAGATTGAGTTATTCTAAACATCCTCCTGGTGGACGTCTGACAATAGATGTCTTACTGGAGTGATATTTCAGCCAAATTAATCTCAATTTTATAATTAGGTATTGCTTTGATATTTTTTCATTGCTTTTGTTCTCTTGCCGCTGTTGAACATGCGTTTTTACTTTCATTGTGCATCTTTGTGTTTTTAGATTTACATTTAAGCAGGTGTGAGTGCTCTCGCAGAATTAATAACGTTTTTTTTTTCTCATTCCCAGTTGACTGGCTCTTATTCTCAGGTCAGAGTTGCCCTCTCACGCATGCCGAGTGGCACTCGTCATGTCCCTACATCCACGCATTCTCACTCAGTAGAAATATTCACTTTGATTTTCAGCGCACCCCCCATGGGTATACACAGTTGCATCAGGGGTGCGCACACAAAAAAAAGTAAAATATTCTCAAAGTCAGTCACAATAAACTAGTAGTTCTGTTTCTCCCAGTCATGGTCTGTGAAGACCTGCTTCCTGTTTAGGCAATCACAGTAGCCCTGCAGGTGGGTCTTCTGCTTCGCCTCCAGTTTGCTCAACTCCTCCCAAGATGGAGAATAAAAAAATAAGGCAATTTAGCACCGAATATGTTGGCTCATTTGCTTAAATATGCATAAGTTGTTGAAACAAAGCTTCCCCACATCCATGTGAACAGCAGAAACTGCCACAGGATGCAGAACATCAGCTAATTAGGATTTTTTTTTCAGGCAAGTTGCTCCACTCATACTGTGACTTAACCTATTTGCATCATTTCAGGTGCGTCTTGATGAAGTATGAGATGGTTCATCAGGCTGAGTAAAGAGCAAAAGCTGTGAATAACATTGCCATGTCTTGATAAAACAGGCCTGCTTTATGTTTGTTTCACTCCTTTTTGCACCTTGCAAATGTAGCAGCACATGAGCGTTGGCTGTGCGTGGAGGTCGAGAGTACCCAGCAGGAGGGTGACTGTTTCAGGACTTTAAACAACTTGGGAACCACTGAGATCAGGGGTGGGGGGGGGGGGGGGCTTGTGGTCGTGTAGCCGATTCATAATTTGATTTCACTCAGTTGATTTGCAGATTATTTTCTTACCAACAGAGGTCCTTGTCCCTCTTACGGTGTATGTGTCGCCCCAATTGTGTTGTCATCGGCTTTTTTGTTGCTTTCTTTTTTTCCCTCAATAAATAACATTTCATCAGTGAATGAATCGATCCAACAATTTTAGTTTGTCAAAGACTAAGCGTTTCCTCAGGTTAGAAGTGCTGCTACCGATAGGCTTGCCTTTTGCAACACGGTACCTGTAGAGAGCATTGCTTTATCAAGTTCTGAGAAGAGTTACAACACTTGAAACCACTTCCGAGCCACTATTTGCTCTGTTTCCTGAGCAAGGGCGACTTCACATCGTCCCACTTTTCAGCTGAATCTTCTCGATCACCCAGACTTGCACTCCAACAATTTGCAGCAATTGACTCAACGTGGATCCTCGGGATGTTACATGGGTCACATACAGGTGATGAGTTCAATAAAAGCATCCCCTCTCTGTGTCTTCGTGACACCGACGCCGTTAAGGAGGCCAGTGTAGCTTTCTATGTCTTGCGGTATTTTTTTGAGTAAGTGACAAGAAGAAGTGGAGCAGTAGTGCTGCTGGTGTGTGATAGTGGCGTGTGGGGGCTCTGGGGGGTGCATTAGTCGCTGTCTGGCGTCTGAAAGAGTGAAGGGAAGTGGGAGAGAGAGCGGCTTAATGTCTGTCTACTTCTATTTCCCTCTTAATTTCACACACTGTTGAGTCAGCCTATTGACTGACTGCTTATGGTGATGTTGGCGATCCACCAACACAGCCGAGGAAGCAGCGAGCATAACTCTTCCTCACTGCTAGATTTCACCATGTAGGACCTCCACTTATCTAATAAGCCGATACGAGAGGGCCATTCTCACCCATCTGTGCATGTGTGCTTCTAACTCAGGAGTTTGTGTGTGTGCGTGTGTGTGTGTCTGTTTATGTGTGTGTGTTTGTATAATGCACTTATCAGGTTGTTGCCTTACACGCTCACTGTGTTTTTGTGTGAGACAGGAAGAGATGTGAAGTAGAAAGTGATCCCTCATACACGCTGAAGGCTCTTAGCACATTATGTTGCATGTATGCTCCAAATCAATACGCTCCTAATGTTTCTCCTGAAATTCTCCTAAATGTTTACATCAAGTAGCAGTCGAATGAGGCGATTTTTGTTTTTTATGTCCAAACAGGTAAAGAAACAATTTCCTGTCTGAAAAGTCTCTCAAGATGATAAGTTAAGCCTCCATTTTAAGCTGCCGTGTATGTTCAACAAGGGATTTATAGACTTCTATTGCAGAAGAAGCTATTTTGGCACGACCATGAATCACAGTTGAAATTCTCCCAGCTGAATCAGCTCTGAACTTCAAAACTTTTATGACAGCTAAAACTCCCAAGACGCATTTCAATAAGAAGCACCCAATCACTGATCTGAAAATTCTGGAGGGATGTTTCATATTGGTCGCTGTAATATTTAAATGCTGCACATCTATCCATCTGCAGGTTTAATCCCTTTCTTTCAAATTCGGGGTAAATTTTTGGATAAATTCTTTGACTATGGTGCCGATGGTGATGACACGACATAATCGCTCTTGGTTTTGGAAGTCAAATGGTGAAAATGTGCGAATTTTTGCTCACAGTGAGGACTGTTATATTATCCCAGTTTCTGTGTTAAGAATCATTGCCGTTACGAAGAACAAATTAACATTTCTGGCTCTTTGTGAACATCCCCCCTTATAGTCTCGCAGGGAAAAGTCTTGACGGACATAACAAAAGCAATTAAATGGGTTGGTGATAAGAAAATGGTCACTGTTTTCATTCGTCTTGAATGTCATTAGACAGCAATTATAACCAAACCTTCTCTCATTTATACAACAGCACTTCTCTAACAAGCCAAGCAGCAAACTGACATCTGTGTGCAGACTGATAGTTGGCTGGCACGGCCCAGTCGTAAATCCTTACGGAGCGAGCTGCAAAAACTAATCCAGGAGGCTATTTTCTGTGTTTACTTTTGTCTGACACGGAGACAAACTGATGTTTATTTGGAAAGATGCTTGCACTGCTTTCCACGCTATAAGCTGTTGTGTCATGTTTTCCAAAACTGTACAGACGAAACGGTGAGAGCATGATTTATTCATCAGAGTGAGAACAATTCTCAGAATAATAAAAGACCTGGGCTGAAAAATACTGAAGATTCTTTTTATGCAAAAATTGTTTTTCTAGATGTCAGTAAAACATGTTTGTAACTCCAAGTGATGCAATTAGGTTCTGCATTTACCCATTACGCATGTTTGCAACTCAGAAAAGAAGTGAGAGAAATGGGTGTTTAGCAGTTTTGTGACTTTACAGAGAATAAATGACGTGAGACTCAACTTGGCCAGACAAGTTTAGCGCTTTAGACTTGAGTTTGAACACTGAATGTGAAAATGTCGGTAATGTTACCAGCTATGCATGTTCCGCTGGGGAATGTTCAGATGCCGCGGCCATTTCACACGTCATCTATCACCCCCCCTGCTCCCCAGTGTTTTACAATTCTATATGTTGTTATTATAATTTATAATATTACCACTGCATTCATGTTTAATCCACATTATTCTACTGCCATAGATAGTTAAAGCTCTCACAAAATGAAAAATACATGCTCCTAGTTTTAATCTTGCGTCCCTTCTGGTCATTTATCTCTTGATATACTCGAACTATATGTTTAAAAATCTGTATTTTTACATACTTGATGCCCTCCTCCATCCACCCAGTGATGCAAAGCTGCTCAGTTCTCCTTTTTGTGTGAAATGATTGCTTCAAAATGGTGAATTAATTGTATTGATTGTGACACCACTTGGGCGAGATGACTTGTTTCACTTTCATAATGTGATCGGTTTGCTCTGATCATGTTAAGAAAGCCTGAAGGGTCACACCATTAAATGATTTATTCACCTTCATGGGCGAGACGTAGCCAGCTTGTCCAGAGTCATCTCTGATGCTTGGCATGCGCTATCATTCACATTCAATCATGTCATCAGTAGCTGCGAAGGTGAGGAGGAGCTTCACCCTCACAACCTTGATTTATATATATTTTAACAAACAAATGCCACTCCTGTCACTAGCTTTTGTTTCACGAGGCTTTAAAACTGAGCTCATTTGAACTCTATTGCATACTGCTGGATATTTTTTTTTATCTGAAACTGTGCAACACATTATATTAGATACTTTTCAAGACTGTGCAAAAGCATCCTCCAGCAAACCCAATGTTATTTTTCATAGAAGAAATAGAACTGTACCAATCCCAAAAGGAACATTTAAGAACTGTAGAATTGTAGAAAAATATACCAACACATCTGGGGACGTGTGGTTTACTCTGGATAAGAAAGGAAAATGTCATTTGTAACCTGCTGGAAACGTGTAAGCAAAAAGTATAATATTTGCTTCGAAATGTGCAACAATCCAATTAGGACTGTTGATTTTCAGTTCGGGGTCATGTGCCTGTTTCATTATGTAGTTTCACCCTCATGTGTCAGACATATTTACCTGCTGCCTGCTCATTCTTGTCAGTTAATCAGTGCTCTCAGCCCAGTTCTCATTATCTCATGGCTCAACCAGCTCCTCACCCGCCTCCATGTTCTACATCCATCTCCTGTTGTGTGATGAGTTGATTGTTTTTCAGTTCCTTGTGTTCTTTCTGTCTTTGTCAGATTTTGTTCCATTAAACTGGTTAACCTGTTCTCACTGTACTTAGATTTGCACATGTACATACACGCAAACGCGCACACACACACAAATATGTATATACATATCATTCTGTATCATTCGCATTCAATCATGTTATCAGTAGCTGCCCACCTCCATGTTCTATATCCGTCTCCTGTTGTGTGATGAGTTGATTGTATTTCAATTCCTCGTGTTCTGTCTCTGTCAGATCTCTTGTTCCGTTTCCTGGTTAACTTGTTCTCACTGTACTTAGATTTGCAACCTGTATCAAGAACATTGTACAGGATAAGCAGGACTCAAATGCATGACTAAGACCGGTGGGATCAGACAAGCAGGGTTTATTTCCAGGCAGAGGTCGGTACACGGGTGAGCAGTCCAACCAGGCAGAGGTATCCAAGAAGTGAGGTGAAAGGCGAGGTCAAAAAACAAGTAAGGTTCTGATCTTAATGAGGCTATGACTGTGAATGAGAGTGCCGGAACGTGAGTCAGGAACATCAACGAACTGGCGACAAAATAATACACAAAGGGGGAATATAGGGAGGGCTCATGGGGGGTGATGAGACACAGCTGAGGGAAACACAATCAGGGATCAGGTGGACCCGAACGACGAGAGGGAAGGGCAGACAGGAACCTGAAGCAGAGACAGGGGTGAGTGATCACAAAATAACACAAGAAGGACACGACATGAAACATGGCAGGAAAAGAAAAGACCGTGACACAACACCCCGCCTCCAAAGTCCTTCTTTTTGAATTTTGCTGTGAAACGTTCTCAGGAAGTTTGTTGTTGTTTTTTTGTTTCAGTACTCATAAATAGGTGCCTTGAGCAGTTTCTTCCCTTAGTACATCACCTTCTTTGTGGCTCCAGAATGCAGAAAGAGCCAGCCATGTATATTTAGCTTGAAGCTAATGGCGATTTACTGTTAACAGTAGCCACAGCAACAATGATGGAGCATACGTCTGGATAAAGAGTATTCGCCACGTTAGCCGTTAGCTCCAAGCTGAATTTACATGGCTCGCTCTCTCTGCTATCTAGAGCCAAAAAAAGTGATCCTGATGAGCGTAAGACACCTGTTTGTGAGAATGAGAAGTGAAGTATTGCTGTAAGCAGAGTACTTGATTAAATGTACTTAGTTTTGTTCCTGCATTGGTATAATATCCTTTCAATCTGCATCTCAATCTTTTCTCAAATGAAAGAAAAGTTACTTGAGCCATTTTTGGGGGGCCTAGGAGATTCAGTAACGCACCGTAGACAGTAAATCAAGTCGGTCTGCGGTGGAACAGCAATGTATACTAAATTTGCTTTTGCTCCTTTCTAGGTCACGGGAATGAATAAGGTAAATCACCAACTTGTAATCTGGCTGCTGTCACCTTGTTCCCAACGAAAGGCCCTTATCAGCATCAACAGTGCTAGAGACATTTTGTTTGCAGGGTATAAATAACGTTACACCGGTCATGAAGCAAGATAAGGTGTGAAATGTGAGCCAGCTTAACAAATTTTGAAAGGTAGCTGATATTCTGTTGAGTTGATTTGCCTTAGGCAGGGGGGGCATTGGAAATGAGATAGTGAAATATGTGCAGAAGCTGCGAGATATCAGCAATTTCTCCTGATGATTCTGAGAGCGCCGTTGATATTATTGTGTGTCACCGAGGAGAAGTGGGAACTGCTTATTTAATTATTGACAAGGTTTCATTACTGATGTTACATGGTGACATGTAATTTACCAGACACTGAAATGGGGAGGAAGAAGAGAAATAGATTTCTTTTTTTTTAAACGCCAGCACCTCTGTTCCCCATAGCAACACCTTCAAAGTGTTTGTCCACTCCTCTCTCTATAATACACCCCTGGTGTTACAGGTCCTGTGAAGAAAGCTTCTGGCAATGGGCTTCTTTAACAGGAGAGAGAGCCACGTCTGGCCCCGTGATTTGTTATTCAGTGAACCACATCTCTAGAGAAATGGATTTACTGGCTTGCCCTCTGCAGAGAAATGAAGGTCGGCCCCTACCTTGGAGATGCCATTTGTAGTGAGAGGCAATTGTTAATATGCAGCGTTGAGAAAAGCGAGCAGAAAAACATCCGTGCCCATTTGGAATTCCAGTGATGGGGAGAGATGAAAAGAGGAGGGTGGAGGGAGAGATGAGGAGGGCAGAGATATGACGCTCTGCTGGTTGGTCGGTGGGTATGGGCTTGGGGGTGGGGGGGGTGACAACTGTAGCAACTGTCAAACTGCACACATTCCTCTTGGCATGCATAGCTTAGAGGGAAATGTGCCCTTTGACTCTGAATGTGTGAGGCCAGAACAGTTTTGATGTTGCACCTGGAAGAAGTCAACCTTTATGTGCATGTACGCGAGAGTGCAGCCTGCGTGTTGTTGTTGTGCAGCAGAGTTATGAGGGAAAGACATATTGTAATGTCCTTTCTGTGTGCTTGTCCTCCCCGTGTGTCTGTGTGGGATTTCCCTGGGCGTTCTGGTTTCATCACCACCGAAGACATGTTAGGAAGCTAATTCTCCTGCCGCTGCTCCTCATCAAGGAGCTGGTAGAAAGAGCTGGAGATGCTCTCCAGAGGCAGCCCGCTGCTCTGGAGAGGACGGCTTACATGCAAAGGATAAAGTTCATTGAAGCCTGCACAGTCAGAATAAACACTTTCTTTCTCATTTTTTCTTTTTTCCTGCATGCTCAGATGTTTCAGCTAACTGGTACTTGGACTGGGCCAATCGACACTTCAGTTGCTCCATAACCAGTACTGCCTTTGTCTTCAGGAAATTCTGCAGCCATTATTTTACAACAAACCTATTTTCTTTTTTCTTTTTTTTCTAGCAAGATGGTGGTGTGTAATTTGCAGCCGTTTTTCTGGCAACATTTCGGGTTTTTTTTTTAGTATGATTTTGATAAAATTGCCGCCGTTATTTGCCGGTTTTAACAGGTTTTTTTTTTTTTTGTATAACTTTGGAAATGATCAGCCATTGTCCAACTGCAAAAGTGGGTGTTTTTTGCAAGATGTCGGTGGGATATTTGCAACCATTTTTTTGCTGACAGAACACGGAATTTTAGCCAGACTGAGGACATCTGCTACCGTTTTGCAAATCAAATTTTGTGATTTTTAGCATGACATCAGGACATTTATAGCTGTTTTTATCCATTTAGGTACTTAGGTATGTATTTTTATTTGTTAGCAACAGTGTTGTCAATATATTCCACTGAGAATTCAAATAAACATGACACGTGACATTTGCTCTTGGTTTTCACTGCGGGGGTTTTACGCAGACACACTGACTCCTCATGTTGGTGGACATAGACATGAAAGTGTTTCATGAGAATATGTTTCATCATTTAAAAATTCAAAGTGGTGGACATGGCAGTTTCTCACCTGTTCTCAGTCTTTATTCTCGGCTAAGCCGGCTGCTGGTTTCTGGCTGTGGCTTCATATTTGCTGCACAGGCAGAGGAATTTCAATCTCCTCATTTAAATCTCTGGAAAAGAATCAAATAAGCATATTTCCAAAATCACTCATTTAAGTAGGTTTCCTCCCTCATATCCGAGCAGAAGAAGAGCACTGATGTCTCAGTTTGATGTAATAATTTCACAGTCTTGCTCAGAGTTGTTTTGAATATGTAGGACAAGATTCAGCGTAGAAAAGTTCACTATGCTGTGAGATTTTTTTTTAAAAACACTCTTCTTCTTCAGCTTGTCATGTGAAGATAAAACTATTGTTACATTGCCATTTTTTTTATATGATTGCTGCACTGTTGCTGCACTTTTCCTTAAGTCCCAAGAGGAGAAGTTTGGGAACTCATGAAGTATTAATTCAGGGGGGATATAAGATAAAGGAGCTATTTTCAGACATTTCACAGACACATCAGTTCCATCTCAGCAGCTGTGCCAAAAAGAAATGTGCAAAAACACCCACTTGTTGTTAACTTGTCAGAAGTGACATAAACGCGTTTGTAAGAGATGTCGTGTCACATTTAGAACCTCCTCACCATCTTTTTCTTTTTGGGTCCATAATGTTTCCTCCCCCTGTCTTCCCCTTCCCTTTACTGAACTGTTTCCTCTGAGTAAAGTCCAAATTCTGATCTGTCGAGATTAATCAAGCTAAATATCTGGACAAGTATTGTTCTGTAAAAGCAAAGTTGCCTATGAATAATACATTATTTTTTTACAGTTATGTTTTACTTTATTTAAATGATTAATTTGACTATTGGTATCTTATCAAGTTCACTAGATATCTATTTTTAATGCTGTTTTGTTGCTCTTCTCGCCACTGTCATGTCATTCAGGTCCAAACCGAAATATCTCAGATGACCCGTTACCATTTTAGTCAGCTAACTTCTCCTCCTGAAGCAGCGGCATCAGGTCAAAATTTTAAGCATTTCGTTGATGAACAGCAACGAGTAAAACTAATTATAACATCGACCTCAGCTGATCACTTTTGTTTCCCTTGCAATAATGTGATTATCAGAATGGAGAACTGGCTTGTACTCTTCTGCCACTCTGATAATGGCCACATGCTGCATTTCCCCTTCACTCATGAAACATTTAAGCAAATTAAATACTCGCCAAGGTGCTGCTCATTTGTCTGTAAACAGGAGCACGCCAAAACTATTGAAACTTGGCAGGAGGATGAGGGCACGGAGTGAGGAGGAACTCATTTGTTTTTGTGTATGTGAGTGTATCCAACATTTTCCAAAGAGAAAATGGTTAATACGCACACGTGTTTTGTGTTACCAAGTCTTGTTGGATATTTGTTCAAGCAAGAGTGAGTCATGTTTTCATTCAGACTGTTGCCAAATGATTTCAGACAGTGTTCATTAAGCTCATTGCAGGCAGTTAAATCTCTTTGCATTTTGGACGGCGTTTGTGTGTTTGACAACATTCTCACACTTCTCGCAGGATGCACACTCCACAGACTGCATCGGCCAAGGTAGCGTCATCCTGATAGCCCTCTAATAACTTCAATTTGGATAGATAATTGAATCGTGCAGCTATTTCCAACTGTTATCAGCTCAAGTGGGTCAAATTGTGGCAGTGAAATGATGCATTTTGCAATTGTGTGATGCTCGACACAGTTTATCCACCATTTGTGACGATTGAGTAGCCTAGATCAGAGCCTAGGAGATCACATTAACTTGAGTACAAATGTGGAAATAAAAAGTTTGTTGCCCTAATTTCTCCTCTTGGTGCAGCTGCGAGCCCAGCTCAGCTGATGTAGCTGCAGTAAACCATGGCTAAATAAGTGGTTATGTTGTCCTTCTTTGGCATCGACCACTAATTACATGTGTTTGGTTCACTGAATCATCTGATTCCAGGTAAATATGAAAGAATACACGTGTCCCAACCCCCTTCACGGTGAAATGCTCAGAGAAAAACCTCGCAATGAAGACTTGTGGTCAGTGACCTGATAATAAAAGCCCGACAGGTCAGTTACAGCTTTTTTCCATCTGTAGATTCAAGTGGGTAAATTGTACCACAAACAGCTTCGGTGAACAAAGTAAGTGTAACAGTTTGACCTTTTCAATTTGGAAGCACCAGACCTGAAATACTGTACCTGCCTCAAAATTGACAAATTCCCTCCCTGTCTCAGGGGCCAGTCATATCTTGGGTGTGTGTGCGTGTGCGTGTGTGTGTGTGTATGTGTGTATTACTCAGGGGAAGAGAAGCCTCATCTGGACACTGCAGATAGTTTCATCCAACAGCAGACTGGATCTCACAGCTGCTCCGTTTTATACACCGTGAGCACAAAATATGTTGACAAACCTGCCTCACTAAGACGGTTTATTATCAAGTCACCTGGGGACCAACATATTTGATCAGAATAAACCACTCGAGATGTATCATCTTGAATTCAAGAGGGTGCCAAACAAAAACTAACATTCAACTCAGTGAAATTGATATCTTTTATCAGCAGAATGTGCCTAACATTTGGTGTGTAGCAAAGTTTCAAGTTAGCCCGTGAGATGTAGCACTGAGAGGAGATAGATTGGTTTTAGAGGTTTATCAAGAAAAAGGAAAGATGGCCATATACAGGAACACCGGCATGTGTCCTTACACTGGCCTCCAGCATTGATTTCTAAATGTTAGCGTTGCTTTTTAGAAGCTCCGACATGCTCTGACATCGCTCGCTGTTTCTGGCTGCTCTCTGACGGGCTTGTGTGCTACGAACACGCAGGACCCCCCAGGTCATCTGGAACAGGCTGACTGGTTGCTCCCAGGTCGCCATGAAAAAAATACTATAATTTTTATTATTCTTATTCTTATTATCATTACTAAATAGGTTAGCATTGTCGCCTCACAACAGAAGGTTCCGGGTTTGAGTCCCGATCCAGATCTTTCTGTGTGGAGTCTCCAAGTTCTCCCTGTTCCTGTGTGGGTTCTCTCTGGTACTCCAGCTTCCTCCCACCGTCCAAAGACATCAAGAGGGGACGAGGCTGACTGATACTCTAAATTGACCGTAGGTGTGACTGTGAGTGTGAATGGTTGTCTGTCTCTATGTGTTGGCCCTGTGATGGACTGGTGACCCGTCCAGGGTGAACCCCGCCTCTCACCCGAAGGCTGCTGGGATAGGCTCCAGCTCCCCCCCCCCCCCCCCCCTTGACAGGATAAGGGGAAAAAATGGATGGATGGATGAATTATATTTATATTTTTATATAATTCTTCTGTCTCGTCTCATCCACAGTTGTTATTGGATTTTCTTTTATCAGTTTTTTTGGCGTAGGTGGCTATGGGTCGCCATGAGCTTCAAGCTAAATATATGTGGCTGGCTCTTTCTGCATTCTGGAGTCACACAGTGATTTAAAAAAAAAAGTCTTTGTGAGCTCAAGCCACCTGATAGGAAAAATACACTTTTTAGATGAAGTGTCACTGTAAAACACGTGGCAGGTTTTTGGTGGCTCAAATGTTGAGTGAGACTGAAAGCAAAGAGATGCATCTCTTCTCTGCACTGACATCTGGACTGTATATTCAAGAGGAAATAAGCATTTTTCAATCATCCTCATCATCGTCATGAATACTTCCCACTCTCTACATGATGATGCCTGTATTTGATCATTCCATCTTAAAATATATCCAAAGATTGCTGATAAAAAGTAGGAAAGGCAGGATGTGTTTACTGGCACCACCAAGTGGTGGCTACAAAACAGGAGACATCTCATTTACTGGTGAAGGGAAGCTGACAAGGCTTCCTGTACACAACACGACTAAAACAAAAAGGCTGCACATACGATGTTTATCAGGTGAAGAAGCAAAGAAACAGCCATCTGTGGTTGTCACAGTGGATTTTTTTTAGATATTTGAAACATCAACACAAAGAGGTATCCGCCTGGTTCCGTGTTTCCTCTGAGGCTTTGTCCGACAACCTCAGCACATTGCAATTAAAACACAAAGAAGTATGAACAGATTGGCTGTGTTTGATCGCAACGGTGTCATTTACGTGAACTAAACAAAGCCGAATCCTTCAGTCCTCAGAAACATCAAATATGCAAATGGTTTCTCGAAGTAAGGCCTTTATTTTTTAGTTGTTGGGATATTTAAAGGGAATATAAGCTGATATTTTATAGTTTCCTGTTGTCCAAAAAAAATCTGCTGAAACGATCAAAACTAACATTGAATCAGATCCTGCTGAGAAGTCCTGATATAATTTACCTCTCTCTGCATCGTCCAACTCCTATCAAAAACACATCAGCGCGCCACATCATTTCACTTGGGTGACGTGTTCATTCCTTACGTGGAGCGTAAGAGTTGATCCCACATTCCTGAGGCATAAATACACCAAATCTGTGGAAGGAAACTGACCCAGCCAACTGTTTTATTTCCTCCTGCTCAAATCTACTGTAACGCCTTATTTATTTAAAAAGGTCTGTGTTATGATATCATACATCTTTAGGATACACTACAGATGAGGTACAGAAGTCGCAAAACGGACCAAGAGTTAAATTTTAGTTTCGTCATGAGATTTAATGTACTTTTCAAGTCAAACAAGAGAAAACAGGTTAATATCCCACAAAAAAATCATAATTGGTGCCATTAACATCGACAATGAGCACATTTGTCCAGTATTACTGACGTCAATTCCAAACGTCATTTAAAGGTCTGCGTATCATGTTTTCACATCTAAAATCTAAATATCCATCAGTAATAAGTGCAGAGCGAGATTGGAAATGTAGCATCATATGCTAATTAGGCATAAGAGTATAAGCAACCAATCAGCTGTAATGTCCTCATCACCTGTCATATGTAGTGTACTTGAAAGTACCGTTTCTGTCCACTAATTGCAGCTGCAGGCTTCAGTCTGCAGAGCAGCTCGAGGTTTTCACTCCGTCCAGGATCTACAGTCATCGCACAGTCAATTAACTTCCAATCTCAGCCCCGTTGTGTCCCTTCAACCACTTGAACCTCATGAGCGGGCATAACACATTCAAGATCCGTGGATTATATAAATGGAGTTGCTGTCTAACTCACATTGTAGGCAATGAGGATGAAATAGGCTTCCCCATCTTGAAGTTAATGGGGATGGATTGTGTCCGAGGTGATGTAGAGCCACATTTACTGCAGGCCGCAGCCGGCGTGAGGACCTGAACTGTGAGACCGCTGAACTGCAGCAGCACAGAGACGGATGTCTGTTCTCCCAACAGACTATTACACATGTGACCGGACCAGAGGTGGCCGGGAGATTGCGGACCAGGATTCAGTGGTCCAGAGGTTGCAGTAATTAGACTTGACCACTCTGCTGCTCATCCATTATTCCTAGTCCCACGGTTGCTCATTTGGAATTAAGCAGACCGTGTGTGCGTGTGTGTGTGCGTGCGTGTGTGTGTTTAAGAAAAATCAGCAGACACAAGACCAGTACGTTGGGAATGTTATTTTCAATGTGGGATAAAAGCTGTGTCCCCAAATGGTAAAACATAGATTTTTAGGATCAGTGGTTAAGGTTAAGCAAATACCCCGAAAGTGCCATGTGCGTGTGTGAGAGAGAGAGAGGGGGGGGGGGGGGGGGGGGTAGTGCACATAATATAGCAGTTCTCAATTAAAGAAATAATCATTTGTATCCCGTTAAAGTAGTGGGTTTTGCAAAGTTTCTTTTGTTTTAACTCCTGAGCCATCTGCATCATCCTACATTCCATTATTGCATTTTAGTTTATTGCAATCTCAGTTTTTACATATGATACAATTTAAAGGACTCCCAGAAAACTTTAAAATGCACCAACTCAAACATCACCCAGCCAACATGCATGTAACGTAACCATGTGCATGCAGGCTGTGCAAAATAAATAAATAAAGGAAATTAATTGGATCCCGTGGTAGCAATATGTTTGAATAACACAGCAGAACCGTGGAGAAAATCGATTACAAGTCTTCTTTCAGTGGACACATAAAAATCTCCCTGGTTCAACAGATGGTGGGTGATGCAGTGGTGGTTGATACCAACAAATACAATGACGTTTTGAATGTCTGTTACAACTAAAGGCTCAGCATCGCTGCAAAAAAAACATTTTTCCACAAGAATTTTTCACCATATGCATGCGTCTTTAATGACCTCAAGTTGGATGGATGTTTCTAACAAGACAGTTGACGCCTACACATTAGCTTTACTAGCCTACATCCTGACAAAGGTGCCCCGCTGCTGCTGCTGATTTGAATGTGTCTCCTGAGAGGCGGGGGGAGCATGGCTCGGAGCCTTGCTAACAATCAGCAGGCCGGTTCTCAGCTCATTAGCCATGGCTCCTCTCCCTCTGACACACCTCTTCCAGAGACGCCACACCACAGCAGTGAAATGACTGGGATAAATGAAGAATGATCAGGGAATCGTTCTGGCTGAGATTTGACCTGAATATGGTGATCCTTGCAGTCTTGGAGCTACCGCCAACATGTTGATACTATTATAATGAACGCAGAAGGAGACATACCGATGCACGGTCGTTCTACAGCTGAGATAAAAGAAATTTGGTTCAGAGAGGAATGACAATCTAACAGAATTTTCAGTACTTTATTTTAAGACCCTTGAACGTGCCGCACACAAGCACAGACCACAATGCAGAGGAATACTTCATCAGACCGTCTTGTAAAGGAGCACTTTTGTGACCCCTATAGCCAAAAGCAGCAAGTTTACCAGATAAAGACAGTTTTCCTCAGGAGCATCGGTGTCGGTGATGTTGTGAGGAACTCCGGAGGTTTGGCGTTTTTAAAGTGCGCCTCTAAGCACCTTTGTTGGTTTCCACGTTAATGAATAGAAAATTACGGTTACAGAGCAACAGAAATGCGCTTGTTCAAAACGACAAACAAGATGCATTGTCGTGTGCATCCTGCAAATAAAATATGTTGTATCCTGGCTTCAAAGAGCTGTCTTTTCTCCGGTAAACTCTGGTGCTTTGGACCAGAGGGGCTGCCAAAGTCAGCATAAACTGAAAGTTCACAGCAGCTGCTTTAAAGGATGGTCTGATAAAGAATTCTTTTATGGTCTGCGCTTGTGTGTAGCATCACACTGACAAATTCTGTTAGATTGTCATTGCTCTCTAAACCTAATGTTCTTTATGCATAGGAACTACGACAGCTAGGCAACAGCGTGAAGGTTTCAAAACAGAGCTGGATCTCGCCTTTGTCAGTCGTAGGTGCATCAAGTCTGAGCTGCTTTAGTGTAATTACTCCGAGTAACCTGGTAATTGTACATGGCACATTGCAATAAATCATTGAGGAATTGCTTAATGTTTTGTTTTGTTTTTTTGAGCCCATGGTAGCCATAGAGAGACCTCCATTTTCTCATAATTGATTCGTGGACGTAAAGTAAGAGTATACGAAGAGTTCACTTTTTAGTCACATTTTTTGAGTCAGAAAAACGATACAACAATTATGAAGCTGTTTGCATTCTTATTAAAAGTAGACGCTGTGCTCAGGATGTGTTGCATGAATACCTTGTGTTCCCCCTTTGGCCCGTCACTGAACCGGAGGGTTTCGAATACGCAGCCCCACTCAGGGAGCATGGCATCCTCTTGTCCACACTCCCTGGATGACTCCCGCTGGCAGATTCAGACGGCGAGGCAGTGACGCATGGACAGTGTTGGCACACAGGGATGATTTGGGATTTGTAGTGAACAGAGAAAGGACTGGATTGACTCTGAGACAGGGTCTGTTGTATGACTTGCCCTTCTTATCAGAGTGGACACATTCAGGTCCATTATGGGACATTTCATTTCGGAAAAACGTGTCACGTCTGTGCCTGAGGCTGCTGGAAGGCATTGGCATGGTTGGTGGTGAGCCTGGTCCAGCTGCACATGAGCGATCTCAAGTGTATGGCGGCGACTTGTAGATTCTACTTCTGGCCACGGCCTCTGTGTGGGGGTTCTCTCTATGTCTTATCTACAGGCCACAAAGTAATCAAAGCATGGGGACAACTTAATAATTTATTTTTCCCTCAATGGCAACTATAGGCAAGGCAAGGCAGTTTTATTTGTACAGCCCGTTTTTACAAACAGTACAGGTCTCGCTATTTTTCTAATATGGCTGCTTGTTGCCTGTTATTTTCCTTATACGTTTTCTCCTTTTTTTTCCCTTGTCGTCTTGTCAAAACACTTCGCAAAGCTTTGACTCATGGCTGCTGTATCAGCTCAGGTATCTTCCTCCAAAAGCTAATTTTTCATGTACGGGGCATTCGTTTTCTAGTCAGCTTCAGCTGTTAGCCATCGCTATTCTCCATCCATCCATCATCTCCTGACCTTCAGCATGGTGCCCTGACGGCTGCCCGGGGCAGAGGGAGAGTGACTAATGTCGTCTCAGTCGCCACCTCCCTGTGCACCAAAGGCCCCTGATATCCGTCCAGTATTATTCGACCCCGGCGTCTACAGATTCCTATCACAGCTCCCAGCTTTAATTATTCACGCTGCTGAATCACACTCTCATCAGAGCGATAGCCACACCGCCTACCCTTTCCCTCCCTCAGATCTTATCTATCTGGCGGCATGACACTAGGCTGGGCTTCACTGTGACCAGGAACACAATGAATAAAGCACCTGGACAGCAATCCATTACCAAGGCAGTACACAAGGGACGAGTGTGTCACTCGAAGGTGTATGTGTCGTGATGAATTTCTTCATTTTTGCTAAATCTGAAGATTTCTCATAACATCAATTAATCATTACTTTTACAACTGAAAACAGGTTTTGTCTCAGAACCAGAAGACTTTTCCTTGTTCCAACAAAGTTTATTGCAAGTCTCAGGACAGTGTGCAGGACCTTTTTCTTTTGTTTCATCTAAAAAAAAGGAGGAAAAAACTCAGATCGGCGAGGTTGGAACTGGCAAATGCTCTGTAATTTTTTTCAAACTGTTAAATTTTTCATTGATTATCAGAATCATTGCAGCACATTTTCCCATCGAACAAACCAGTTCCAATTGAAGTTGTGTGTAAATTCTATATTTTTGTAAGTTTTAAGTCCTTTACACACTTGATATGAACAAATTTTGTAAAAATGAAACGCTCAACACCTCTGATGCAAAATTTGAAAAGCTTTGTATATTTTTTCAGGTTTGTTGCAGTCGGGTTCCATGTTGTAATTCTCAGTAGTGTCCTCAGTGTTCTGAAAGGGATGAAGACATAATATTTGCATGCTTTGTAGAGGAGGATAAAACTCAAAACATTGCTGTTTTCACAGTGACCAGAAGATGGTTCCCCAAGATAGAAGACCGACAGCTGAAAGTTCTGCCTCCTATGACTTCAGGAACCTGAAGCAAGCCTGAACCTCAAGTACAGTGTTCTCATGGGGTAACAATTACAGAACCATGAGCTTGTTTAGATATGACTCCCTGAAAGTCACACCAGCACTGATTTGTTTTTCAGCATTGTTTCCAGATTAGAAGAGCCTAAATTTCATGTGACACAGGCGAAAGAAGACGGTCCTTGCAGTTTGTTTCATAGAGAAAATGAAGCGACACTTCAGTGAAAAAGGTTTATGTTTTAATCTTTGAATTCCTCAAAAATCGAGCTCACATATACATTCTTCCCTCCTGCATTGCCTCTGCAGTGTCTCAAGAGAGCAGAGAGAGCCAGCCAGGGATATTCAGTTTGAAGGTAATCGCAACTCATGGATGACAACAGCTTAAGCAACATCTGCAAAACGCTCCTAAAACTTTGGAGTACATTGACTGGTTTAATCAACTAGTTTGTAAACTGTCTTTAAAAAAAAAAAAGAAGAAGTTTTAATGTTGTTTTAAAAAAAACAAAAACTATCACCATTAGCTTCAAGCTAAATATACATGGCTGGCTCTTTCTGCAGTCTGAAGTCACAAAGAAGTGATGCAAGGTGGGAAAAAGGTCTGTGAGCTCAAGGTAACTTTTACTGAATACTTCGCAAAATACACTTTTGGTTGAAGTAGCGCCAGATTAAAGATCATGTCCTGATGAAAGATGACTTCTAGATTCCTCACAGTGGCGCTGTCGGCAGCGGTGTGGCTACGTCAGATAATATTATCGTAGATGACATAATCATAAATCAAATTATGGGGACGAATCTGAGCCAGATTAAAAGTCAAAGCTCTCTTACAGTTCAACCCAAAGTTCTTACGATCCAACAGACAGAACTTTTTGAGTTCTCCTGCTAAAAGGCAGATGGAGGAACCAACGCCGGTGATCACATTACCTCCTTGGCAGAGGCAATGAATGTTAGAAACATCATCCAAGGGAGGCATCCACCCACATATCCTGTCACTTTGTGGTTATTTTGATAGTCACTAAGGCGGCTGCGCACACATGATAAATTTAATGTGGTATATTACTGTCATCATATGAAATCCTTCCTGCTGTTCTGGGATGTTAAAGTTGTGAACATGTGGACTTTTAACTTTGGTATGAATGCATGATGGGTAACTTTGATCACCCACACACACTCCTATGGACACACTTCAGCCATATTCAACCTCCAGGCTGGGATCTTGTTTCTTCGTGACAGGTCCAGCACAGAGGAGCAGAGGATGGCTCATTTTTTGGTTGCGGGGGGTGGAGAATGAGGGGAGGGGAGAGCGCACAGGATGAGCTGCCGGATTGACAGGCTGATGGCCGGGGCTGTTGCTGGGGGAGAAGGTGTAGAGATGTTCGGGGAGTTGCCGTTTACCAGCTCAAAAGATAAGCATCAGTGAGAATATGAGAGGCTAAGATTGTAATCATTGACAGGAAGTCAGCTATACCATTGCAGAAGAAACCACAGGAGAGGGAGGCTGACCTTGTGCTCAGCTGCATTGCTGTTTGGGGGAAGCTACGCCTCCTATCCACTGCAGACAGGAAGACACCGTCGGGCTCTTTATACAAAATGCAAAGTTGTACATTTGGTTTCCTCATCACAGAAAAACCACATACATTTTATTTTTTGTATTTTTGCATCACTGCACTTTCTATTATTTGTATTTAGCCACAGGTTTCACTAACTTGCTACAAAATATTAAAAAGGTTATTTTTATTCCAAGTCCGTCCACATTAAAAACATTTTTGCTGTTGTGAGAGGGATTTTTGCAGTTTATATTGCTTTTTACTGCTGGTATTTTTCAGCCGTTTGTGTATAGCAGTGCGCGCTTTGACAGTTTTCAGAGTAATCTTTGGTCCCAATGACCTCAATCACCATTACCAATATAATTTCCTGCTCTGGCCACAAAGATGAGTAATACACAGCCCCTTTTTCTCTGAGACTGCTGTCGGCGTGCCCTCCGCACTGGTCAATAAAACCCAGGTTCAGGGCCGCTGCTGAAAATATTCTCAACACGATTCAGCAGATTTGTCTGCCTCATTTAGTCTGATATATTCTCTAACTTTTACTGTCTGGGGTTCGATATCTCTCATTGTCTACAACCTACTTGGACACTTAAAGCTGAGAACAAGACAAGATTGTTTTGCACAAGTGTTTTTGCAAGACAATGACAGAGTAACACATCAAAGTAAAATTACACTTTTAGAAAACTATATTTCTGGGTTTGAGCTCCCGTTTGATAAAAGAAGCCATCTACCATGAAGAGTAAATGCTGACTTTTGCACTCGGCAGAGCAAAAGCTGAAATGTCACAATGTCCCTGGTCAAATTAGGAGGAATACGTGAAGAATTTGCCAATTAATTTGACCCAGTTTGATTGAACTCTTAGACGTGGATTTCAGATATTCTACATTTGCTTTAAAGAAAGGACGGATATCTCCTTCAAGAAGAAATTGATTTTTCACATTTAGTTTTTGTGCTGCCATTTCAGGAAAACCATTTTATTGCTCTGTGCTGCATGATGAAAGATTACACCTGAAACAGTGAGGCTTAGACTGCAGATGATGCCCTCAACAGCTCTCCATACATCATTAAATTAATAAAACTTTTTTTTTTAAACTTAAAGCCAAATACTTGTAACACAAGCAGTGCATTCACTAAATATTTATGTCATAATCTGCTGTGATACAGTAACATTTTTAAATCAGGATACAAAATAAGAGCAGAGACACCACTCCTTACTGTCAAACACCAGTTAAATCCTCCGGCTTTTGGCCAGTTACTCACCACACAGGAAGTCCTTTTGAGTTACAGCCGGGGGGCTGCCTTACTCAGAAAGTCAGGCTTGAATCAGCCAAGGAGGTTTTGTATGTCTGAAGGAGGTTAAGAAAAACTGCAAACTACCTGTTTGAGCTGGACGCCCGCTGATGCCGCTGTGCTTATTCTTCTGAAAAGGTAGAAAACTGTGAATTATTTTGTTCCCTGCTTTCAATTGCATGTTTGCAAGTCTGTAAAAACTACGGCAGTACGGAAAAGGAGAACAAAAGGAGTTCTGTTGTACAAAAGGGTGAAAATGGCAGGTAATGGAGTATAAAGAAGAGAGATACTGGCTTTGAGAGGAAATCATTTCTGCTGGAATTGGAAAAACAGCTTTCCTTACTTTTCAGTAAAAAACATTAGGTGGTAAAATCATCTCACCTTGATTGGAAATTGGGTATTTGAATTGATTTGAATCCAAACACAGTGACTTATCATGTGTCCCTCTTGATGATATTTGAAATATCTTCAGAAGAAGAAAATCTAAAACTAAATAAAATATTATTATATATATCGTTAATTTTTTTTTACGCTCTATTCCTGCATTTATCCAAGTAAAGAACATTTTGAGATGAACTCCCAGATAATTATGCATTTCCTGTCATAAACAAAGTTTAAAAAACAAATTTTTTACTCATATATAAACACAAATTAAAAAAATACTTTTAGTAATCTTAAAGCCTCATAAAGAGCTCGTCTGCTTTCTAATTATCAGTCATTTATGTCAGCACTTATAGACTGAATCCGTACACATTTAGTAGTTCACATTTTCTGCAATTAAAGTTAGTTTAATTATGCAATTTGTTGACTTGTCAGCAGGATTTCCAGGCTGTAATGGCACATGTAGCTGTTTATTATCAGCTTGAAAATTGCAAAACCATGAATTAAGTCACCTGAGGAGACCATATGTAATAGAAATGCTTGGCATATTAAGAAAGAGTTGGTCCTGAAATAGAGCCCTGAGGCACCCCGAATTGTACTAGAGAGGGCTAAAACATAGTTTCCAATATAAGCAAAACATTTGCAGGTTAAAAAAAGGATTGCCGCTTCAAGACCGTCTCAAAAAACAAATACCTGCAGTCTCCTTCTATGAGAAATGAACACCTGCATGCAAGGCCTTTATTATGTGCAGTCTAATGACATTTTCTGATTTTTGAAAAAAAACAAACAAACCCATAATCTGCTAAGAAACTGTCTTGTAGCAGAGGTTTAATGGGTTAGGAGCAGCGTGTTAGCTGTTCTATAAATAATGAGAGCCAAACCAAGAGAATAGCATGAAGAGCGCATCTGATTCAATTGTTAGTAATGCTGCTCAAAACACAGTTAAATGAGATTATCACATTGGTGGGTGGAGGTGGGGGTGGAGGGGGGGGCAGCTCAGTGTTTTTCATTTACTGGAAGCTTCGTTTATGTGAAAAAATTTGATGTTAAAATATGGGCTCTCTAGTTTATTTGGACAAATACTATCTTTTTCATAGAGGAATGCACGCTGCCTGAAGAGATTAAAATAAAATCGTCTGTTTTTCTGCAAAGTCATGCTGTATACACTCTTGGAAGGGCACATTCCCTTGCAAACATAATCAATTATTTTTCGTTTTAGTTTCACTCTGTTGTTGGCCGCGGAGGAACGGAGCCATCATGAGTCTGCACTGAGAATAGAGAGTCCCACATTCACTAGATGTCCTTGTTGGTTCCACATGAATGTTTCTGGGGGCTCTTTGAGAGTTTGCAGGGGTGAAACGTTGCTCTGTCATTGTTCGTGCACACTAAGAGCAGAAGATCTTTGCTGTTGTTTTTGGTCAGATGAGTAGTCCTGTATTTCATAGTTTAACTGTTCCCATTCAAATTGATCAGTTTGTTCATGTTAGTTATTACAAAACGACTAAATTTCAATTTCAGTCAGCCCTGCGGCTTACATTGATGGTTTTTTTTTAGACTTTTTTGTAGATGTACAGAAGAATAATTCATTCGATTTATTAGACTTCTTAAGGCAATAGGTTAACAATGTGACCATAAATTATTACCTTGCATTATTTTCTACTCCTGGTCATTTCTTCTTGTTGTAACATCTCTCTCTCTGTCATCAAATTAAGATTTCTGATAATTAATTTCATTTTCTGAAAAATATATGAATTGACCATGTCCACTAAAACCCGTATTTCTTTGCCTCAGTAGCAGATAGAAAAGAAAAAAATGCCTCGGCTTTTGGCTTCTGCTTGAAACTGTTCTTTTTTGTGACTGTTATAATTATATATCTTTTTAAAAATCACACCATAAAGGATGTGGACTGAGCATGCGGTCTCATAGGAAGCATTCAAATGGCACCTCAGGTCATAAAAGTACAAAGAAACAGCAACTTGTTCTTTCAGATTCAAAGGGATGAATTCCAATGAACATAAAAGCTGTGCAAAAACAGAGCTCCAGATTTGATTGGTCCCTAAGCCAGCATGGTTTGGTGGTCAGTATTTTTGCTGGTACACCTCAACACCTATTAAAGAATCTGCATCTTGCCCCCCCACAGGATCGCTGCAGGACAAACATGAAGCGAAAACAGCGACTTTGTCACTATAGCAGCATTGTGGAGCCCGAGTATGACAAAGTGGGTGACCATGAGGACAATGAAGTACGCATACTTCCTGCAAGGCCTTTAAATGATCCAGGAGTGTATGCAGGTAGAAGCTTTCTATTTTCAACTTCGTTTTGATTTCAGCTCCATCATTTAGACTTGCGTTTGTAGAAACAAAGACTAATTATACTTTTTACTGTGCAGGTTTAAAACAATCCATTAGTTTTGTCCTGTGCTTTTATCTGTGTTCTTTTGTTATAATTAAATAAATAATAGAATCTGTGATTTTGTTGACAAGTCAAGCTGAGCCAACAACAGTAAACCACAAAATTGCCGCTCTTGACACTCAGTGGGCTGCAACTATAAGTGACTCACTCTGTCTGTGTGGGAGTTAATCTGACCTTTTGTGTATGTCAACACCAATCACCCTCCTGTCTCCCTTCTGTGTATAAAAATATAACATTGACTGTCAACTCAGAAAATAATTAACCAAAAGTCCCAAACTTGCAAAAAAACTCAATCCAGAAAACAGTTTGCTCTCCAGTCGATACCATAAGGCTGAGTAATTTTGGCTTTACCACCCACAAAAGCTCCGGTGATGATTAGAATGAGACTGTATAAGTGCCAGAAAAATAACAGCTCCTCTGCAAACTGTGGCGAGAATGAAAGCAGTGTGTATCCGAGAGAGATCAAGCTGAGTGAGCATGATCTTGCAGTGGGTCTCCAGGGCCATCTGTTGGCTGAGTCAGACTGCAGGAGATTACAATTATCCAGGAGCCGAAGGGGGCTGGAGGGGCATGTAGTGTGAATAGACTCCCTTTACTACCCCGCTTCCTCTCTTGCATAGAAGTGGCACACAGCCAGGGGCCTCACAGCTGCATGTCGACACATTTACACTGAATGTTGCTTTTAAATGTGTTCACACTTGGAGTGTTCTCCCTCTGTAATCAATACAATCTGCTGCTGGAGTGTGCTGCTGGGACTGGGAATGATACAAATTCAAAAGTGTTTAAATTGTCAGCTCACACTGAAACTGTCATTACTGTCACTGATAAAAGTGTGGAGATCACAATTTATTCCTCCTTTAAGACAGGGATCTTCCAAGGTCAGGATCTGCCCCGAGCCTTTCATCAATCTCTGTAAGATTTATTTTGCACTTTACATGAAGGTACCGTTACAACAGAAATACTGCTATTGTCTGCTTACGCTGCATTTGTGTCGTTCTGATCTCTGTTAGAGCAACTCTGACATTCCCCCCAGAAGTCCTCGCAGAGAATGTATTTCAGGTAATTGAAGTTTCACATAACTTGCGACTCCAGCAAGAACATGAAAAGGAAAGTCGGATGGAGGGCCCATTAACTGTGTTTTCAACCATCCTGTGTGGCTGTTAGCAGCAAACTAGCTCTGATAAAACCCCTGTGCACCACCTGCTGAGCAACAAAGCAGCCGGGTTAGCGAGCACCATCTACCAACAAAAGATACTTCTCGCACTGATGCAGCTTTAGTGGAACCGTTTATGAACTCAGTGGAAAAGATAACTGATGGAAAGATATGAATTGGATTTTAAGGAACTCATCCATTTACTGAAGCCACATCGTCTCCTTCTTTTGCCAGGTTTATAGTCTCCATTTTAACACCAAACAAAGAGCCATGAACTACAAATTAAAATTTGTATTAGCGTGTCAAAAGCAACAAAATAGGAACTGTATGAGTTTTAGTTTGGTCATTTCATAGTTGTTTGTTTGTTTGTTTTTTAGCAAACCTCAATACTTCATTTGGAGTATTTCATTCTTCAGTGATTACATGTTTTTCATTTATATGACTTTAATCCTGGGTGTTGAACTTTGACATTTTAATGACACTGTTGGAATTGGTTCAATTCTATCGAGCATTAGAAGGTTCCTTATATTCAGTAACAAATTTAACACCCAAGGCGTAAATCTCCATTTTGCTGGGAATTTTTCGAAGTTATAAAACTGCTTTAAGTGACAAATTGCGGAATACTGATTTTAAACAGACACATTTGATTTATGAATCCCAAAAATAATGTATAATGTCACTTTCATTTTGTTAAAATGGATTTTGATAGGTATTACAAAAATGTGTATCATTCAGAACAAATGTGAATCATTTTCAAACTAAAAGTAACCTGTAACAACACGCGTACTTCAGCATCTCTTCCCATGCAACACTCACGGGTCTTCTGTTTTTGAAACACAGTACCTGCTGTGAACAGAGATTTAAAACCGAGCAGAAGGAAGAGCAGACAAGGTAACGGAACGTCAAATGTCAGGCTCATGTTAGCGTCCCAATATTCATTTGTTGCTCTTACAGATGAACAGCTCAGACCCAAGCAGCCTGCAGACCAGGTGAACATGCAACACAACTTTGACTCTGTTTTATCAGCAAATTGGGTTGACTGCACTTAATTATTTCTCTCTCTTTCCAATGTTGCAGTGCTCACGAAGGTAATTCCCTTGGCTTATTTTTTTTGTCCTTTTTGATTTAAAAATTGATCTTTAAGGGACTTCTCTGTTCCCCCAGACTTTCTCCATCACTGCCATCGTGTGCCTTGGAGTTAGTGAATCAGTTTCCTGGTCTGACTCTGAAGGATCCCTGCTGGAGAGAGTGGGTTTCCTCCTCTTCCCTTTTTTTATTCAGTCCTGTTTGTCAGCTCCTTCTTGTTACCAGAGCAGAACAATGTAGCTTCAACACCATCTGCTGGTTAGAAATATAGGCACAGAAAACACTTCAGAATGCATGTTGTGACGTTATGCTCCTTTTTTGTTTATTTCAGTGGACAGAGAGTAATTGAAAAGGTATTTATTTGAACTCATTTTACTCCCATTACGATTCTCTCAGTTCTATTCAGCATTACCCTTCAATAAATTGTGCACCATGGACTGTTAAACATTGGCTTTTCAATATTTTGATAGGAAGAATTCAGTCAACATTTGAAAGGTAGGAGCTCAATAATCATGTTTGGGCAATAAAAAAAAAGTCTTAAAAGTCAAAATAATGCTGAATGTTTTTAGGTACACCGACTACTGAAATTCTCTCTGGCTCCTACACCAATCTCAGATGTATGAAAGATCGAGATGAAAGGTACCAGTTTCATTTGTAAGAAATGGTTAACTCGCGTCGTGTTTACTTTACTCTCTCTCTACTCTCTACTCTTACTCACTGTCTCTCTCTTTCTCTCTCTGTCTACATAGGTCACAACAAAACTGTGGTGAGTTATATGAGAGATCATCAGTGTCGTCATGCAGTGCTCGATTTATTAAGTCAGCATTTCCATCTTCTTAAAGAAAGACTGGTTCCGTATCATAACCAGCGACCTCTAAGCGGAGAGGTCACAGACCAGGACCAGCATGATTGTCCTCCAGAGGAAAACGCCCACCAGGTATTATATGCGCAAGAATAATGTCGTGCACTTTAAAGAAGAATGAGGTAAAGTCTCACTATACATTTCTGGCAGATTTGCTGTGAGGCAGATTGGTACGTTGGGGATTTTAATCGAGTGGATGCTGAGCATGCCTTACACCTAGTGAACAAGGTATTTAATAAGAGATTATTTCAACTATTTCTTCTTTTTTAATCGTTCCCGTTTACCTCACCACCAGGATGGGGCGTTTTTGGTACGAAACTGTTCCGTCAACACCAGCAGTGAACCTCTTGTGTTGGCTGTGTATCATGAGAGGAAGGTCTACAATGTAAAGATTCGGTTCATCAAGAGCGTCAACAAGTACGTCCTGGGGACGACGGGACAGCGATCGAACGATGTGAGTTCACAAGTTTAGCAAGCAGGTTCGGCTACGCCGGCGTCATATTGACTGCTGTCTTATTTCGCCTCAGATGTTTGACTCCGTTGCAGACATCATCAGGTTTTACTCCATGTTCCCAATCACACTCATCAGTGGGAAAAATACAGCAGGAAGTCAGGACCCAGAAAACTGTATACTGATGTGTCCTGTAACAAAGAGAGATGTTGAGCTGCTGCTACAATGATACAAGCACCAGTGCAGCGGAAATAATCTGTTGAATCCATCTAGTTTGTCTTGTTCTGTTATCAAAACATGTCCCTCCAGATATCAATGTCAGAATTTTTTTTTTTAATAATTTTATTTTCTTTGCTCTCATCATTTCAATTATTTGTAATTGTAGTGATTTTTAAACTTCTGCGATGAGGAACATACTTCAGAAAGTCACACACACACCTTCTGTGCCAGACTTACAAAGTGTGAGGTCGACCTCCAGTCAGTTTCAGGTGAAGCGAACTGGAAATCGCTGCTGGTTTTTCCCAGAAGCCAAAGATCTTCATGTGATAACCCTCATCTTCCTGCTGTGCTTTAGAGCAGCTAATACTAAGGGGCTTTCTCACCTAAGGAGTTCTCTTAAGCATTAATGTGCTTTATTAATTTCTTGATTTGGGGACTTTAAACTTTGTGACAATAAACAATTTTTTGGACTAGAACAGTTTGTGAATACCACCCCGGATCTGTTGATTTATAGTGATACCTTAACACGTCAGAAGCATTTTAATTAAGGTCATGCTGTAGAGTTTATTTTGAATAAATTTCCATCACTTTCCCCACAATTTTAAGGAAAATGCTCATGTATATATGTTCTCAGAAATGTTGAATTACACATGAAAAATACACTGGGAAGGTCAAAAATTTTCAGCTCATATTAAAAGTTAATGAATTCAAATAAATGACAAGTTATGTCGTTAGAGCATAAATGGGTACATTTTAACTAAACCATATTGATACTGGGTGGCACGGTGGTGCAGTGGTTAACTTTTCGGGGACTAGAAATTTTCAAATTCTGTGATTTGTTTTTACAATCATCTGAGCTCACTCTCTTTCCTCGCTCAGTTGCACTTGTCACCAACAAGACATTAAGTGTGAGCGTCTCTCGATGTCTACAGACCTTAATTAAGACATTTCAACGTGTTGATTAGCACTTAGTACAGCTGTGTTGAAGCAAATAGAACCAGTCTTGTAAAATGCAATCATGTTTACTCTGTTTTAATAGAAAAAAGAAAAGATACACAATTGTTATTATAAAAGCATGGAACACGATGATAATAAACACTGAGCCCATGACACTTGTACGTGGTAGCATGAGTAAATCTCCCACACATGAAGAGTGAAATAAAAGGGCCAAAGTAAAACATTCAGAAAAGGACCGTCAACACCTTGAAAAGAATATATACACTTCACTGCAGCCTGGAACACTGCAGTGTTAGGAAAGTTACAGACAACATAATTGCTGCTGTTCGAGAGGAAGAGGGATGCTAGCCTTTCTCTACTGAGTATCAACACCAGTCATGTTTATACTTAGAGGTTTATATAGATATATACAATACAAGTGGTAGGTGGCCAAAAATGTATATACACAAGAAATGAAACTATGGCACAAACTTTACCGATGATCTGAATAACTTTTCAGTATTAACACTTGTTTCTAGGACTATAACTCAAGTAGGGTGATTGCAAAAGATCTGGAATTGAATGTGATGTTACATAAAAAGAAACAGCGCTGAAAAATTATATGAAAGCATTCAAATCAAAGTTAATGTTAGACTCAAACATTAAATAAGTGCACAATGACTGTGTGAGCTTTTTTTTTTTTTTTTTTGGGCCCTTTCTGGTATCGACGATAATCAGATGTAACTTGAAGCTCCTGCCTCATGAAACACAACACTAGCGCTGCATTCAGGTGTCAACTGGTAAGGTCAGCGAAGGCCATCTCACAAGCAGCCACAAGCGTCTTTTATTTACACGCTGCACCCGCTTCCTTATTAAGACTATTCATCTACCGGTGAGCAACTGGAAAACAAATCTTTACATCTCAATATCTCCCAAATTCAAAAGTTTACAAAGACTGCCTGAATCCACAACTTCACAAATTACTGACCGTTTTGGTTTGGGGAAAGCTCGCTGCACACAAGATAACAAATGTGCCTTCCAAACTTGGAGTTGGGAGAACTGCAGGCTGCATTGTGGAAGGAAATAGTACAAGATAAATTACTATGGAAATGTGTAATATTATAAATATATATATATATATATATATATATATATATATATATATATATATATATATATATATTTTATTTTTTTATTTTTTTTTAAGCAGCCCAATTAACTATGATGTATCAGAAGTACTGCAACTCTTCCAACCAAATGAGGAGGGCAAACATGCTCAGCAAAGCAAAACATTCAAGGGTTTAAGCATTTTCAGTTTCTATAAAATGCACAGATAATGATCTGTCTTCTCCGATTGTTTTGGACCATTTAATTATCAAAGTATAATAAATAAGACCATGATTCTTGTTCCTGTGTATATCTTGTAGTGTGTTTTGTCATGTTTTTACCAACACCCATTTTACACAAAATTTTGTCCCACTTTTGAGTGGATGTACTGCGAAAGAACTGCAGGCTGTAGCTTTCGAGGGGAGCAAAACAGATGCACACTGCAACACGAAGGATGCAAACAAAAAAATACAGCAAGTTATCATTATTAAACCAACAACATGCATTAACGCCTTTACTCCCTACTGTCTGAGACTTCAACAGTACAAAAACCTGTGTGTGTGCGAGTGACGGCTGCAACCTACAGTAGTATCCCTGACTGAGAGCAGTTGCGTTTAAAAACTCCATGTCCCATCCGTATTTAGACGACATGTAACATAATGATCAGTGACTCTAAGATGTTAATATGTTCTCATCTTCTAGTTTCATAAATAAACTAATTGTTCTAGTAGTTAATTTTTTTAAGTCTTCCCCTTGTAATACTAGTTATTTCCACATATGTACACTTGTTTTCACTGATAATTTGTCTCATAAATTCATGGACAGACCCTAACAGTGCACCCCATCACCTCATATTTCTGCCCCATCACTTTGCTAAGCCTCATTTTTAATATTTGGCACTTAGGTGCCACCTCGGGGGTGCCTGTGTCAGCAACAGTGTCTGCCCTCTCCTGTACAGGGGCCCGTGGCTTTGGGTGGTTCAGCACCACCACAGGTTGGTTTGGGCTGGGTCGTTTCACCAGTTGGTCCTGCTTCAGAGGCATTGGGTGGATAACTGTACTGTCACTTAGGCTGCCCACAGGGAACTGAGGCTTAAATTTGGGTATTCTAAGTTTCAGACTTTTCTTGCTTTTTTTCCATACACGTTCATCCACCCTTTTCAAAGAGACAGTCAGGAATTTTGAGGAGATATCAGGCTCAGGCAGTAAAGGATCTACAGCTGGAGTTGCACCAACATTTGAGCCACATTTAGAGATGGATCCCTCATCTGTTGATGGTTTTAAGTCAGTGTGACCGCACTTAGTTTTGTCCATTGGCGTAGCGCTGTTTTCTTCCTCCTTGACATGGATATCTTTCTGTATAGGTGTCAGAGAATGCAGAAGACCTTTATCTTGCTCCTCTACTTTCACAGACTCGCTGGTCTGCTCCATCAATAAAGGAGTAAAGGATCCACTTTTTGTGTCCACCTGAGCATGGTGTTCAGGCTTTGATGCGTCCTTCTCTTGCTCTGTACTGCTTGTTAGTTTGATAACATCCCCCATCAAACTGTCAGAGCTGTCACTTTTGTCCATCACAATGTCACGCAGAGCCAGAACCAGTGGCTGCATGGAACCTTGAACATCTTCTGGTTGTTGACTCAATGAAAACACAGAGGAGATGACTGGAAACCCCTCCGGCTCTGGCATGTCTCCATCAGTGGATCTACCTCCCTGAGTCCACGCTGGAATGTTTGAGTTTGTGTGAGTAGAAACCACAGGTGTTTTGACAGACGATGAGGGCTCATCTAGAGCCCGCCGCGCGGCGCCAGGTACTGGAAAAGATGGATGTGGAGTGGCATTGTCCTTGCAGCCTGAGATTGCTGAAGGTCTCAGGTGGGTTGCTGCAGCTAAATGAACATTCAAAGAAGGAGAGGCTGATTTCAAATTCTGCTGGTTCCCGCCCACTGATGCTTTCTTTATTTTTGAAGCAGCGTTGTCTTTGAGGCGCATACTGCCTGGTTGCAGCTTAACGGCATGAGACGTTTCGCGAGGCGTGCTTTTTACATCACTCGCCTTCACAGAGGAAATACCCTTAGGATGCTCTGGAAGAAAAGTCTTTCTCTCATCCACTGTTTTCTGAGAAACACATGCTCCCATGTTTTCTGGATGTAGGGTGTTTGTCAGCCGATTGGGAATCCTGCTGGAAATAACTGTGGGAGGCGTCGCCTTGTGATTTACAGCTTCTCTCTGAGTAACTGTGATCCCTCCATTTCTTTCTCTTACAGGATTGTGGATGTGTTTGGAAACTTTGTTTGGAGGGTGGCAATCCAAGTTGATAACTCCTTGCGAGTTTCTTTTTAAACCATATTTTTCTTTGCTGATTTGATTTGAAAGGCTTTTGGGTATGTTGACAGGTGCAACAGTTGGACGTTCGCCATTCACAGCCTTTGTTTCACACTGCTTCCTGTTAACAGTGCACATCCCCATATTTGTTGACTTAACTGTGTTCGGATGGTTTAATTTGGGTGATAATGTCTTTCCCAGTACAGCACTTTGACAGACTGCCATCCTTGAATCTTTTATCACCGACTCATTCTCTTGTTGAGAGACCAACCTCAGCTTTAACTCCTTTGTCCCATTAACAGTTTTCACTTCAACAAGTTCAACCAAGCAGCCAGCAGGTATTGTTACTTCCTCTGGAAGTGAAACTGTTAAAGCCCTGTTGTGCTGAATAAGTCCACTCAGAGGAGAAGAGAGTACTGTATTTCCATTTGTGACATTTGGGAGGTTTGAGTCCAGTGTTTTAGCCTTCTGCTCATCTTTATCTAGTCTGACAACTGGTGCGATGGGTGTTGGCACTGTCACCCGAACAACTGGTTGACGTGTTGATGGATCAGCAGTGGGCACACCTGATAAGGCACTGGAGAGTGGGACATGTGGAGTTTTTATCATGCCGGGCTTTGTGGGTCCTTGAGCAATGCCTTTATTATGCAAACGCTCAATGTGCTTCACCAGGCACAACCTCCGCATATATCCCTGTCCACAGTGAGGGCACTTGAATGGATAGGTGGTGTGTTCCTTCATGTGAGCCTTGAACTCTGACTCGCTGAATGAGACGTTGTAGCAGTGCAAACAATAAAATCTTGTTCCCATATGCTCAATCATGTGCTTCTTGAATGTTGCAAGATCTGTTGAAGCAAATCCACATTTCTCACAATACATTACGTTTGAAGCGTTTAAGACACGATCCATCGGCAAATTTGGATGGCCACCATCCACTGATGATGGCATGCTTTGATAGCTGACAGGTTTCATGATGAGGGGTCATCTGGCAGCACGTCCAACTAAATCAGATATTGAACATCCATCTCAAGCAGGTGCACGCAGTGCACTCCTCGGAGAGGTGCAGGATACAGCCACGTTAGCTGTCAAACGAAGCAACTTCTTCCTGTAAAGAGCAAGTTATATTTTAACAGTGGTCAAATTGCAGACAAGGCCCAAAGAGCCCCTCCCCCTCACAGAGCTCTAGCACCAAGCTTTTCCTGCGCCAGATCCCGATTCATATTCAGTGTCGTCCGGACAGAAACACACCAAAACACACTAAACGGTAAACTAAACGGAATACAACCATCTCTATTTTCATTTCCCGACTGTAGTTGTAGCTACGCTCCCTGTCACCACAAGGAAAAGGCCTTAGCACTACCTGGCTACAACAAGGGGGGGTGGGGGGGTCGCAAAAACGACGCCTTGCATTCCAACTGTTAATGTTTGCAAATGCGTTACATGTCACATACACGTACCTTGCTGGAGTTTTGTGTAATCACGTTGACAATAAATATCTAAAGGTCCCTTTGTTTATGTTGTAGCAACGCCTGTCGTAGCTGCCAGCCGAACCGCGTTAGCATTAGCTCAATGTTTGTTAGCCTGCTAACATGATACCGGAGAACGTGAGCTCCTGCCTTCAAAATAAGAGTTTAATTTAAAATGTAGGCACTGCAGTACATTAGTTTCTCCTTGTGTGGTATTAACACGCCATTTATTCACTCAACTAAGTAAATTAAATATTTGGTGCCACAAAACAATTTATCTGTATGTTCTATGGCAAGAGTGAAATCTTCGTTTGAAGGATCAGACCGGATGTTGAAGTTGTGTTTTGATGTATGACAGCTGGCAGACCGAGCGTAACATACGTGCTATTCTTGAAGGGTAGCCGTACAATTTTTTTCTGTACATTGTAATATTATTTACGTCAGAGCCCAACTCTTACTTACAGAAATCACGTAACAGTTCGATTGGATAGTAAAATTTATCCACGCCTTTGGAGATAGCGGCTGCCAGCATCCATATTTTAGATTATTTCGTCGGTATAACCCTCCCATTGAATAACGGCGCATATACTGTACTTGTCTTTAGAGGAAGATTGTCCGGCGGTTAATAGCGCGGTTAGGTAAAGAGTTCAGACAGTGACACAGGAAGTTGTTGAAAGCTTTTGTGTGTGGTGTGATAATGTAGATCAGGCCTCTGCTAGCTGAGAGTGAGCAAAGGGAGAAATAAATACCGGCACGCTGTGTGACTGGTTGAAATGCCCTCGAACTTATATCAACATGATGTTTGTTAAACTCTGCAGACTACCTCCTACTGTCCCCAGGTATGTAGCACCACTGAGGGTAGTCCATGACTTCAAATGTGATCATAATGTGTGGTTCAACTGTTCGGATTCATCTTTGCAGTTGGATATTTTTGTGCTACGATGTAACTTACACCTGTTATTGTTACCGCCGGTAGCTCATGTGAGGATCACCACCATGACCATTGTGAAAACGTTTTCTGGGATTTACACACCATTGTTGCAATTCATAATGACACAGCAGTGGCTTTCACTTGACCCTCCCACTCGCCATTTGTTCCACGCACACACACATACACACACATACAGACACGCCTGCGAGCTTCCTGGTTATGGCAATAATAATCCGCACACAAGCTCCCCGCTTCCTCGTCTTCAAAGATCAGTTTTTCTCGTCTTTTCGCAGGCACGGTCTCATCCGTCGCAGCATGTCCTCAGTCATGGCAACCGAGCGGTTCGACTTCCTGGTGATCGGCGGCGGGTCTGGGGGGCTTGCTGGAGCTCGGAGGGCGGCGGAACTCGGAGCAGCAACCGCCGTGATCGAGAGCCACAAACTCGGAGGTACCTGCGTGAGTAAAAATAAAACACTGCCATCCATCCTGACCTCGTCGCTGTAGCTTCTCACACAGACACGCTCGTTACCAGCTGCACTGCGAAGCCTCCGGACGCCTTTTGTAAATGTGTTTTTCGTGTGTGTGTGTGTGTGTGTGTGTGTGTGTGTGTGTGTGTGTGTGTGTGTGTGTGTTAAGCTAACATGGAGTGTTTGTTGGAAGTTTACAGATATGAGTTAAACTGGATTTGTATTTACTTGCTGCAAGTTGTAAATGCGCCAACACTTGTTAGTTACCTATGTTGTTGTTTTGATGGTGTCGTGGTAACATGCGGCAAATATTAAAGATGCACAAACATATCAGCACATATCAGAGGGTAGGAAACATTGTTTGCTAAATGACTGTTGTTTATGATGAGGAAGCGATGCAGCTTTCATTAATGGGCCTATTTCAAATGTTTCGGAGATAAATAAAAACGTTCAGATTCTCAATGTTTACACCTGTTTTTCAGTACACACAAAATGAGATTGGAGAATCTCATTGTTTTTCGGTTGGTGGATGGGAAGTTGAGAGGAAATTCACCATTGCATCCTACCATTGCACCAATGCATATCATCCAAAGTATGATGTTTCCTTTAAACATCATACTTTGGATGATATGCATCCAGATGTACATACATATTTTCACATACTGTATGGATATCTCCACATATTATGACCCTAATTTGAGGTCTTCTTCTGCTTCTTCAGACAGAACGTTTATTGTGTGTGTGCTGTTTTATTTTTTGTATTTGAAGAACCTCAACTGTAGCTCATATTTCATGAAATCACACCCTCTTGAATGCTGTTTTTGTTTTATGGAGTCTACACAACAATGACTGACTGGTGTACTGTTTCAATGACTTTCAGGTCAATGTCGGCTGCGTCCCAAAAAAGGTACAGTTTGCTCCCCACACGTGTTGTAACAGTGTTCTTACAGATTTATATTCATATATTTGTAGTCATGCTTTTTGTTTGTGTTTGTTGTTGTTGTTGGTTTTTTTTTACAGGTTATGTGGAATGCAGCAGTCCACGCTGAGCTTCTCCATGATCACAGTGACTATGGCTATGAAGTTGAAAACATTCGTTTCAGTTGGGAGTAAGTTATCTCTTGGTGTCATTTTTCACTTTCTTGCACAACCTAATTCATCTCCTGTGAAACCTGTGAGGGTTAGTTCCTAGAACACAGTGATGGTCCCTTTCATAGCCAAACCCGAACCACCCCCCCCACCCCCGCGCCCTTCGCAACCTAGATAAGCCCAGATGACTGTTAACGATGGAAGAAGGAGTGGCAAAAGTCAAACATACAACAGGGCTCCACTGTAAATCCCACTAGGCTTTAGTAACTTTATCCAACTGTCTGCATTCTTCTATATTATGTGTCAATACTGTTGTTTTCCAGTATTGAAAACAAAGTGAAAAAAAATGTGTACAGAGTAGTATGGAAACAATATGATACAGCACAAGCAGTCAGAAGCGAATTCACACCGTGGACCAGCAGCGACGTTTCAGTGAACTTAATCAGAAATTGTAGTAATTTAACTCTGCAGTGTGTAGGAGTGTTTTTCACATGGTGTGTGTTATTTTTGTCCAACCCCCTGTACAACATCAATAAAATATTCGTCATAATCCAGTTAGAGCCTGAGCCGTAATTGGATTTTTTTTTTGTCCTTAATCCATTCATTTACACTCTCAGTTTTTGAGATTGATTTATTGTGCTTATCAAAGATAATCTCAGCCACTCATATGGATTGTGAAGCATTAATGCAGTCGTCAGAAGAACAGAGCTAACGTTACGCTATGAACGAACATGGCGGTGGACACGGCGCTTTCGCTGTTTTCAGTGTGATGAGGTTGAAACTCTAAAAACTGTTTTAACACACACAAACGCTTCAAAATTCTGGAGTGCAGTATTTACTGTCATATTTTATGTTGGAGAGTAAAGATGTCAGGCTTGTGTCAACCACAGACTTTATTTCAGGAATTTAACCAAAGCCCCATTATAAAAAAAAACAGACTGGAAGGTTTTAGGATTCATTCAATACTCAGATAATTCATTCCGCATACAGACATGCTTTAACATGCTGTGATGCGCCCAGCCTGTTTCTTCTTATTGAAACGTGTTATCAGTGGAATATTGAATAACAAACAAAAGTAACAGAACGCTGCTGCTAACTTCAGATGGTTGCACGTTTGAATCGCGGGACCAAGTCGAAAATCTTCGAAGCCAGAAGCGTTTTATCACCTGTAAAATTGGTTGAATTAGTTTAGTTGAGCTGCTTGGAGACAAACAATAGACAGAATGTGTTTTCTAAGAGCAGCTTCAGGTCTGATTCTCTGTAACTGTGTTGGTAGGATGTTGTCAGAGAGTAAGCAGAGGTGCAGTAGTTCCTGCTTTTTCGGACTGCGTTAGGAAAGTGTGTGGCCGGTTTCACTCTGCTTGTTAAATCAAAGGTCAAAAGGGCTTACGTCTGTTCCTCTGAGATGAATTTGGGTTTCCAGCCTTTACTTAAGGGAAGTGGATTTGTTAATAAACGTTAAGAAATGTGACTCTTACCCATCATCATATTCTGTTTTTGCAGAACTTTAAAGGCCAAAAGGGATGCTTATGTTAGTCACCTGAATCGCATTTATCGCAACAATCTTGACAAGGTAATTGCACATCGACACAACCGTTCCATCAAGATTGATATCCATTTGCTGTAAGCATCACACACCTGTTTGCATCATTGTCTTTGCAGGCTAAAATCCAAACTATTCAGGGTCATGCAAGGTTCACCAGTGACCCTGAACCGACTGTGGAGGTCAACGGGAGGAAATACACAGCACCTCACATCCTCATCGCCACTGGGGGGCAGCCTTCTGTCTTGAGTGATGCTGAAGTTCCAGGTAGGATATTGTTGGATTCTATACTTTGAACTGTGTAGTGATTTGTTCTGCTCTATTTAAGAAAATCACAATTAAGTAAAATTATTTGTTTATTGGCTAATCCAGGGGCAAGTCTGGGCATTACCAGTGATGGATTTTTTGAACTTGAAAGCCTTCCAAAGTAAGCCCCTTCTTTAAGCTCTTCCTCGCTTATTGGATGGCAAATTTGTGCTTGTAATTAAAGTTTATGATCCCTCTACAGGCGCAGCGTCATTGTGGGTGCTGGTTATATCGCTGTGGAGATTGCGGGGATCCTGTCCACCCTGGGCTCTAAAACCTCCCTCATAATTCGACAAACAGGAGTAAGGCAACACACCTCTTTACAATGAAATGTACAATGCTGATTTTTAAGGTCTGTGTAAAATTGAAAATAAATTAATTGAAATACACGTGTCGTATTCTCTCTGTAGGTTTTGAGAACCTTTGACAACTTTATAAGCACAAACTGCACCAAAGAGCTGCAAAACTCGGGCGTAGACATATGGAAGAACTCTCAGGTGAAGTCTGTGTGTAAAACAGATAAAGGTCTGGAGGTGACGCTCACAACCAAAGACCCAGAGAAGAAAAGTGACGAGGAGAAGATCAGTAGACTCCAGGAGGTGGACTGTCTCCTCTGGGCCATTGGCAGACAGCCTAATACCTCTGGATTGAACGTTGGCGAAATGGTAACAGTCTGCTTTGCTCCTGAAATGTATCCTTAGGATTTTCTTTTGCTGTAAACAAGATGCCAGAATATGCAGAAGTGACACAAAAGCACAGGGGAAAAATGGGTAGTTGGTCCTTGATTGTCAAATCATTGAAAATCTTAGTTTTCCTTGTTGGGAAATTTCCATCCATCTATCCAATTTCTACCGCTTATCTGGGCTGGAGCCGATCCCAGCAGCCTTCGGGCAAGAAGCGGGGTTCACCCTGGACAGGTCACCAGGCCATAGCAGGGCCAACACATGTAGACAGACAACCATTCACACCTACGGTCAATTTAGAGTCTGGATTAACCTCATCCCTGCTTGATGTCTTTGGACTGTGGGAGGAAGCCAGAGTACTTAACCATTTACTAGATTTCTGCACTAAAACCATCATAATTATAACACAGTTTTACTGAACAGAAAAGACCTACTCTTGATAACACTATATTGGATGGGTGGTTACATGTTTAAACACCTCTTTTATCAGCGGAAACTAAAATAATCCTGGATCGGGGAGATTTGAAGTCAAGGACAGAGTATTATCTAAGAATAAGACAAGACAGTTATCACTTAACACTCTTCGTTACTTGTTTGTATTGAGAGGTGAACTTCAAATCGTTGGCACATGTGAAATGCTTATTAGCTCAGGGTGGACATCCAAAGCGATAAAAGATTAACAGCTGCTAAGTCTTGGTTTAGTCAAAGCTCTCTTACTTCTATTTATGGTACATGAACGGTAGTAAGCTGCAGAGTGAAGCGGGGTGGTTACTACTGAGACCGAATCATTTGTCCTGGTATATCTGCATTAAGCGTACAGTGTTTGCAGCCCAAGAGCTCATCTGATCAGAGAGCAGAAACAGCTGGAACATCGCTCCTCATCAAAGAAATCGACCAGTATAATTCTAAGACTGTCAAACTACGTTTGTAGATATTAAACTTTGCTTGTGTTCCTTGGACAGGTAGCACTGGCTAACAGTTCTTCCTCTGCTCATCAGGGTGTGGATACAGATGAAAGAGGCCACATTGTGGTGGATGAGTTCCAGAACACCACCAGACAGGGGATCTACGCGGTTGGAGATGTTTGTGGCAAAGCCCTTCTCACACCTGGTAGGAAATTGTACAAATCAAATGTGATCTTGTGGTATTTGAATGCTGGAGCTGATTTTTATGACTACTTTTAGGAGGGTGCAGTGCTCAGGAAGCATTTTCAGAGTGTATTGATTCTTGTGATTTGTTTAAACTTTCATGGGGTAAATGTGTGTTTGTGTTAACATCTGTTCTAGATTGGCATCAGTATTTAAGAAAAAAAACAACAACTATCAAGACAAAGCATGACTGGCTATCTGTCCAACAGATGACCTGCAGCTGAGTCAGTATGTCTAGTCTCAAGCTATTTAGTGAAACTGGATGGATGGACCCCATCTTTCTCCTCTGTTTATCTGGGACCAGGGGCACCAGACTGGCTAAATCCAAGTTCAGCCAAGTGTGGTGTTTTAAGTTGAAGTGCTGTTGTTTCTCTCACTGTTTTGAGATCAGCCCTAGTATTGTCGCGGTCAGCCGTGTTGCCCACCCACGCGGGGCCTGCTGGTCCGAGGGGAACCGGACTTGCTGGCACCCAGCTTTGTTGCCTCCAGCTTGGTTGGGCATCCTTACTGACACTATTGGGTGCGTCTGCAGCTGGGAAAGTGTGGCTGGAGGGTGTCTGTGCTGGTGGCTGTACTGTGCCTCGCCTCTGGTCAGACGCCAGTTTGGAGGAGAGGCAAACTTGGGGTAATGCTGTGATGATCCTCCACCAGCTGTGTCCTCCTGGTAAAACTCCTCCTCCACTGTCATTTGCTCCTCAGAGCCTCAGCTGGGGTGGAGCAAAGACCAGGACAGCTTGGGAGGGTGAATCAACAATCAAAATGAAACAAAATAAAACAGACAACAGAACAACTAATCATAGATACAAGCCACTGCTTTCAGTAATTGCAGTGATTGTAAACATTTCCATTTTTGCAGTGAAGTTAATATTCCATCAGCAGACAAGTGAGAAACAAGTTCTCAGAACTCCTCAGAGCCAATTTGTTTCTCACACTTGCTGGACACACCAATTTAATAGCAGGTTGCCAAAATGCAGGTCCACCTTTGTCTGAGGGGAGTGGGAGCTGACACAGTCTGGTGGCATGCATGTTACACCCAAGACACTCCCATGACTCCCTTTGTGCCTTGCCACCAGATTCTTAACTAATTGTGGGTCTGTTAAGAGAACCCTGGTGTTGTTCAGAGTGGGACTCTGATGATCTTTTGTACTTTGGGACAGTTGCCATTGCTGCAGGCAGAAAGCTGGCACACAGACTGTTTGAAGGCAAGAAGGACTCCAAGTTGGACTACTCCAGCATTCCCACCGTGGTCTTCAGCCACCCTCCCATTGGCACAGTGGGCCTCACAGAAGGTGAGTATGCCTTTACCAAAGATGTCCCCAGGTGAGCAGTGACCAAAGCCTCTCCTTGTCAAACATCTCCCGTAATACGCTGCTATTTACATTCCCTCTACAGCAGTAAACAATTAAATTGTGAGCTAATGGAAGTATTCTATTCATCAAAGTTTTACTCATTACAAAAATGAGAATGCACTTTAATCTTTGTTTGTCAGAGGAGGCCGTTAAAACCCGGGGAAAGGAGAATGTCAAAATCTACAAGACGTCATTCACGCCCATGTATCACGCCCTCACGAGCAGGAAAAGTCAGTGCATCATGAAGCTGGTGTGTGTGGGCAAGGAGGAGAAGGTATTGTGAGGCTAATCTCTCCATTCCCGCAACACATTTCTCTCTTTTAGTGTATTTCACTTCTTACTGCAGTAAAGTGGGTGGTTTTGATATCATAATGAGTTAGCATTGCTGAGCATCTGGCTCTCTGGTGTCACAGTCAGTGCTATTCTAATGAGCTTTCAGCCAAATGCCTGACATATAGTCTGTGTCTCACTCAAGCCAAAGATACTTCAGCATTTCTGTGTATGACAGAATATGTCAAACACCACACTTGTGAATGTCTCAGCTTGTTTTGTGTGTTGAAAACGGCACTGAAGAAAAAACAAGCGTGAAGCTTATTTGTGATAATGAAGAAGACGCATGACAGATGTAGTTTGTTTATGATCTGACGTTTGATTCAATTGAATTTAAGCTTCAAAAATCTTCGAAGCGGTGTTCTTTTGTGAAGATGATCTTGCTGAACAACACTTACAGTCTTTCAAGCTTTGGTTTGCTTCAGAGCTTATTTTCAGAAATAAAGCAAAATCCATTCAATAAATCCCATTGGCTTTTGATCACTCTTGGTGATGCTAACTCCTGGGTTGGCCTACAGAAATACGTCATCCCTGCATCAGTCTGTTGGAGACACACCTAACTTGTTTTTACCCCGAAGATAATGGTGCTTCCAAAACCTGAATTGTTTTGACAAAAAAATATTTTTCGTATTTTCATACAAATAATAATGACAATAACAACTTTTGATAAGTTGCACTGAGGATGGATGTTATTTGGGGTACTTGTTTTCTACTCTTTAGAACAAAAATGGACGGTGCTGATTAAGAAATAATTCTGAATAATAACCATAAAGGCCCTGAAAAGTGATTTGTCTTTTCTGGTTCTGGTAATCTTTGTGAATATCACACATTTGTGGACCGTTATCAGAACTATGCAACATTCAAGTCATAATCTCAAGACAATTTGTGTGTTTCTTTTTTTTTTTGCAGGTCTGTCTAATCACATCAAGCCACACAGAGTTTTAATGCTGCATATTTGCTGTGTATTTGAACATTAAACCTTTCAATACCAATCGTAGATTAAAATGAATATGGGGCCAGATAGGTTTGTTGTTGTTGCTGCCTTAAATGAAACTGTAATTTCTGACTAGTCGACTCAGTCCTCTACAGCAACTTGCAAATGTGCATGTCTGTCTTTTTTCCTCAGGTGGTGGGTCTGCACATGCAGGGCCTTGGCTGTGATGAGATGCTGCAGGGTTTCGCTGTGGCCATCAAAATAGGCGCTACCAAAGCGGACTTTGACAAGACTATTGCCATTCACCCCACTTCATCTGAGGAGTTTGTTACCATGCGTTAATGCAGACACAAGCTCCCTCCTGGCTTCCCTATACGACCAGCAACCCAGACAATCACCCCGGGACAACGTCACTACTCCAGCATCAGCTTGAAGACTTGCTTTACAAAACTACCTACATGCTTCCAGTTTCTCCAAATTAAGTGACCTTAGTTGTGCACAGTGTTTCATTTTTACTTCAATGTACCAAGACTGAGTTATGGCCTTCATAAACTGTACTGTGGGTCTTGATGATTGATTGAATATTCTTGATTCCATTTTAATGATTTTGAAATGGAAGTGATGGATCTGCAGGTATTGCATTGTTGTCAAAGGCAGTCCAAAGACCTCTCTCCTACTGTATGTGTTTGATTTGTTCGTCATTTGTCAGATTAATATTATGAAAACTGCTGCCCCATCAAGGAGCAGTGTGGAAGATTTAGCGGTCAAGTTGCTAATTGCAACCCTTAACCCCTCCCCTCTTCAAGCATTTAAGAGAAGGCTAATATTTAAACGATCCTGAAATGATTTGTCCAAGATTTCAGTCCTTCTCTCTTCACATTGCTCAAGGCTTGACCTGGAGTCAGCATGCTGTTGACACTGTAACGCACACTGTTCTTTAACTTTGCATTCCTGCAGCATTGCTACCAATGACAGCCAGCGTGTCAGGGCCTAGTATTGTGATTGCTTGTGCCTGGGTGCAGTACAGAGCACTCACACTCGTCAGATGATGATACTGTGAGACGAACGAGCTTGGACACTTTATGGATCCTGAATAGGCCCTTCGATTTTGCTGTGATTTAATTGCAATAAATGGATCAAAATAATGAAAAAAAGAAGTACAACATGATGTCAGATGTCATAGCTGTGAATATTCTATTCAGTGTCTGCTAAAAGAGTCCCTCTAAATCCTCCACACTGCCCCTTTAGGGCACCAGTTTACTACCAATGCAAAGTCATGACATATCTAGTGTACTGTTATAAAGAATCAATAAACCTGCAGTTTTTTCATAAGTGTTGTGATTCGATTGTCTTCAATGTGTAGCAAAGCATTTGTGCTTTTTGTTTTTGTTGCAACTTCTCTGTAGTCCACTCCCCTACCTGTTCATGACTGACATGGGATGGGCAATGACTGAAAGACAATGACGGAGCTGCTCATACCAAAGAGACATGTTAATGTCCTGGCAGCAAACGACTAAAGACAAAGCTGAAATGGAAAGAACTGGAGTAAGTGGGTCTTGGAAATAGGTGGAGTGGAACATTAAAGAATACACCTGCACGACCCTCTTCTGTTTTTTTTTTTTTTGATTCTCATTTTCTATTTCTAATTCTGCATTAATTTTCCTCTTACATACATATTTATATTTTATAAATGTTTAATTCGATTTATTTTCTGAATTTGCTACATAATTACAAGTGAATAAATGCAGTGGGAAGGATGAAAAAAATTGTAAGACCTGCAATAAAGTAATTGAAAAAAAATGTCAAGTCAAAACTGATGTCAGCTAATCAGATCAAGAGTTTTCAAAGATACATTTTTAATTGTTTTTATTTTGTTTTTCCGGAGGTTGTAATCTAACCATACATGCTCGAAAAAAATCTCTCTCTCTCTCTCTCTCTCTCTCTCTCTCTGTATGTGTATATATATATATATATATATATATATATATATATATATATATATATATATATATACATATATACATATATATACATATATATACATATATATATACATATATACATATATATATCTTAATATTGTAATTTCAGGTGTCAAAAACTTACTTAAAATACAAGTTCATATATTAAAAAATGTACCTGGTAATAGTAAAATGACCTTGAGTCCATCAGTATCGCGATGAGACGTGTCACGAAACTGGATTCAATGACGCTCTCACGAGAAGATTAGCGTCACTGGTCACATGCGTATGTTTGTAGCACGAACCGCTTGCTCATAGCGTTATCATCAGTTTACCCATAGATTCTCAAAATGGATACAGACTATGCCGAACAGTCCACGCTATAGAGAGGTATGACGTTTTAATGACCACACTTTAATGTATTAGCCAGTAAATTGTTGTTGTTTTGTCATGGATTAAAATGTTAAACTTGTCTTTCTTTTATCTAATGATGTTGGCTAGCTAGCCAGCTATCTAGCTGGGCGAGCTAAGGCTAAATGGGTGCTGGTTAGCAGTGTTAGCCGACTAGTAGAGATATTAGTTAACAGCCAGGTGATCGTGAGTGACAACATTTTTTCTGTCATCCGTGTAAAGCGGTTCTGGTTTTATTATTTTCAACAATGGATCTCGTTGATGCAGACAAGTCTTGAAAGGCGAGGGCTTGTGGTTAATCTGTCTGAATGAGGTTAAGTTGACAAGCCGACTGCTAGCATAACTAACCGGTGTTGTTGTGTGTGACATAGCAAGTTCCTGCGCGTTGCTAGCGAGCCCTGCTCCAGGGGAGATGTTCCCCAGCCTGGCACACCGACAGTGGCATGTCTTCTGCAGGGTCTCGTTGCAGCACAGGGCGTCCTTGTCGCAACGATCCCCGAGGTTAACCCAGCCGTGTTCCGGTAAGGGCTTCCACATGTTAGCTGGAACCTTTTTTATAATGGGTGCTTACTGTAGTAAAGCCAACTTTCCTCTTGATTGTGCTGTACAGGCTGGCAAATTGGAAGCATTTATAGCCTGTGGTTCAGCCCGTTGGACTGCCGTGTTGCTTCTCCCGGGCTGTCTAAGGTACACTACTACTCCACCTCTGGAAAAGGTAAAGATGGTCCCCCGAAACCAACAGCAGGTGATTCTCCTGTGGGAAAAAATGTGTTACCTGGTGCTGCAAAACCAAGTCCAGCCTTATCAGGTAACATGTTTTTTATTTCTGTCTGCTTTCGCAGTGATTTTTTTTGTAATGCATTGATATTTCTTGTCCTCCCCTTTTACGATGTATATATTTCTGTTGTTTGATCTTTAATTACCCTTTCAACACAACTAGTAGGAGTCTCTTCTATTTTTTATCTAACTTACATGATTGGTTTCCTTGGTTCAACAGTTAAAGGGCTGACGAAAGCTGAGACAATTCAAGTGAAAGGTAGTGTGATTTAATATTTGATTTTACATTGACTTGCTTCAGATTGTGTGAGTGGTATGGCTGTAGGATTGGCTGCATAAGGGCGAATGTTAACTGTGATTGCTAAGAAATAACACCACTAGGACACATGAGCTTTTAAATATTAAGAAGAAAACACTAATACTTTTCCCTGTGTCAAATTCTCAGTCCGGGCTGTCCTGAAGAAAAGGGAATATGGAGCCAAGTACACTCAGAATAACTTCATCACTGCTGTCAGAGCCATGAATGAGTTCTGTCTCAAGCCAAGGTACCTGCTGTAACCTTGAAATTTAAGTTTAATTGATCACTGCACAGATTCATTTGAATTAATGAGTAAACACGTGGCTATAATTAGCTAATGTAGGGCTGGCCAACATAATTTGATACAAGCGTGTTCTCATCTTCTCATGTGATTACAGTGACCTGGAGCAACTTCGAAAGATCAGAAGACGCAGCCCCCATGATGACACAGAGGCTTTCACTGTGTTTTTGCGGTCAGACGTGGAGGCTAAGTTAGTGTTGCAACCTTCTTTTTGACACCTCATTAGACCTTGAAATTAAAACATGAAATGACATCCATGAAATTGTGAGTAAAAACCACAAAATTTCATCCTTCTGGAAGCTGTTCTCTAACATTTTTTATTCTTTGGCTGGTAGAGCTCTAGATGTGTGGGGAAGCCATGAAGCTCTGGCCAGAGAGAGAAAACTAAGGAAGGAGGTGGAGAGAGAATACCAAGAGAGTAGGTTTTGATTTCATGCTGGTTACTAATTAAACTTTGTTTATAATAATTAGTTATATATTAATGCTTTAGAACAGTGTCCACCAACCTGTGGGCTATTGATCTTTCAGGCTTTAAAGGAAATCTTTTACTCTCGAACTTCCTTTGGCCTGTTTCACCTCTAAGATGCACCATTTGTTTTTGCTGTTTCTCTCCATGAAACCATGACTAAAATTGCAGCCGGCATGAGTTTTCTCTGGAAACTAAATGCTGTCATGTCTGCGTTTGTCATCCAGAGGTTTAAAAAAAATGATGAAACTGATATTAAAAGTGATCCCCTGACAGCAACAGTGGAGGGTTTGAGGTGCTCACAGCTCTGAATTTGACCATGACGTTCCAGATTTACATCTATAATATTTTCTGGATGTAATTCTAATCAACACATTTGAAGACTGCAAAAGTACCTGCATCATGATTGTGAATTGAACAAAGTATGAATACTTTGTCACATAAGTCCATCAGATGACATGCAAACTTTGAAACTGTTTGTTTTCTATATGGATGTTTGGATTTTGATCAGCAGCAGTGGGTTTGACATGTAGCAGCTGATATTATCCTATGAGGTAACATCATGTGACTTTCCTGAGTTGGAAAATGTTGCACTGACCACTGCTTTAGATTTTTTCAGTGGACTTCTGAAATTATATCAAAAGTGTAATTTATAGGCCAGGCTGTTCAGGTGTTTGCGACTGTTCATCTCACGCTGGCATGTTGTGTTCGCTGACCTCCAGATATATTCCGGAATCAACAGTTGTTGAAAGAATACAAAGACTTTTGGGGAAATACAAAGGTGAGCACTTTCTTACCCATAATTTCATGTATTATTTAGTCAAGAACCTTTTCATGTGAAATCATTTGTATGCTCCAGTGACTAAAGCTGCAATGAATTAAGGACTTTTAAGCATCCATTAAGTCTGTCAGTTATTTTCACAATTAACTGAAGAATTGAGTCGTCAAAAAATTCTCACCACAATTTCTCAGAGCTCAAAGTAGCATCCTCATATTGCTCTTTCTGCCTATTCAACAGACCAGAACCCAAATACTACTCATTTATTCTGTGACTTCTTACAAAATAAAAGCAAATCCTTTCATTTAAGTGCCTTAAACCAGGAAATGTGGGACACTTTTGCCTGAAAAAGGCTGAAACAATCATCAAAATAGTGGGCAGTTCATTTACTTTTGATTCACTTATTGATGAGATGTTGCCCCCATTTGCCTTTGCGTGACCTTCGCCCCTGTTACTGATGTAACTATATGACATTGTCATTATGTGTTGCCATTCATGCAGTCCCCTCTCTTAGCCTCTACAATGGCTATACTGTGCACTGCACTTTTCTGGTATGTGGTGGTATGTTCTATAGATCACTGGCCTTCTTTGACATGCTCTCCCCTGTTTATGATCCGAGATGAAATCATCGGTTGCTTCTGGACTTCAGACAGGACATTCTTAGCATGGGAGCTGAATATTAGCAAACCTGTCAGTCAGAGGAACCCCTTCCCCTGACTAAGAGGGGTGACAACTTTCTGCTGATAATGGCACTTTACCAACAATTCACATATTTGTCTTTATTTCATTAAGCCCCGATCACGCAAGAGGACAACTTTTCTTCAAGGGCCAGGAAAGGTGGTCATGGTCGCAATCTGCATGTGAGTTTTCATAATCTCATCAGACTCTCTTCTTCCTACTGAATGCTTTGTGGGTTTTGCTGTGAAATCTTTCTGTTCTCCTGAACTTTACTGAGCTTCAGCACTCAGTTGGAGATATTGGGTGAGACAGAGGACGCAGACACCAGTTTTCAGCAGTTACTGCATACAGCATCTAGGAAATGTGTCAGTTAATCTATTCAGGTCTTGGGGGGGGGTTGCTCTATTAACCTTTGTTGTGGAAACAGATATCTTGTTTTCAAGAAACAGTCTGCACTATACAATTCTGAGTTTCCGTTAGTGTGGGAACCTTGTCTCACATGTGAGTCCTGTGACCTCATATAGCCTATTGGATTTAGATGATTGTGTTAGTGGACACGTGCAGTCACATGGACAGTAGTTTCCTTCATTGAGTGTGTAGCAGGACACACACTGAATTACTGATGTGCATACTGCAGGAGAGCTCAGTCTGGCTTTAAATTCTGAGATTAAGAGCCATTGAAACATAAACTATAAATAAACCATCCATCCATTTTCTATACTGCTTATTCAGGGTGGTGGTGGTGGTGGTGGGTGGGTGGGGGGGGGGTCTATCCCAGCTGACAATGGGTGAGAAGCGGGGTTCGCCCTGGACGGGTCACCAGTCCATTGCAGGGCCATCAGGATCATTGGATCATCAGGATACTTGGACATGGTCACCGGGGGAAGTGAGGATGGAACCAGCGACCCTTCAGTTGCTAGACAGCCACGTTATCTTTGAGTCATGCCATCCCCTATTATAAATAAACTATAAAATATATTGAAGTGATTTGAAAACTGCTTGTACATCCAGGTTAAATAGCTTTTTGTGGGGGGATCTGAAACAGAAGGCTGTCTGTAAATTGCTCGTCATGTGCTCTGTAAGAAAAAACTGATCTGAAAACCAAAGAAATGTCTGAGTCTCATGTAGGCAACCGTCAGTCTTGTGTCAATGTAAAGGAATGCGTGCACGTTATTTATCTACGGTAAATAGATCCAGCTTGTTTACATACAGCTGACAGCAGCTACTTCTAACCAACAAACCCGCCTCAGCTCTCCTGCTGTTCTGTGGCCTCCTCCTTATCCAGCCTGCAATAATGAACACATCCTGTCCTGCACCTCAGCCTCCTGAACAAGACAAAACAAACATTAACCCAGAAATGTCATGGAAGTCTGTGTAGAGATGCTGGTGTGGCCCAGTGCCACTGCAAACAGCAGTCTGCTATTGAGTTGTATCTGCTGTAGTTTTACGGATAGAGGGCAACATTGGAGGATTTCAGATTATGGATGCACTCATTCTTTTTTGTCGCTGTTATAGATAATTAGGCTTTGGGTATCTGCCAGTACCTTTATAGAAATTCAATACCAATTGTTTCATTGATAAACTGAATGCCCCAATGGAAAGAGGTTGAGATAATTAATTCTGTGTTGTCCTCTTTTTTTAAATGAGTAAGGCAACATCAAACATAATTTTATTACAATTTATCATTTTCCCAAGTTTCAAAACAATTACGATTTTTTTTTAATTCAATTTGTTCCTGTATAAACAATCCAACTGCTTCAAATGAGCACAGTTAAGTGACAAAACCAGTGCAAACAAACGTGATAATTCTCAAGCAGAAAACCATTCAAAACAAGCAGGAATTAGAATTAAAACATTTGTGCACAAACGTGGAAACATGGAAGGAAATGAAGAGCTGAGCCTAAAATGGCTGCATTCTGATAGTTTTTGCTGTGGTTTGTTTTGTTTTTCTTGGGGAGGGGGGGGGGTGTTGGACCGACTTTTATATACTTTTTCTCAAGGACATATATTTTATAAATTCATTTGTGACAAAACATTAAAAACCCATTAAATCAGTTTGACTGCGCAACAGGGTCAATAATTTGATTGACATAAAATAAGTGAAAACTACCATAATTGTTTCCAAACGTCTTATCAATCACAAGAAAACTAGAAACAGGCCTCTACTTTCTCCGATAGAACATTTGTTAACCATTAAATGCTGTTACTATGATGAATGTTCTCATTTTTCTGTGAGGGTTTAATCTGCTGGCTTCTTTCTCTGCAGCAATGGGTTGAATTTCTTCTTCAAGCTCCTGGCGTGGGTCTACACCGGATCGGCTAGCATGTTCTCTGAAGCCATCCACTCTCTGGCCGACACCTGCAATCAGGCTCTGCTCGCTCTGGGAATCAGCCAGTCAATCCGCAACCCTGACGCTGGGCACCCGTAAGTAGCGCACACACACACACACACACACACACACACACACACACACACACATATATACGACTGTTCATGTATAAAAATGGGAACAGGAAATTGAAGGAGTGTGAGATTAATAAACAAAAAAAATGCTGACTTAATATTTGTTCTAAGATAAGATCACCCCGGCCTTTTCAGGTATGGGTTCTCCAACATGCGCTACATTGCATCCCTCATCAGCGGAGTGGGAATTTTCATGATGGGAGCGGGTCTCTCCTGGTACCATGGCATTATAGGATTGCTGCACCCAGAGCCCATCGAGTCTTTGCTGTGGGTGAGTGTCTCTATGAGTCCGTCTTGTGATAGAAGTTAACTGTCAAGAATATTAAGATCCATCAATTCTGTTGCAGGCCTACTGTATTTTGGCAGGCTCTCTGGTGTCTGAAGGAGGTGGGTTCAACTCGTCAGCAGATCTCCAGACACATTTTGACATTTGAAGTGAAATTTATTCGACTATTCTTCTTCTGCAGCTACACTGCTAGTGGCGGTCAATGAGATCAAGAGAAGTGCCCAGCGAAATGGACTCAGCTTTTATGAATACGGTACGTACAGAAATATTGAGTTTCCTCTGACACTACCAGGCTCAAGGCACGTTTGCCTCCATCTTCACGGACGTTGATGGTGAAACAATCCTCAAACAGCATATGTAAATGTGTTGGAGGATATTCAAGCTCTTAGTGAGGAGGCTGAACAACATCCGCCCCCTCCTTCAGAATTGTCTGTTGATAATTAACTGAAACACTCGTTGATAGCGAGTGCGGCATCCGTCTCAGGGAATTAAAGTTCACCAGTAATGGTCGTCTGGCTAAAGAAAACACATTTTTTCTAAAAAATATATATATACATATTTATAAATGTTGGGTGGTATAACTTAAACAAGTGTAACGTGACTCTGTACTGCTTGTGTTGTGTGCAGTGATGCAGAGTCGAGACCCCAGTACGAATGTTGTGCTGCTTGAGGATGCTGCTGCTGTGCTAGGAGTCATTATGGCAGCAGGTTGCATGGGGCTGACCTCACTCACAGGTAAGCAGGCAGCAGCTGTTTGGAAATGCATGGTGACATCTGCAGAGACTCTGTACTGTTGTCAAAAAGAAGAAAAAAAGTAATCATTTTAGTTCAAAATACATCCCTTCTGTCATATCACATCACAAAATAGTTGCTCCTACAATGACTTTAATTTCAGTGACAATTTTATTGGCCAACAGAATGTGTTACGACAGTTGTGTATTAGACAGATTTTCCATCACCTGCTAAGACCTAATATGTCGTGTGAATTTGCGGCAGTCTACACACACGTGGCTATTTGAGGTTGTAGTTAAGTTAACTTACCAGCTGCCTCCTTACATTTACTGTTCATGTTTCAACATCAGTGGAGAATCTGTATCCTTTATTGCCAGAACATGCTGGCTGTTTAGAGAGAAATACTCGTTCAAGGCCATGGCCCTCAGGAATTATAAGCGGTCTCCCTTGAGTTTATGAACTATGGCCTCTAATTTAATGCTGGCTAGAAACCTGTCTGTCAAACTATCTTGAATTTGTTTTAGATGTTTTTCTTTCATCTCTTTCTTCCTGTGCTGTTCCAGGTAACCCGTACTATGACAGTTTAGGCTCCCTTGGAGTGGGAACGTTGCTGGGAGCCGTGTCAGCCTTCCTCATCTACACGAACACTGAGGCCCTGCTGGGACGCTCCATACAGGCTGAACGTGTACAGAAGCTCACAGAGTTCTTAGAGAATGACCCGGCTGTGAGGTCAGCGAATGGACGCACGTGCTTGTTTCCTCACACATTCCTCTCTGGGACTATGAATCATTCCTGTGAATCCATGTCATCCAAACTCACAATTCATCCAGTAACCAAATTAGCTGGTCCACCTGATCCCTCGTTACCGTTGGCCCTTCTAGCAACATGGCGGCTGTAGTCAGTCAGTTTTTTATGCTATCTGCTGTGGAGCGATTCCCTCACAGATTTTAATGTTTGATGTGCAGAGCGATCCATGACGTGAAGGCCACCGATATGGGACTGAGTAAAGTGCGCTTCAAGGCTGAAGTTGACTTCGATGGTCGAGTGGTGACCCGGTCTTATTTAGAAAAACAAGACATTGACCAAATCCTCAATGTAAGTGGCTTCTTTATTTTATTTAATTTTATTATTTCCCCTTTTGGTATGAATGCCAGTTTTTTTTTTTTCCCACATGTAGTTGCGTTCTTTGAATAAAACATATTTTTGACCTTCAGTATGTTGTGCAGTCGCTCTACTTTCTCACTAATTGAGATGTGTCGACTTGGCAGGAAATTCAGCTGGTGAAGACCTCTGAGGAGCTGGAGAACTTTATGCTGAAACATGGTGAGAACATCATTGACACACTGGGGGCAGAGGTGGACCGCTTGGAGAAGGAGCTCAAGGTACACAAACTGTTTTGTTTTTTTAAGTACTTTCTAAACATTTAGCAGTTACAGAAGCATCTCTTCGAACTGGGAGGAAGATATGCAATTATAATGCACAAAATTAACTGAACCAGATAGTTCCCATTGCTGGAATCAAGAGTGTATTTACAACCTACATGAAAAAAAACCACTTTTATCTTGATTTTCAAGATTTATTTCATGCATTTCTTTATTTTTGTGAATATAAATGCCATTTAAAAGCTGTGAGTAACGCTGCTCTGTTCCTCCATAGCAACGTAACCCAGAGGTCCGCCATGTCGACTTGGAGATACTATAGTACCAAAAGGGCCTCTGCTGAGGGAACGTCCTGCTCTTATGTGAAGAATCTCCAACTAGAAAAGGTGACAGGAGGGCCACACCTGCCTCCTCAATCAGCCTCCCAGTCTAACATCACAAACCACCTCCATCTCCTCACAGGTCTCTCCATAGAATAGTCCAGAACCATATTCAAGGACAGTGCTTGCACACAGATGGTGCTCTCTTTGAGTTGCTTGAACATCATGACAAGTTAGCAGTTAGCAAGTGTTTCACTACTTCCTGAGTTTCAAGATGGGTTTTAATCTCTGCAGCAGTTCTCTCGTGGGTATGACAGTTAACGCTTCCACTTTGCATTCACGTTCCCCCAGGAATGTGTTTGTACTTGGATCAAATCATGACTCAAATATGACCTCAGCAAGTCTGACTGCTACTTAACGATCCTGTTGTCCACTAAGATAGTTTTTCCTCAATAGTGCAAACAAAAGCTATTCAAGTAGGACATATTTAATTGCGAGGAAATACTAGTTCTTTTGTTTGTTTGTTTTTTGAATGTTGAACAGATTGATCAAAGAGGGCACAGTGGTGATGCAGGTTTCCTGATGAAGACTGATGAGTAGATTTTATTGCACATACTGAAATATGCAATTAAAAAGCGTTATTAGTACTTTGCATTTCATTTATCTGGTAGTGACCGTGTTCTCAAAACAACAGGAGATAAAGAACACCAGTTTATGCAAAAGTATATTAGGAAGCTACAAATTTATAATATCTATGATACAACAAAGACAGTCGAACAAATGCATATTGGGCATCATTACCAAAGGTTACATGTCAACAAGCCGTGGCATTGACCTTCTTTGCCAGCTCCAAACTTTGACGTGCAGTAAGTTGAAGGTTTAGAAAGCCTGGCAGCTCAACAGCAGATCTGATTGTAACACTCCAAAGATTAATACTAGAAGAGATGTTAACGTCTTTGCAACCCAGGGGAACCAAGTTGATGAAACAATGCTTCAAACAGACAGATGGAGCCCCGCATCGTCCATGCGCTCTGCCCCACAGATCGTTTTAACTGTTCAAAATGTAACCGGTGTAGTGTGTGTACCAGAATCCCACATACTTGGCATTTCTCTGCAAAAACATACTGCTTTTACTTCAAAGTCTTTTAATTTAGCACTTCCTCATCAGCTGCAGCAGCATGGGACACAGCTGCCGGTGAGCCAACACCTTCCTCGGCTTCAGGAGGTGTTCGAGAGTCATTTCATCTGTGTTGGGAGGGTGAATTTATATTTTTGAAGGTGTTAATAGTGTAATATTTCCATTTTGGTTATTATGATGTTGCCACTGCTGAAGGAGTCGGAATAAATTTGAAATAATTTATTAAATTATTTTGCTTTCCTTTTCTGCTGTGGATTTCTTTCACTCAAGATGTGACGGTTCCAGGTTTAGGTTGAAGTGCTCCGTGTCCAGGGCCAAATACTAGTTTCTTCATCAGTTAATCGGACAGTTGTTCTCATGATTAATCAATGAATGTTTTAATTGGCAAAATGTAGAGAAAATTTGAAAAAAAGGGGGGAAAAAAAGCTCATCACAGGTTCCCGAAGCCCAAAATGGTTCTGTTCTCCACATTCCAGTCCAAAACCCAGATTCTCCATTCTCTTTTAGAAATGACAAAAAGCATCAAGTCTGAACCAGTAAACATTTTTGTTTGAAAAAGGACAGACGGCTAATTAAATAACCATAACAGCCGATGACTCATTTTAATTCAATCCATGGATTGATTTTTATTTTTCAGCTGTAAAAGAATATCAAGAAAATTCAGGATCTGGGATATTGTGATGAACATTTTGAAACGTGACAATTCAAATTGCATCTTTGTTTGTTTTGGGTTTTTTTTAATCCAACAGTCCTGGGAAAGCAAATGCTTAGATTTGTTTCTTTTTCTTTTTTGTTAAAAGGCAAATGTATGAGATATTTTTGAAGGAAAAATATAATTTATTGTCATCAAAATGTTGCTGATGTGTAATTTACTCTGACTCGTCTGATGTATTGTTGCAGCTCTATTCCAGCTGTGCCGGCTCTAGTTAAGACTGCCAGCTTGAAGAGGACGGTCTCCTCATCAGGTTTTGACATGTTGTCCGTGCTAAATATGTTCTTCAGTGTAAATGAAGTAGAGTAAAAGCACAATTGGTCCCTGAAATGGAAAGACTCCAGTGCAGAGACCTCGACAGTGTATTTAAGTACAATACTTGCGTTAAAAAATACCATTTATTTTCTTCAACTGACGGAAAACACAGCAGTTTGTTCCCATCGCCTTCTTTGAAAAATAGAATGAACTTGAAGGAAAATCTTCGTTGGACTGGAAGCACTGGTGCATCTGGAAGAGTAAAGAGGTGCGTTTTCTCTGCTGTTTGGAGGAGATAAGCCTTGTTTCCTGTTTAGAGCTCAGATGTTTGACTGGAATGTAAACCCAAGTCCATTAGATGGTGCAGTTGTAGGGACGGGAGAGGGGGGCACTAGCCTGCAAGCTGACGTCAATAAAAACAGTCATTTCCAACCAGTCTGCGCATTGACCGACCATTCAAAACATTACGCACGGCATCGCGGCTGCTGGACCACGTAGACTACCCGACTGAGAAAATGTCTCGGAGAACGGGGGAAACGCGGACAAACTCCATTACAGGTTATTGACCATTGAATGTTGTCTTTTGGCTGTTGCGCGCATTTCAAGTGTCATGTCTCGTCATGCCATCTCCCGAGTGCCACTGCCCATCTCCTTTTTCCTCCATGTCTCCCCTCCTCAGGTAAAACCGCTCGTCGATGTTGTTTCAAATCGTTCGTGTCATTATTTGTCGAGAAACCGAGCGTGGATGTGCGCCCGGACATCACCTCTGTACCCCTGCATCCTCCTGCACATCCATCGCTGCTTCCACCATCATGATTTAGCTTATTTTGGAGGTGGCTGTAAAGCTTTTTTGTCATATTTTTCGATGCATCCATCTTTTTTTTTTTCTTCTTCATTAAAAAAAAAATAGTTACATCTCCGGCAGCTCACGGAAGGGGGCGCAGTAAATGTGCTCCCCTCCATTATCGCTACAAAAGCTTGCGGTTACAAAACCCCCTGAACCCCCCCCCCCCCCACCCCTTTTACTCCTGCGCGCTATTGAATGAAAGGAAATAGGTTTTTAGTGCTGCGATGAGATGATCAATACAGGAAACATCAGCTTTATTCACATGTCGTGTTTCTCTCAGTAATCTGGCTGCTGTTTTGAACCACAGGTGCAGGAAGGTGATGGCGGAGCAGCGTCGTCGCCTCCATGCTCTACGCTTTTAGCCTCTTTACAGTGCTGCCTTGTCTATAATCATGTTCAAGCAGCATTGTACAGGGCTATGACAGCATAGAGAGCTGTACCACGGACTGCCATCACGCCTGGACAGATCTCTTCAGATGCCATGCTTGTGACCTCTGAAATGCGTTGCCATTTAATGTTTGATTCTCTTGAGTTTAATTATTCAAGTTAGTAGCCAATACATTATTGAACCAATTAAGAGTAGCAGTAGAACCAATTAGTGATGCTTCAGGTTGTTTTATGTCTGCTGAGAGACTACAAATAAAAAAAAGTGCTACGAAAAGATGGCATGTTTTATTTCTTTGATTTTTTTTTCTCGAGTGAATTGTGCCGTATGTATGTTGAGCTCCACGTGTCCTGTTTTCGACTTGCAGCAAATGAACAGATGCTCACAAGAGTTTTATTTTAATTCCAGATTCAAGTTACACTTAATCCAAAAATGTGCATTGGACCTTTTTAAATAATCGCAAATTAGGTGTCTCTTAAAATAACTTTGTTGTGATTCCGAATGCAGAAGGAGCCAGCCATGTATATTTAGCTTGAAGCTCATGGTGTTGCAGCACTACAAACAACAGCACGACCGTCCAACATCGTCTCTATTCAAGCCCTGGAACATATCGCCTTGCACAGTCAGGTCCACCTATCCAGCTGTAAATGTAGTACTTCTTAAACACGTGGATTTGAGCTAAAAAACATTTAGCCACACAGTGAAAAGGCCAGTTGGTTGCTGCTCTAAATTAGTGCTGAACTGCATGGTTTGGTAGCTTTTAACTCAAATCAGGTTTTGTGGATTACTCAAGATACAGCTGGATAAAGAAGATATGAATGAAGATGAATTACACTGGACAATATGCCTGAGACAAGAAGGTTCCGGGTTCGAGCCCCTGCTTGGGTACAGGATCTTTCTGTGTGGAGTCTCCATGTTCTCCCTGTTCCTGTGTGGGTTCTCTCTGGTACTCCAGCTTCCTCCCACAGTCCAAAGACATCAAGAGGGGACGAGGCTGACTGATCCTCTAAATTGACTGTAGGTGTGACTGTGAGTGTGAATGGTTATCTGTCTCTATGTGTTGGCCCTGTGATGGACTGGTGACCTGTCCAGGGTGAACCCCGCCTCTCGCCCAAAGGCTGCTGGGATAGGCTCCAGCCCCCCACGACCCTGAACAAGATGAGTGGTAGAAAATAGATGGATGGATGGATGGAATATGCTTGAAAGATTGAAACGTAAATTTTTGGACAGTTTTTGCTGTTTTTTGTTGGTTGCCAAGTTCACCATTAGCCTCAAGCTAAATATATGTGACTGGCTCTTTCTACATTCTGGCATCACATCTAAGTGATGCAGCAGTGAAAAAATGTCTTTGTGAGCTGAAGACAGTTAATTTTTAGTGCTTGAAAGAACAAATTCGGGTGAGGTATTGCTGTAAATCTGAAGTTTTTGGTTACAAGTCGAATATTATATAGAAAAATACTAATCTGTTCAAAACATGAAGCAAAAACCAATTCAATCAAGCTGGAGTCCTACAATGCTCGTGGCAAGCTAACGTAACTAATGCACCTCAGCGTATGTTCAACGTGTTTGCTAACTTTCACATTACCAAGTGACCTGTTCAGATGCTTGCTCAGCGACCTGATGAAGTTTAATATGGTGGATCCAGCATCCTTCCTATTTACATCTGAGGTGTTGCATATTCTTTTTTTTGTACTTTGTGGGATGCTGTCATCGCCAAAAGTTATGACAAATGCTCCAGGTCTGCTGCTGCTGCTGCTCACAGAGGTTTTTTTTCCTTTGTTCAGACAGTTCCTTAATGTTGATACACCGAATAATGATTATTTATAACTCCAAAAGGCAAAATTCAAGTCAAATCTGAAATCTTTAGTGGACGAGTCCGAGTCGGGCCTGAAATCACGTGAGTGAGACTGGAAAGGCCATGTCCCCGACTAAAGTTTCCATCTCTGCTCATTGAGCCCTTGACTTTCCCTCCCTATCCTGTGTCCTTGTCTGCTATGGGATTAGTAATTAGAGCTTTGTTAATGAAGCTGATTAAGTTCAGAGGTGAGACAAGTTCACATCTCCTCCTTTTGTGTAAGAATTTGTGTAAGTGTGTAAAATAAACCAATAGGAGAAGCCTCTTGGTATTTGCACTAAAAAAAGGGCCTATAATAGAAGAGCTCATGGTCAATACCAAATTCACAGATTTTATTACAAATGTTTGTCTTTACTAAGAATGGCCATGGGAGAAGAGTCATGCAGTCCTGTCACTTCCTGCATTGAAGTCCAGTTTCAGGGCCCCTGACAGGATGAAAGAATCCGGGTCAGGCACTTAACATCTTCACTGGCTGCAGCTCACGCAAGGCTGCAGGCCGTTCTCATTGCAGGAAGTGCACTTGAGGGCTTTGAAGGAATCAGTGAAGCAGTTACGAAACACAGACATCTTGCTGCCATGGCACGTTGGGCACGGGATGAAGGCGAAGCCCCCACAGGTCTGGCACATCTGGGGATGCTGTACCCTCTAGAGACAGGGATCACACTCCAGGTTAGATATCCGACATTATACAAGATTATTATCTATTGTACTTTAAAAACAAATCGTGCATTTCAATCAACTGGATTTGGTTTGAATGACTAAATCATCTGGGAAATTTGCAGGATACCAGCTCTGTCTCTACAATTCAACAGTGCTCGATGTATTTTTCTGTATTTTCAAAAACCAGAAGAGCGCACCTCTGCCCAACTCTGTTAAATATTTGATGAGAATGCGACTAAATTTTCCAGAGACATGAATGATTTTACAGGATACAACCTTTTCTTTGTAGTTGACATACTTGTCCTTCCTTTTACTGTATCAATACAACAATAACATGAGATGGAGTACAAGTTAAACTGTCGGAAATGTCAGACAAGTGTTTGGTAAACACACTGAACAAAAAGGCCTTTTTGGGGTTAATTAGCATGAGAGGTGCAGCTGAGCAAAATTGAATGTATCCATGTGTGTTTAACAAACATGAATGTGACATCAATTGTCTCATCTGATTTTTCTCTCAAGCAAATAAGCAACACTGCTTTGATCGCAACTTTTCTTCCACATTCGTAATGTTTGGAGGGTTTGACTTGAGAGAAGCCAGCACACAATCAAGATTAGTAACTGTTGCTCTGGACTTTTCAGAGATGAATGCTTTTTATAACTGCCTGCAGTGACCATGATACATAACTTAAATGTCATCACACTGCTTTGTAATCACTCCTGGTTTTAATTAATTAATTAATTTTTTTTGGTCATGGGTCTATGAAGCACGGTGGTGCAGTGGTCAGCACTGTTGCCTCACAGCAAGACGGTTCAAGGTTCAAGTCCCGGCTCGGGCATGGGATCTTTCTGTGTGGAGTCTGCATGTTCTCCTGTTCCTGTGTGGGTTCTCTCTGGTACTCCAGCTTCCTCCCACAGTCCAAAGACATCAAGAGGGACCAGGCTGATTGATACTCTAAATTGACCGTAGGTGTGACTGTGAGTGTGAATGGTTGTCTGTCTCTATGTGTTGGTCCTGCCATGGACTGGTGACCTGTCCAGGGTGAACCCTGCCTCTCGCCCGAAAACCACTAGGATAGGCTCCACCCCCCGTGACCCTTAACAGGAGCAGTGGATAGAAGATGGATGGATGGATGGGTTATGGGTCTAAACTGTAACCTGGAATGAGGCCTGAGTTAATACTTGTGTGCCTGTCAGAAGCAGCAGTGGTAGTACATTATCATTTAGTACTTCAGAGAAATGTACCGTGTGTTTGAACAAATGTGTTCGAAGCAGAATCAATAACAGACCCTCCATTATTGTTGGTCACTTATTGACATGCATGCATCTTTTACACCGTAGTTTGCACATGTTTTATTCATGATGTGACTGCTGAGTGTTCATCTCAGTAGCTTTGGTTTTAATTTATAATGACTTCATAATCACTGTATGCTTTAATATTACATGTGCTACAAAACACATATAATAACGCTCACTCAACCCAACAAGAAATATAAATAATTAATCATCGTGTGTCAAGTCAACAGGAAAACCCTCAATTTGATCAGCATCAGTTATTCATGATCCGGTCTTTAAGGAACACACGGAAAACTGACCTCAATTTTGGTCAGAAGATCTTGAAGCTCTCCTGATTCGTTCATATCCAGAATTTTCTCAGCGCTCTGCAAAACAAAACCAGAGCTACAATTTAGTATTTTGTGTTTTATTTATACAAGACAGTACACATTAAGGTAGAACCGGCGCTGACCCCAAGGTAGTGTCCATCTATGAACACCACGGGTAGTGAGGGAGGTTCTGCAACACGTTTGCATCGCTCCTCCAACTCCTTCCCATACTCGCTATCCAGGGCGATGTTCTTCTCCACAAACTTCACCCTGTGGTTCTGGAAGATCTTGCGAACCAGCTCGCAGCGCTCGAAGGTGGTTCTTACAACACGGAAACTTGTAGTGTAGATGACTATCCGTCCAAATTCCAACAATAAATCCATCTACAAGGGAGTAGAAAACCCTTAATGTAGTCATATGATTATCATCTGCCATTCACAGTACTGTGTAATACCACGTTACGCCCATACAAGCATTTATCTGCACGTTCATGACTGACATTTGAATTGTTATACACTTACCTTTGTTTTTATACCTTTTATTCTTTCTGACAAGGCATCCATCCTGAAGGAATAACTGATGTATTTTTCACTGGTTAATACATCATTGTAGTAAGATCTCCCGATCAGGTTTTATCCATTTATGACAACTTCTTAGCTGTGAGCTTGTGATAAATCCTGGAGCGTTGGATCAGTTACCATCTACAGTGAAGCTGCAGATAGTCTGAACTACTAACCCTGCAGACGGCTGTCCGTCACCGTGGGCAGAAGGGAAGACAGCTTAGTGAGTTCTGTTACTCTTTATAAATCTGAGCACATGAAATTGATTTTTTTGTTTTGTTTTGTTTTGAAATGTGTTTTCAACATTAATGCAACTGAGGTATTTCAAGAAGATGGTGTGCTGGTACCCTGGCAGTGTTTGTACATAAAGTTTTTACTAATTACTCTGTACATTGCAGGGGGGGGGGGGGAAGCATAGGGTTAATATTACACTGTTTTCAAGGTATGAACAATGGCTGTTCTCTCTCTGTGTATTGTATGTTTTATTTAGCTATGACAGGGGTTCTCAACATGGGGTTTGGAACCCCTTGGTGTGTCATGAAAAACAAAGGCAGGGTGTAAGATAATTTCATAAATCCAAAAAAGATTCTAAAATGATTTAAAAAGACCTGAGTGTTTCTAAAGTCAGAACCTCCCCGAAAATACCACAAGAATTTATTTGTGTTTGCAAAGGATTATTTGTGCATGTGTGTGCAATTTATGCGCACAAACACACACACCGACACACACACACACACACACACACACTCTCTTCAACCAGTGGAGTGTTGTAAGTCTCAGGCACCTTTATTTTGGAGGTACTGAGCTGAAGAGTTTTGGAACCCCTGGTCTCAGGTACTGAATAAAGAATCCACTCTTGGTTTGCGTGGAGGCCTCTTTTACACCTTCACTCTCACATTGGAAACTTTTTTTTTTAACATATATTTAAAACAAAAGTTTTTGTTGTTCACTGTATAAAATTGCCTGAGATAGCATGAACGTGCATCATATCTGTCAGTGATTTTACGCAGTGATGTTGTCCCTGTTAATTCAGATTCAGAAAACTTTATTTATGTGATGTTTTATGAGCCCTAAAGTCACCAAAGTCAGTGCTAACACTCTTTTTAGTGACCTTCATTCCAACACATTAACACAGCTTTCCAATTACATTTTGGAACTTAGGATCCATAAACCTCATTTGCATTAAATTATTTCTCATTTATATTATCCCTCCCGGGTCAAAAATGACCTGAGGGCAACCAGAAGGTCACGTTTTTTGTAATGGAATATCCGACTCATTCCAGAAGTAATGTCAGAATCCAAGGCTTTTTGTTTTTTGTACATCATTTCTAAAAAAGTAGTTGTTGAGATAGAGTTTAGAGGGATAACCCTACATAATCTATTCCACGTTGACCCTGTTCACTTCGCGCTGAGCTGGTTTCTGTGATACGACCTTCTTGCATAGTTACCTATGAACAACAAGCAGGTCTTTGTGCAGGGATACTAGAAAGCAAAGTGCTGAGAATTCATTAACCTGATTAGTTTCTCTTGGAACACTTAACGAAATGTATCATTAAACTTTAATTGCTCTGCGACCTTGTCTTCTATTGTCAGCCTTTATCTCAGTCCTACACCCACATGTTGCTCCTACAAGGAACCAGACTGGAGTCAGACACCAGGAACAAGGCTTCACTCCCAAAGCAAAAATGTCATCAAAAAATATTTTAGGTATCGTAATTAGAAAGAAATGGGCCTTGCTCATACTTACACTGTTGCAATTGGGAAGGTTTTCAAAGAGAGTCTGACCTGCGCTGACTTTGTGTTTCACCCCCCTCACAGTTCCATTTTTACTGAGGATGTTGACCCTCTTCGTGGAGCCCATCCAGTCCTTGGTGGCCCCTGCATACATGAGCAAGTCATCAGGCTCGCTCTCACTGTCGTCCAGCTCAGAGCCCAGGTATCCATACACGTGTCCATGTGGGTCTCCACTTGTAGACGGGGTGCTGGCCCTCTCAGCATCAGAGCTGCTAGTGCAGTCTGAATCCAGGGAGTCTGACGGCCCCTCGTCTTTGAACATCTCCTTCAGCACCCGGCCGCTGTTCCCTGAAGCCACGCGGAACCTCACCCGCTTCTGTGGCTTCTCCTGCCCTGGTGTCAACATGGTCCCCTCCATTATTGACCCTCTGCCACATTACATGGTCCACAAGACTGCAGTACAGCTTCTTCCTTCTCATTCGGAGGTAAAGATGCAGCTCAGACACTCTATTTTGTTTCCCATGGATTACAAGTACGTTTAATCCTCCTCACAGTGTGAACAGATCTAAAAAGGACTGAGAGCCTAAGCTGCCTCACAGTTAGACTCACAACGCCATTAAATAATACATGCATTTCTGTCATGGCAACCTGGCAAGCAAAGTAAAATGATAGTCGTCTCTGAATTATTCATCACAGTTTACAGAGTTTTCACCAAAAGCTTTGACAGAAGACTTTTAATGGGCTGACTTTATATGCTTTAATCAAGCAAGCAAACATGTCTCCCTCCGGCGATGAGATGGCAGCTGACACTGAGAGGCAAAAACAGCTTTTCAAGACACATTACAGTTATAATTTTCTTTTAACAAGCAAGTAATGTCGAGGGGCTGTGTTTTCGTTTGTACAAAAACACCTTTATTTGAATTTAACTTTTTTTTTTTTTAAGAAGTTGAAGTAATAAACCTGAACAATAAATTCAGAAAAAAATCATTTCTACAAGTGCGTAATACTAAAGAAAAAATTGACATTTTAGGTTGGAGGCCTACATCCTTTCTTTTTAGGCTGAGATTTAGAGATCCTTCCTGAACTGCTCACATGTTCCCATATGGAATCACCCCTGACAGCTAGTTAGCTTAGCTTAGCTTAGCTTAGCACTAAAAAGTAAAGGAAGAGTCACGTGAGCCTGCTGTTCCCTCCTGTTTGAAGCTTTTATGATTGTCATCAAACTGCATGGAAACAAATTTATGGGTATATCAAATTGCTAGTCTAACCCTTTTAGTACTACAAAGGCCTTGAGCGACCATAGAAAGAAAAAAATATAAAATGTGTCGCAATAACAGCCACAAGATATAACTTGTTCCTTCAATTTAGATTTTCTGAGAACACAACATATAATGTGTTCCCACAATTTCATTCATTTTTGGACACAAAATAATGGTACATATTTAACTTCTTCCAGTGCTTTTATTTGTTTTGGGAATGAGCTGTATATTCTTGCCTCAAATAACTAAATTGAGGGAACTATTTATATCATGTGGCCACATTTTTTTTGTTTATAAGGTCACAAAATATTAAATTTTCTCTCTATGGTGCTCTATTTTGTCTCTGTTTCTCTTAAGGCTCAATAACAATCCTGGGTCTGATTACCTTTAGGTTACTAATTTTTGAAGTAACACATCAGAACTTTTTTTTAAACCACGATTTGTGTTCATTGTGTGTAAACTGCATTCATTCAGAGATAAACATACTGTGATATCCCATATTACATGAGAACACATGATATTCCTTGACTGTGTTCCAGCCAAAGTGAGAGAGCAGGTGTTCACTGAGCGTACGGCCGCGCCTGAAGAGCAGAAATCACCTTATGTCACGATGAGACAATACAGTAGCATGTCCACGGAGACGCCTTGGACAGTGGAGATGTGACACCTCAGCTCAGAGAGATGACGGCACCACTCTGTTTGAGTGGGCTGAGGTAAGAGCAACACACACACACACACACACACACACACACACACACACACACACACACACACACACACACACACACACACACACACACACACACTCTTCCATCTTCCGGTGGAGTCACCTTGTACTGATCATCTATGTAATGTGTCATACTAAGATTTAGTGACAAAGTCTGGTTCTGGTTCCAAGTGGTATTGATCCAAAGTGACCCTGACTCTCCTAAAAACTGTCTTTTATTATAAAGTCTGTTCTAATATGGCTTGTCATTGTGCATGATTGTTGTTAGCTGCCGGTGTTAGATTCCATTATAGTGTCTAGACTTTAAAATCACTGTCTGAGGAGCTGAGGGAAGCTACATTTTCATCTTTTGAAAGCTTGTCATTCTTTGACACTTTCACTCGCTCTCCTTAGATTCATTCTCACATATGTCTGGAAGAGGGTGATGTCCTTGGACCAGAGTTCAGCAACAGCTGAATCTGATTGAGGTGACAGTTGATATTGCAAAGTGGCTAGCATACATTTCATGATGCTGCAGACAAAAGACCATGCAACCCTCCCCAAAAAAATTATATATATACATATATATATATATGTGTGTGTGTGTGTGTGTGTGTGTGTGTGTGTGTGTGTGTGTGTGTGTGTGTGTGTGTGTGTGTGTGTGTGTATGTGACATTGCAAACCAGTAGTTTGTGTTTCAGTTTCATTGTTGAAAGGCCTGAAACAATAAATTATGAACAGGAAAACATTTAAAATTAAGAAATCTGACACTAATATTCTGTTCTATTCTATTCTATTCTGTTCTATTTATATGCAGACTTTGCTCTGTGTGTATGAGAGATTCTTTAATTTGTCAGTCTGTGCTGTCTTTATTAGTCATGATAAAGCTGCTTATATTACTCCAGTAACATATTGGCGTGCCAGTTGAACATACTGTTCAGATCAGTCATGGTCTTTACATATCATTTTGATTTTAATGAGTTTTTTTTTTTCCTATATCATAGAGGATCCGTTCTCAATCATCCCGCCCCCATGCAAGCGTCATAGGATATGAAAACCTCTTCAGCAGTGACATCCAAACTCTAATGCCACAATGACTGAAGAAAACTAGCTCACCATGTTGCCTAATACATGCTTATCTAGAGTCCAGTCAAACACATGCGCGCCATGTAACGTCAAGCAGCCATTTTATCTCATTTGAGCACATTTAGACCACCGAGATGGTGATCCAACCTGAAGAGCTTATCTCTCAGCCCTCCTCATCAGTAGTGCTAATGTAGCTTCACCAGTCACCTCGACTGCTATTAAAAAAGCAATTTGGAAAGATTAATCCTTTAACGCTCTTTAATTTCACTGCTGTGTTTCGGCTCGGCTGTGACTGAGTGGAAAAAGTCAAACAGTGCAGGGTGATAAATGGTTTTAATTTTGAGAAGCTTGAGTGAAAAGATTGCCTGAATGACTTTAATGTTTACTTCATGACTAATCCCCAGTACATTTCTGAGTTGTAATATGACAGACTCAAACTGATCTCCACACATTTTGAGCTTAAGAGAAATTTGTTTTTAGCTCTACTTAACTTTATTACATCTGAGTTGGGTTACAGACTGTGAAATGTGTTTTTTGTGCAAAGTTTGACAAGACTTAAAAAATATCTTTAAACATACCGACTCCTGAAATTCATTCTCAGATGAAGATTGATGTCATGCATTTCCTTGAGCTGGACCAATCAGAGTTTAGCAACCCAGGATCTGATAACAGTCGTTGGACCAGTCACACTTTTTCTTCAGTTAAAGTGAAGCACAAATGCAGACATTGAGTTAAAGTCCCATTCCACTCAAAAACATGTTTAGCTAATGACCAGCAAGTCTGTTCTCATGCAAGTCTGACAAATATCAATTGACAGCTGTGAGCAGAGTTCAGGCAAATGACTCGGCGGTGACTCACCACTTGTGATTAGTTGGCCATCAAACCACCCCACCCTCCCTGATCTCAGACCAACATCCACAAGGGGGCAGAGTGCAATTCAATTACAGCTAAATGTCAGACTGCCTAATCACTCCCTTCAAAGCTGTGGGCAAGAAAGAAACATGCAGTTGAAGGCCTAATGGTTGCCTCCATGTTTTGTTTTGCTTTTTCCCTCCCAGCATTTAAAGTCTCAACATAAGTAAAACGATTATCTAAAAGCAAGATTAATGCATCCTGAAAAGACTTATTTTTCAGTCGCAAGATTTAAAAAAAAATAGTGCAGAGGCGTTATAGAGACACACCTCCTCCAGCTGTATTCACATAGAATTTCTATTTATATATCTCATTTCATAGATTAATTCATTTAAGTGTTTCCTGGGCGGCACAGTGATGCAGTGGTTCGCACTGTTGCCTCACAGCAAGAAGGTTCTGGGTTCAGCATGAGCATGGAATCTTTCTGTGTGGAGTTTGCATGTTCCCCCTGTGGCTGTGTGGGTTGGGACGAGGCTGATTGATACTCTAAATTGACCGTAGGTGTGACTGTGAGTGTGAATGGTTGTCTGTCTCTATGTGTTGGCCCTGTGATGGACTGGTGACCTGTCCAGGGTGAACCCCGCCTCTCGCCCGAAAGCTGCTGGGATAGGCTCCAGCCCCCCCCTTAGGATAGGATAAGCAGTAGAAAATGGATGAATGGATGGATGGATGGATGGATGGATGGATGGATGGATGTTTCCTGCTGGTTTTAAATAATATAACAGACTGACATGGTGTATTTTGCTTCATACGAGACATGGTGCACATCTCCAGTGTGTGACTTTGTGTTTCTTTTCCCACATGACCCCAAACGCTTTCTCCTGATGAGGTCGCAGGGCTTGGTCAAACAGGTGAACATGAGGAAATATCAAATTCATGTTATAATTTGCATGTATCTGAAATTGTTGTCTTTCCGTGTTGTTCATCTGCTCTCTGAATGTCTGTCCATCCTGGCAGAGGTTGTCTTCCATTTTTTCTCCCCTATTTTTTTTTTAATAGTTTTTCCTCTCTCTAATCCAGGATCGAAGAACAGAGGGTGAACTGAGGCATGATCTTTGATTTGGGGTTTTATAAATCAAATCTGACTGGAGTGACTGGTTGTAAAGTAGCGTATTGCATTTGTGGTCACTGTGCTGTGTTGGCACTAGACATTAAAGTTTCATCGTACTTGTTTGGTCATGCAGTAACTGTCAAGCTATAGGAAAGTCCAGCATTGCTTTCCTTCAAGATGTTTAGCAATACAGGGAGTAGTTCACATCCGAGGGAGGTTTCACTGAATTTTTGATATCACTGGAAAGATACCCATAACAGAAATAGTGCTTCATCCTCTGTAGTCAGCTGGAAACCTTTTTTAAAGCATGTGATGGAATCCAGTAAAGTTTTTACAAGAGCAGATTTGCAGTATTTTATTTTTTTAAATTTCCTTCAGCTCCTAGATACATAGATGGTGTTCACCCAGATCATTAAGTATGGGCTCCACCTGAGTTTTGTGTAGTATCTCTGAAGGACACTGCAGCTCATCATAGTCAGCGTGATGTGGAGAACGTGACTGGGAGGCGTTTAGGTGAGATGAAGGAGCTATTGGTTGCTCCAGAAACATGTTCCGTATCCGCTTTTTTTGGGCTCATCTGATGGATTTATGTAAATTAAAACAGAGTCGAGCCTGTGGAGGTTGAACAAATACGCTGCAATGAGACTCAAATTTGCAGCGGACTTAAGATACAGCCATTGATCCATCATTCTTTTGATGATTCTCTGGTAAATTTTGTTCATATTAAAAGAGTTTCCAACCAACCAACAGATAGCATTTGAAGCGTTGCTGGGAATAGTCAGGGTTTATACTGACCTATAAATATATATCTGCATTTCACTCATCACAATCAATAGAGGCTTAGTAGGCCTCATGGATTTTGTTTTCTCTATCAGAGTGAGAGTGTACAGAGAGGAAGAGAAGAGGTGTGTTATATGCATCAAAAAATCCCTGACCAGAACTGAACCAGGGAATGTTGAAAAGTTGGATATGCCATGTATGAATTTTTTATATGTGGAAGGCTAAATGCGATTGCTATTCATAGCTCATCAAAGACAGGCATCCAAATGATATAAAACCCCTCATACGAGAGTAACATCAATACTTTACTGGCACAGCCATCCAAAATATGTTTGTATAGATACATAATAGCCAATTAAAGCACAAAGGTGTGTGGAGGTTTAAGTCTTTTTATTCTGATAAAGATTAAAAAAATAAATAAACTGATAAAAAACACTCAGTTAGTTCATACAGGTTTTTACGGTAGAATTTTGGACAGCTGGTTGAACTAGTCTTTGTTTGGACTGATGTGCTACAAAACATGAAAGCCATTTCACACGCACACCCAATCGAGGAGGCAGACTCGCTGTTGCTTAGCAACCGTGGGAGCTACAGAGTCAAATCCCTATGGTGGCGAGCTGGTGTTGAATTAGGTGGAGTGGGGGAGAGAGGAACTCTTTGGAAAAGATGTGACAGCATGGGAGGAGGCAGAGATGTTCAGGTGGGCATTTCTTATTTTTGGAAGTGGTGATTCTCAAGTGCGTGCTCTTCTTTTGCTGCTGTCTTTTTTCGGTGTTCAGAACAGTACTGAGAGATTGATTCAAAATGTAAAGAAACAATAAAACGTGTAAGTTCCTCAGTCTTATTCTTCTGCGATGTATGAATACAAATGCATCTGGCATCTTCTGCAATGCTGACACATAAAGCCTGCAGATTGTTTTCAGGCACATAATCTCATCTTCCCCTTATCCCCATAACAGTACACAGATATTCATTTTAAAGGGAATAAGGACCAAACAGCTGAAGAATCTCTTCATCCCCTCCTGACGGCAAGGGCTGAATAACATGAAAGCATCTGGAAGAACCCAAAGTCTTCTAAGTATTCCTCCACATAAGCATAAAGTTCTACATTATGAATATTTCTGCCTTTGCAATATGTATTATGTGTGTGACACTGCAGTTCTCCCAGGCAACTGCAGTGGTGCTGCTGCTGTACTAACACTCTCCTCTGTGTGATTTGCATTTCAACTGCAGGAAGAAAGAGATTTGATTCACTTTATGTACAGCGGCCAAGCATTGTCGCAGCTTTTTTTTCAGTGTATTCGCATGCGTAATGCTTTTACATGCCCTATATTTGCTAACTGAGGGTCCCCCTGAGCAGATTCATGGCAGGAGAATGGCACACTGATGAGGGATAGAAAGGAAGCCAGTGTAAGTCGCCCTGGATTAGATCTTCTGCTGAGCTTGTCTCTAGACAATAATCACATAATAACACTACCTGATACTGTGGTGTGCTTACAAGTGTTTGTTGTTGATATTTACTGTCCAGAGATGTCTCTGAACAAAAAACAACACATTATTTTTGACCTGTTTAATATGAACCTTTCCCACATGACACACTACGACTGATGGTTTGAGTCAGTCATCAGTGAGGAACAGCAGAGTGGCCTGGAATTATTGTGAGGGTTTCCCATCAAAGTATTAGTAGACAGAAAGTTCTGCTGATGCATCAGAAGTCACTCAACCTCTCAGATGTGATGGGACTTCAGCAGCATCTCACATTCTTTCAGTTTAAAAAAAAAGTTTTATTATACGTCCATTACAAACACAGGTCATGTGAATATGGGATGCTTCCATGACTGGAGAACAACTAACTCCAAAAAGAGAGTGTATGGTAGTTCGTTAAATGGATTAAACTCTGCAGCTTTATTTTAGTGTTTAAATGGCAGGATTATGTCTTGCTTAACATCCATCCATCCATTTTCTTTACTGCTTATCCAGTAAGGGTTTGGGGGGGGGGGGGGGGGGGGCTGGAGCCTATTCCAGCTGACATTGGGTGTGAGGCGGAGTTCACCCTGGATGGGTCACCAGTCCATCACAGGGTCAACACATATAGACAGACAACCATTCAAAGACATAAAATAACATAACTGTTCATAATGTGCTGTTCTGAATGTGCATTTCTTTGTGTGTGACACACACATTGTCAAATATTCAAACAAAAGTTAATGAAATTCTGGGATAATTCATGTTCATATTATTTTCATGAAAATGTCGACGATGTCATCAGGAGAAGCACATTGTTTTTCTGTTTTTATTAAATGCTACAAAATGACACAAAACATAAATTCATACATCAAAAATAAAAACAAACATTAAAAAAATAAACACAGGATCGACATTGTTGTATATAATCAAGCAGTAATCAGTATTGGTATGTAAAGATGTAAAGATGCTTCATAGAATTAAGGGAATTTCAAATGATTCTTTTCAATGTGAGATTGATTAAAATTCTCTTGTCCATGTTGAATAACCTGTAGAGTTCACATAATAGTGTTTTTTTTTGTCAAGTAAATGTTATGTACACATTATTTCAGTATCACTTATGATAAATTGTGGCAAATGTAATCGCTGATATCGGTGTTGTTTATCTTTAAGAAGAGAAATATAGTAAAAAGTAACCAACATATAGTTTCTATTAAGAAAAAAAATGCCGAATCTGTGAGGCTCTCCTATCCAATCAATCTTTGACTTTATTCCTCTTTATTCATACATATAAGCCAGAATAGTAAAGAAACTTACAGGAATGTGTGATCCAACTGCAAAACATCGCCTATTTCGAAAACACGCTGTCAATATGTTTACATTAACTTGAATTTTACGAGATGTATTACTGTTAGCAGCTATCATATTTCAGTAAATGGTCAGGTTTATCATGAACAGCACTGCAATGGCTATTAATACTTTCATATTCATAATTTATTAAAAAGGAAGATTTCGTTGTGACGAGCCAACTCCCACCCACTGTACTATTGTTGTTTCTTCAACCTGAGCACAACAGCTCCCGCACGACGGGGGGGGGGGGGTCCGCACAATGAAGCAATTTAATAGACAGTTTTAAAGCTTCTCTACACCGTCAAAAATGACAGGCACGTTATTTAAATTCAACTCGCTTTTTTAATTGTTTCGTTAAAACTGAATGGGCCATGATTTGCTGTCCTTAGAAACCATGTTATGATTATTATGTTTATCACCCCTCCCTTTGCGGTAGGGAGTGGTACAGTCCATAATGTGAAGCGGCGCTGTCCCCCTCACTTCAGTTTATGCTAAGTCCGTGTCCACTCCCGCTGCTGCACTGAGACCGTCTGTTGTTTGGATGTTCCGTGTGAACTGGGATGCCGGGAAATCCGTGAAACCTCCTGGACCTCCTTGTTGCAAGACCAGGAAAAGAATGCTGGTTTTATCTCCCAAGTATCCCTCATCGGCAGTAAACACGCATGACAGAAATTGCTCTGCTAAATTTTAGCTGCTTTCTTTTTATTTATTGGCGGTGGAGAGGGAGCAGCCACAGGGAGCAGAACTATCCAGCCGCGGCCGCTTGACAGGTGCCGTCGCCCGGCTCTACGAGGAGAGATGCCGCCCGTCCAGAGAACCATGTCAGATCTTCGTACCCGGGCGGAGGGTATGTTGACAGAATTTTACTATAACGTTAAAGATGTTGTCCAAGCGTCCTCGGACTATTTTCTTGTTAGTGAAGGAAGGCCGGTCCACAGCTCTCTAGAAGTAACTGTAACTTGCTAGCAAAAGCTGTGTTAAACAGTGCAGGAAGACAGGGAATCCCCTGGTGAGTTCCCCAAATATATCCTGATAAAACGGAACTTCTTGTTTAATTATAATATGACCAAATACGGAACGAAAATCACCCAGATATCATCATCTTTATGTCTGCAGATAAAATATAGGTGTCTCTTAGACAAAAGCCTTATCAGCTGAGTGATGCTTCTGAAGTGGACTGACCTGGTTATAGACCCCCTCCTGGCTTGCACAGAGATCTAAAGTACAATGACCAGAAATAATTCAGTGACAGCAGCCACAAGCCTGACAGCACACTAACAAGTGGCATCTACAGTAGCAGGGCTCTAACAATACAGCCATTGTACTTGATCTGGGACCCTGTCTCCTTCACTGCACCAGTAACTTTCCACTGCATCTCACTTCTGTTTGCCAGAGAAAGAGGATGCGGATACATAGCTAAAATGATTTCTCCATAAGTAGATCTGTTTCAGTCTGTTAAAAGCAGCTTAGTTGCATGATGTGTTTATCCAGAGAGCTCCTACAACATGACAGGCTCATTACTGACTGCAGATGCACCTTCCTATTCAATCTTTAAAAAATATCACTATTTTGTGGCCTACCCTGACCTCATGACCTCACAGGGATAGGAGCAATCATTTATCTGCAGGATCAATAATATGTCAGATGGTTGTGATTCAGTATGTTTACTGCTGTGTCTTTTTCTCCTCGCTGATGTGGTTTGATTTGGGGTGGATAGAGTTTGATGAACGGCCTCAGGCTCATAACTTAATTTGAGTTTTTGCTGCTGAGAATATTTTCTGGCTACTAAAGCAAAACGTCCAAGCTCGTAGAGTCAATTAGAGTGTATTTCATTTTATTTCTTAACTTCCTCCTCCGGATGTTTTGCCCAATATTTTAGAAATACTGCGACACAATGAACATGCATACTCTGATTTCATTAATTGAATACTTGCACCAAACGATTTACCACTAATGGAAGGAAACAGGAAATATTACAGAGATGGTTCCACCATCCAAGTAGATAGGACGGTGGAGAGAAACACATTTTAAAAGAGACATGCAACAGAATTTAAAAATTCAGTATCTGTGAACATGACGGACCATTAGAAAGCTGCTGCAGAGGAGCACGAGACCAACCTGTGGTGCCTCAGGTTGTGGTGCACGATATCTATCAGTGGACTTCTCCATATCCCACAATAACAGCTTACACATTTACGAATACTGAAAACAGTAACATATAATTGCACCTGATATCACACTCCGCTGATTTGTTTGTCATTGCAAATGCTAATGGGGTAAATTCCATTTATTAAAGCAACAATTCAAATGCTCCAAGAGGTCTGCAATAGATGTCAGAGGCAAGGAGTTACAAATAGCCACCAGGCTTTTCTTCCTGTCTGTAAGACTAAATTTAGGGTTGAAAAAGTCCTGTGGTTTGTAAGAACACACATTGTCTTACAGACAGGAAGAAAAGCCTGATAGTGATTTGTAGAATATTTCATGAATGAGAGCATCCTTGGCTGAAGATGTCATATGATCTTACTGAAGTGATAATGGAAGATGTTAAGTTGTGCGAAAGTAAAAAAAAAAAAAAAAAGAGGAAGCTGTTTGTCATCGAGTGCAATCATAGTGTGATGCGACTGAAAAACTGTGTATTCTATAGTCAAAAATCTAAATAATTAAAGACCAGTATAGATTCCATAGAAAAGTGTCGACTGATGCGTCTTCTGCAGCCACAAGAGTGAAAACACATGAATAATGCAGCAGTGATTGCTGCCCCCCCACCAACTACCACCTTTTGGGTTACAAAGAGAAGATGATTGCTGTTAGCATCCGCCATCTTCAGTGAAACAATACCATGTATTTTTTTGTTGTGAGCCTGTTAGTTTAACCTCCTGCGTCTGCAAACCCCGCACGAAACACTGTCAACCTCGTGACTTCATTTGTTAACCATTGTCCTCAGTCACATGTCTTTACTTCAACATTTCCTCGGACTGATTTTATGGGAGCAAGCAGCACACTCCCCACCCTTATTTTAATCACCACAGTGCATCAGGCAGGCTTCCATCTAGAAAGGGCAGCCCTCTGCCAGGCTTACCACCTAATCCATCAGCGGCCTGCCCGTCAGCTCTCCATGCAGCACACTCCCCAGCCTCGCCCACCACGTGCTCCACCACCCCTTGTCACTCTTCTTCTCTGTCGTGCTACGGAAACGTCACTGCCACCCCGTGCTTGCGTTTATTGACAATATAATCTCATCCCACCTTGGCTACACATGACATTCTATAGCTCCTTTCTCACTTGCTAAAAAAAACTCGCCAACACCTGCTAACCTCTGGTTTCCCTCTGCAGTGGGAGCAGGTTTACTGTAATCAGAATTCACTCTGGCTCTGACTGGACTGGTGTTGACATGATCACAAGTCCTGGGTAAATGTAGTAATCTCAACCAGCTTCCTTCGCTTCCATCTCAGATCCCCATATGACAAGCAGTCACAGCTCCGCCATCAACAAGATACATGGTGGCAATGAAAGCTTGTCACCTCAGCCAGTAACTCGCGCAAATTTTTGTCATGTTGGCCACAAATTTAATACATCAAGGTCTCCAAAATAAGGCAAAATCTGGATCAATCAGCTTTTTTTCAGCTGGTCAACCCCAGTGTGTGCAATAGAAGAGGGCCGTATCAGTTTTCAATGCTGTGCTAATGGAGACAGGCACCTGTTGTTGTTCATCTTTCTGCTGCAAATTTCCACGATAGATGGCAGGGTGCTTAAAACCGGCTTCAACTGTCTAAATGCAGCTGATCAACAGAGGCTGGGCAAGTTAAGGCTAGACAGATGGCAACAAGCATCCGTTTACCATCTTAACTCGCACGCTTATCTGCAGGCCAAATCTCCTCTCACAATTGACACTTATTGTTGAGTTAGGCAGGTAAGCCTGTCCTGGGAGGATGAATCCATCAAAACATCAAACGCTTCTCTTTTGGTGTCAGCTGGTTCACATGATTGAGGGTGCTTCTCAGTTTCAGTTTGCCTACACAGAAGACACAAAGTTGTCTGCTGGAACCTGTTTTATATCCTCACCTTTCCTTTCATTCTAAAGTTGTTGTTCTTTTTTTCATGTGCAAGTGCAGCAGGATGTTTCCTCCCTAGCATTTCAATAACACCAGCTAAGCCTCAGTCCGTCTGAATAGCGGTAACAACATTGGGAGGGAGACTGGAGGGGGATAGACTGCTTACTTCTGAAGGGATCGAAAGCTGCCCATGTGCCTGGCGGATCACTGGCTGATAATAACGTAGCACAAAAGCCCAACACGCCACTAAATCCCCTGTCTGGGGCCGTTGGTGTGTCACATCAAGTCCCTCGGGCCTCTCCACACTGCATGTGCAGGCATGGGACGTCTTCTCTATTTTCACTTCATCTCCTTCCTCACATCACTAACATGGCTGGGAATGGCACATCATTTTCAGTTGACATTCACTGCAAATAGGAATTGGATATATGTGAATTAATGTGTGAAGAACTTTTATATCTTGAAGGCAACTTAACATCTAGAGCATCTCCTGCTTTTATTCTTTTTTTCTGGTTTTGTTTCAGCTTTGTTTTTTTGGTTTTTTTCTGGCTCCGGTTCAGGAAGATGACATCTCCTCTTGCTTCTTGGGTGTCTGCCAATCAGGTGCCAGTAAGGCTGTGTGATATGATGATATTGTTTGTACCCAAAAGAGGAATGTGGTTTAGGGTTATTGACTAAAACCCCACTACCAGCACTAGTGAGTGGACAGAAAATGTGCTACATCATGATGTGTATCTTTACCTGACGTGAAATTACTTTTATGAGCATTCGGGATTGAGTTCATGGCACAAAGCCCTAGCTGCCAGGGTGTGATGGAATAGCTGAAAAACTGACACGTGTAAATTTCCAGATCTGTAATGGAAGAGTCAAAGTTTCCTACTTGCTTGTGATGTTTCCTTTCATATTATGTATGTATGTGACTTTAAGAAGTCTGAGTACCCTGCAGATGGCCTGAACACTGTTGTCTGATAAAGAATGATGTTTTGGTTTCAGCTGAGAGATAGTGAGCAGCTCTCCGCCTCTCTAGCTTCAAGGTTATCTAAATGCATAAAATACTGTCTCATCTTTGCTCTGGGCTCATTTGTGAAGCTCACTCGTATGAATTAATCAGCAGATGCCTGAATTAAACTTATACAAATACAATTTTTGTGCTTCATTGAATAGAAATGACCACAGAAGATGTTGAACCAGGTCAGTTTTAAAGTAGTTTCCAGAAAATGTTTGCAGTGTCTTCTTATGGGGAAGAATGTGAATCTTTGAATCAAATTAAAAGTATGATTCTAGACTCTTCCTAGAGTGTTTCATGGAATAACTTTTATTGTGATCTGGTGCTTTAAGAAAAAAAGAACTGATTTGTTTCAAGGATTGTTCAACTAATTTAAAGATTAAGATAAAATTTATTGTGCAGCCCTAAATGCAAAATGCCGTATTGCCTCATTGCCCCTTTGTCCACAAATTATCCATATTTTTTTGTGCTTATCGTTGTATCTGCACCTCTATAGAATATCTGTTAGTTCAAACCTTATTCGTGAGGCCATTAAAAACCCTATACACCCAGAGTAACGTTTATATTGCATCAAAGCTGTTGTCACTAACTTCCGCCATAACATCTTAGATAATTGAGGAAGAGGCCCGGACAGTTTCCTCACTCATAGTTCCTTCCTCTCAGGCTTAGTTGTGTGCTACACTCATACATGACCAGTAGCAGCCTGCGGTGTGACAAGGTCAAAAGGAAACGTGTTAGCTGGCGCTCCACAGGAAAGCTACACCATCAATAGCAAGGAAAATGAGACTCTTGCCGTCCTTGAACCCTCCCCAAAGTTCTCAAGCATTTTATGACCTGGTTTCTGTCTTGGCCTCTTGTCCAACTAGGTCATAGCACTGCTTCCATAGATAGATGGTTGGTTATAAAACCTCCCTGTGCATGTGGTCCAGGCCATATCATATCATCCATGATGTCATTACAAGTGGGGGTAGGCAATCAACTGAAAATATTCTTAAAAAAATAAAAACCTCTCCCCTCTCTTGTGCATGTAATCAGTGTTTGGAAGAAATATACCACAAATTGTCAAAAACATTATCACACAAATATTAGGAATGAATTGGTAAACGTTTTGTAAAATACTAGTTTGGTGTTGGTTTAGCAGTGTTTCATGCAGTGGATTTGGAAGAGGGTGTAAGTAAGGTAACGTTTGTCATGGCGCAACACCTCATTGGCACATTACTTTCTGAAGTCAGGACACAAACAAGACCAGTCAGATTTTTGGTGGAGCAATCATCGTTGATTAATCTGCAGATGTTTTTCTAGATTAATGTGAACACTAAAACTAGTCAAATATAGCAGAAACCACAGTGTAAAAAACAGAGAAAGTCATGAATCCTCTGAGAATGCTGATCCGCACTTCTTGTTGATGATCTCTCTGCAGACCAAGCATTTGAACATTGAGGGCGTGTCTTTCTTTCCCAACCTTTTTGTAGTAGGTTATTTTTGTTTGCACGAATGGAACCAGTAATCTGTCTTCTATCAGACAGAAGTTGCTCAACACTGGCTTTACCTGACAGACTGGCATTGACGAAGTTACTTGTTACAAGTCCTTGTCTCAGAGGAATTGGACACCATGTAATTTCACTTTTTCCATTCATTATGTGGAGCGGTCTGTCCCTATAGAGCTTAGCCAGGCCAGACCTGTGATGTCACTGATAGCCCCCGCTGCCTGTTTTCTTCCTTGACCGTCCCACTGAAGTTGGCCTGAGCCTATGGGGAGCCAGACGGAGCCGAGCACGGAGGGGGATTAATTCTGCAGCTGCCCTGTTGTCGCTGTGAGTGCTGGTTACAGCATTGTGATCTGATAAGCGACTTATGGATGTTGCTTTTGCTTAACTTGGGGCCGTATCTATATCCCCCCTCGACTCTTCCCCTCATTCACGCACACGGTGAAGATATAGAGGGGATTCCTATGAATAGACTGCGGCTGCTTTCCCTTCTGAAATATTTATCTGGCATAAATGAATCATGTACAGATCTTTCTTTGGTGGTGATGAGCAGATATAAATAACACAAATGCCCCAGAAGGGCATGAGATTGAGAAATCCCAGATTTTGGATTATGTTCTGACTCTGGTGCAGGAGTGGAAGGCTCAGCTGCTGGTTTGCACCTCACTTTCCCTTAGGCACTTGTTACCGTGGCTTCACATTTCATACCTCTTGTCATCTTGCATTTTCTGTTCTCGCTGGAGAATGAGTTTTTCTACTGAGAGAGCTTGACTGGCATTCATTTGTTCATGTTAGATCAATGTCAGTAGCCCCAAGCTGCCCCCTTCATCCCATCCCTGGTGTTATTGATGAATGGTGTGGGAGCTTGTAGTTGTAGCCAGCTCACGTGTCCCCCTCATCTACAACTATTGACCAGCCTACAACTCTCTCAGGCTCATTAGTGCTTGTTCCCTCTCCCAGCAGCTACACTGGACCCTCTCTACCTATTTCTGAAGAGATAAACTTTGCTTTTTTCAATAAATATTACCAACTAGGATCAGTCGTACATGAAAAGAAGTTGTCAAATGCAGCACATAAATCTTTTATTACTTCCTCTAAGGACATCATGTGATCTGATTTGTCTTTTTTTTTATATATTTATATCACAAGGATAACTCAAAAACATATTCATGGATTCTGATTAAATTTTGTGGGATGGTGGAACTCAGGTTGAAGAAAAATCAGTTCGATTTTGGAAAGGCTCCAAAACTGATGTCCATTCTGATGGTGTCATATGGGCTTGGCAGAGGATTAATCCTTAATATGACGGCTGCCTTGCTTTTTTGTCTGTCGTTTAGCAGAACTTTGCAAAAGAAGAGTTTGTTGCGAATCAAGGATCAATATTATCGCTACTATTGTGTTATTTTTTTTCAGGAAATATTCCATGGACCTTTTTTTTTTTTTCTTTTAAAGAAAAAAAATAAAGGTTTTGTCTAATGCCTAAGGAAATAACAAACAAAACATCAATATCTGGAATAGTAGACTGTTCACATACAGACCTTGCTCGATTATTTTGCCATTTTTTTTATTTGTTAAAGAAGCTTAATTTAAGGTCAAACATGAATAGCCAGAATCCAATAGTGTTACTAAAAATATCTGGGCTACAATGGCAGTGTCCATTTGATCCTCTTACTTTAAAAACAAGGATTAATACTGCTGCCGTGACAGTGGAGAGCCATTACACTGGCCATATTTTGTGGATGGATTATCAACATCATCAGTCAGCTGGGGGAGGTCAGTTATTTGTGTGTGTTCTTTTAGCCCTGAATGTCACCAAATGCTTCACCGGGTCATATTGTTGAGTATGAGGTCATTATCGTTCCTGTCATTGCACCATTTGAGGCATTTAATCTTGCTTGTGTTGACAGTCATGGCGGCAATAATTTTACACCCTCACCACTTTGACCTGACCCAAGCTCATACATTATCACGCAAGACATCGTAAATCTGCGGATGATGGTTCTGACTTTAACCTGGTCGATGCACCCGCAAATATTCGGGTGTATTATGTTATTGCTCAGTTGTTGTTGTTGTTGAGGTGAACTCGAGCGTTTTGACTTGTGAACAAAAATGAGATTTTACGCTGAATAAAATATCAAGTTCTCTAATCTCATTATGAATTTCTTCGGATTTACTACAGAAGGAATTTTCCCGATAGCGTCTCTGGAGCCTGAAACACTCACAGAGGATAAAAAGACAGACCAGGGAAGACCGGCACACCATGCCGTTTTTTTCCCATCGGGCAATTTCTTCAAAATACATGCTCCCTTGTGACTATTGTTGCACCAGTCTGTCTGTTGGCTGACACAAGCAATAATCCTGACATCTGGCCTACATTCAAACTCATTACGACACTTGGTGGCATTGATCCCTCCTCTAGAGGCTTCCCCTCCAGTGCTGGGTGCTCCTGCTCTTTACTCCTTTATCTGGCTCCTTGGTTCTTTTTTTCCCCCTCTCTTCTCTGTCCTTGCATCCAACAATGTTTTATATAGCCACCGTGTTAACATGGTGAGGGGGTATAAAAGATGTAGTTATGAAACAGAATATAATGCTGCTTAAGAATTGTGGGTGTGCGCCCAGTTTCCCCCGTTCTTTGGTTCCTTATTGACGTCAGAGTTGCTGAGCTGTGACGAGACTGCAGTTAATGAAATTAGTGCCGAGAAAATGCACAGTATCCACGGAGGAATATTAGGAGCAGCTCCCACTGAGACATTTGTGAATGACTGCATTATTCACAGAGTGTGTGAGAAAGCAGGGAAACAAGGTGGTTATTTTGGGAGGGAGATTCCATACAGTAGGAGAGACTATTTTAATGATGGGATCCTCTCCAGCTATCACCCCTCTGCCCAGCTCCCTGGACCGTGCTGGCTGCTGTGTTTAAATATATCGAGGGTCACAGTTCCGTTGCACGTGTAATATATTTTTCTGTTTATTAGCTCTGTATTTTGATGTCAAACTGTGCCAACAGTACTGCAGACTGTCCTTTCGTTGCATATTCTACTATAAATGTTGGATGCTGGAGTAGTATTAGACCCATATTTCTCTTCTGAAGCCCAGCTGATCCTGTTTTTGCCTCAGCTCATGTAATCCAATTAAAGTGTTAAATATGCAGCCTTTAATTGGCTCATGTGCTAGTAGCCATAGGTTGTACAGACTTGACAGTCACATCCATGAACTGGTCAATAGGCCTTAAAATCCTCCCGCTTTCAACTTGTTGTCAGAAAAGTAGGAAACAATCTCGTTGAACTACAAAAAAAGAGACCACAGTTGTACCTCAAATATTCATCATGGAGGCGCTAGCGTTTCACTATATGTAACATAAGCAATCTTTAAACTGTTTGATCTTTGTTTTTGATTACATATTTGTATCACATCATCTTCATCTTGTTTTATGTGGTCTAGTCAGTTCAAAGTCACAGCATTTTTATCTTAAATTAGTCAAAGAAAACCTTAATTTTACTGATTTTAGTCAGTGAAAAGTGACCTAGATTTCTTTGTGCTGAGAATAAGGTGTGTTATGGTTTTAAGACATCTGATTTGAGTTTTTTTTGACATAAAGGGATATTTTCTTTTCATATTTAAGTCTCAGTTTACTGGATGAAATCTGAAAAAGGGTTGTGTGAACTTTATTATATGGCGTCAGTTTGGTTAATCGTGGAACAAAACTGTTTCGTTTGGGTGTTCGCCATCGTAATACTTCGTTGAAATAGAGATCAGTCGCTGGTCCATAATGTGACACTGCAGTTATTACCAAAACTTTAAAAGAAAATAAATCTCTGGTACAAAAGCTGCAAAAAGGAGCATTCTAAAGGACCAAGTTAAGCAGGAGCAGTACCAGCTGCAACTGGTGCATTGCAGCACCTGGCAGGACACCACGCTGGCTCCTGCTGCGAGGGCTCATCCTGAACTCACACACGCAACATCAATCATAGCCGCTCAGCCAGCTCTCTGGCTTGCTTCTTCTTCACACTGGCCATATGCTGCAGTCACCAACTATGCCAGCTCCCGGTTTCCACTTGTCATTATAGACACTAATTCCTTCATTACCCTTAGCCTAGCTTCACAAAGATGTGGCTTCTCCTTAACTTTCTCTGCAGGGTTTGTCCCTTGTTACAAGCTGATGTCTCTCGTTGACAGACTATTATTATTGACATTGTGTTGGACAGTCTGAAGTTGGGAGTTTGTTGCTTCTTTCCTTGAGCTCTTGCTTTGACTTGTGCTACATGATTTGAATGTGTTTATTCTAAGTTGCTTTGGATGAAAACATCTCTCAAATGAATAATACTGTCATGAAAAGTAAAGTAAGAAGAAACGTAAATTCATCGCTCAAAATTGGAGGTTCTATTTTTTCCCCCAAATTCTTTGGAAAGCTTTTTGTTTTATCACTTCATACCTTTTAGAATGTTCTAAATTAACTTGAATCTTGAAGATAGAAGGTAGAGAAAGAAGAGAGAAATTGTAATTACGGTGTGTTTGTGTTCAGACTCAGCCTGCATGCCTTTGAGAAAATGTCCTTTCTTTCACCTTTATTCAGTGCTGTTACTCATTCCCAACCACCTGTCTTCCCACTGTTACTGGGCGGGATCTTGGTTGGAGGGACAATTTCAATTTTGGATGAGAAGAAGGGGGCAGGACCTAGTGATGGGCAAAGAGGAGGCAAGGGAACTCCTCTAGGAGGTGGCCTGCTTTGTCAAAGTGGTATCAGTAGGTCACCTCTGCAGGAATATCGTCTTAGCCCGTCGTGGCACAACATTGCAGCGCCTCAGTGTCAGATTTGATGAGGTCGCGTTTCTATAAAATCTCACCTGGCATGAAAATACCTTTTGATATTTCCTCTGCAGTTCAAAAATTCAACCTCAATCATTGCTCTGTGGTTTCGTCTACTGGTTCGATATGATTCTGATTAGCATTTTCAAGTTAATTACAGGTGTCGTTGAATCTCACTCGTGTTTACATGCGATGCAAATTCGAAAACAATCAACTCTGGAGACCTGGCTGGAGTGAGATGCCATGAGCTTGATCGTACGCTCGTTTAATCACATGCACATATTTAGATGTTTAGACTCTGGGTTTAAATGCTGCCTTCACATGTGACGAGAGATTTATAGCCTGACTACGCTGCCCTCCACCCATGTAAGACAATACCCCCAATATTAGATATGGGCTATTTTAAAATTCTGTGCCAATATATTGTCTGAACTGGAAAATGTACATGAATACAGTACATGGGCTCTGTTTATACGTACAATGTTACTGTACCTCATTCTCAAACCAAAGACATGCAAGGTGACAATCTGCTTATTGGGAGCAATTAGGGCTTCAATATGTAGCAAGGGCGCTTCATCCGGGGATCGAACCTGATTACCAGACCGCCACGCTACCACATGAGCCCTGCTATTGACCATGGTGCGCCCTCACCACAATATGCTGCTCTTTTTGAGTTGCAGAACCGTTGACCTTTTGCCGTGATAAACATTATGTAATAGATAGTTAGGAGTTCACGCTCACTTTTTCAGGCACAAAGTCACAGAGGTGGACACGGCTAGCTAGCAAGACTGGGAGAGTAGAGAGACGTAAGCAAGTACATGATGTCAGATTTGGAGGAGAGACCTCAGGATTACCTGCACTTGCCTCACTGTTTTTTTTTCCTTTCTTTTTGTGACAAGAAGGTTTGTTCAATTTTTTTTTTTTAAACATTGATATCCACTTCAATTCGTGGGGTAGTTGGAGGACCTATGTGCCGTGCAATATTCAACATTTGTAATGAGCATGTACTTTGGGGCCTTTTGCCTGTGATGTTATCGTCTTTGATGTTGTGATGAAATCATCTTTAATGTTGTAACAATGTTTTGGCGTGATTACTGTTGAGGCAGTGTAAGACTGAAGCTGAACGCACGTGTGTGGTAACACTGGTCGAGACGATTCAATTCATCCCTGAAGGGCAAGTGAACAGCAAGCAGTACAGGGTAAAATAGCAAATTCGAGGAAAAGAACAATACTCATATTATACTGTGCCGCACTTACTCGTTGTCTATATCACGCTGTGGACATGGTGTGTGTAGTCTAAATCGGTGGTCCCCTGGTTTTGTCAATGATACATGGAAGAATCCCAGCTGTCGTGTGCAGGAAGTTTCCCTCCTGAAGCAGAGGGCACCACTGGTTAAGCTCCTGTTGCTGCCTGGATCCATGCACACCCCTTTGCCACCACGCTAATCCAATAAAGCACCTATGCTGCTCTGACGTCCGGGTGGGCTCTTGCATAACTAGAGCTGGGATAGCCAACCCATGTTTACCCCGGTGACCAAATGTCTACAGGGGGGGCCGGTTATTTTTAGCCCCAGAGCACTTGCTAAGGGGAGAGACTATGGGAAGACGATGGTGGGAAGAAGGAATGTTTGGCTGTCACTCTTCAGTAATCCTCTCTGTGAAGCCAAGTGAATCATTAAAATAACAGCAGCTGTAATGTAAGATTCTGGCTTTGTGTAACATGAGTGAGAAAGTGCAAACAGTAAGGTGAGAATAAGAGCCGGAAAAGGAGCGGAGAAAGTGGGAAGAGTGACTTTGAAGACTGTCAGCCTTCTATTTTGTTTCGTCTCATGGAGGGAGGGAGGGAGGGAGGGAAGGGGTGGGGGGATCTTTCCATTTTAAACTCCCCGGTATTATCTGTAGTTATGGAAGCTATGTTTGCCTCACAGCACCGAACACCACCGCTGCAGCACACTGAGGAAGGCTTTCCCTCTCACTGGAAAACATGCAACTCGAGCGTCTGAATACTGGCGAGTTGTACAGTGTTGCTGGGTTGGTCAATCAAGTCTTATCAATCATATCAACACAAACAGCTGTTTCTACATATGCAAGCAATGACCTTTGATTTCAGAATGGATGACCAGTTGATAAAATTATTTGCACATTATCTTGACGTATTGGGCCTTTTCTCTTTGTTGTGAAGGCATGTAGAAGGTGAAATGTTCATCTAATTGTCTACACGATTCAACGCCTTTTATATGTCTTTTCTCTGCCAGCTGGAAAGTCTGCAGAATGCTGTGTATCGATCTGTGAATAGCTGGAATGGAATTTTATGCAGCTGCTTCACTTAGATGTGTTTGATTTCCAGCTGATTTCTTGTATGGCCAGTGTGGATCTTGCCTTGATTATATCATCGTTACTGTGCGTCACTCTATATCAAATAGAAGTTCTTTTGGTGCGACGACTCAAAGTGGCATCCATGACTGTTGTAAGCAGCCTGTGCATGTTGACTGGACATCGTTGCTAATGGTAAGAAGCAGAAACGGTTCTTTCCACTGTGAAGAGTGTGTGTTTTTGAAAGGAAAAAGGGAATAAAAATGTGATGCGTGCTAAGCATCTCTGCGACCCACGTACTGCACAGCCATCATTTGATGTGCTGGTGGAGCCAACGTAGCTCCATCCCACTTAGTTGAACTTGGTGGGAGCAGAGCCGAGCAGAGTTTATCCTCAGGAGGATCCAAACATCTAGGAGGGTTCATCAGCACTGACTGTGTAATGGTGGCTTAAGATTTTTTGATGAGATCAAAATTAGGGATGTATGAGATATGTATCGACCCCAACTGTGCAGAAATGATATAAATACTGTTAAGATTAAGGTCCTGTATGGACGGTATCTCTGTATTGTAGTAATAATACTCCAGCAGAACCACACTTTATCTCCAGTCACTGGCAGGATGTTCCCAGGAAATTCTCAGCTCTAATCAAACTGGGAAACCGAACATTTTCCAGTAACTAATGGTCTCAGAGGGTTGTCAGAGTTAGATGCTGAAATGTGAACTCCCACGTAATCCGACTGCATGAACATGTACTGGCAAAAACGATTATTTCCTCAAGATAACTTCATTCTGACATTCACTTGGAGTGAGTAAGAGGGTTTTTTCCTGAGTGATTATCTTTGAAAACACGAGATGAGATCTTTTTGAGGTCATATGAGGGTTTGTGATTCTCTCACTCTGATAAATTATGTCCAAATGAAAATGTATTGAAATGCTTTTTATGTGGAGAGATGTTGAGAATTTAATTCTTTAAAAACAATGATCATTTGGACATATGCTTCCAGATTAAGTCAGTATCAGGTGGAGTTGACGCCATTTTTTTTTCCTGCTAGGGAAGTGACTTTTGAGGAACACTGATAAGTTATTCTTGTGTTGGTTGCTGTGCTTTAGCATGTGAATGTTAGGTTTCTTGTTTTGGTCATTTGGTGAGCTGTGTGATGCTAGCTAGTGTGAGCCATGATGGCCGAACGTAATCTTGCCCGCTGCATTTGACATCCTTACATTCCCTTCATGATCTGGTGGTGTAAATCTTCTGGCAATTCATTTTTGTAAGTGTTGGTCACAGGGAGATACCAGATTTATCTTTTTACACAAGGTCCGCCAAACTCTACTTTTTAATTTACTCCCAAGTCTTCTTCTTGGACTCTGGAACCAAACAAAGAAAACTCTCTGATCACCACTAACAACACCTTTTCATTTTACAGTTCTTCTTTTTTTATTGTTCAAGAAAGGTTTTGTTTTTATAGAATTAGAATTTCTTTTCCCATTTCTCTTCAGGGTACGAAAAGACGGACGACGTGTCAGAAAAGACATCCTTAGCTGACCAAGAAGATGCCCGACTGATATACCTCAACCAGCCGCAGTTCACTAAGTTTTGCAGCAATCGTGTCAGGTAAGGAGATGTTTCTTAAAATTTACTGTATGTTCTGATGGAGAGGAATTGTTTACTGTAAGACAACATTGAATTACTGTATTTATAATGTGTTGGATGAACAGGGAAATGACAGATTTAACGGTCTGGTATTTATAACCCACGTGGAATGTTTTTTGACCCTCATCATATTTCCGGTCGATGCTGTAAAATTCTCACAGTCCATGTTTAATAGCCTCGTGTGATCAGTCCTGCATAGCTCCCAAGCATTGCTAAAGTTGGACCACAGAGAGGGTTGTTGGAGTTGATTTCCAACCTATACCAGCTGCTATCCTTCTATGCATCGTCCTGCACTCGGGTGGAAATAACTTTGCAAGCAGCAATTTCACTCCGGCACTTTCGTCAGAGGAAACAAAGACTGTCCTCTGTGAGATTTACAACAGAGGATGAGCACAGAAATTTCAGATATTTCATGTGCAGCTATTTAGTAAACGCTCCTGCATCATTCCCGTGTTCTATCAGGTATCATCCTGCTTTTACGGTGTAATTATGCAATGCAAATATTATTTCCTCAACCACTAAATTAGTCCTCATCTACTGCTTCATAAATTCACAAAATTCCATTCTTTTCAGGGACTTTGCCATTTGTGTGAATTGCTGCTATTTTTGACTTATTAATGGCAGCCCTAAGGCCGTTTTTGTGCTTCATCGTGACCTGCAGCGTAAGTCGCCAGTTTACCTTTAGCCCTACATTAACCTTCAGAGGCTGAAGTTTAACAGTGGAATTAAAGCTGCTTTGACTGGGTAGCTGCTGAACAAATGTAATCCTGGGGCAGATCTCCCAATAACAAGCCATCTTTAAATTTAAGCACCTTTCGAGCATATATTGTTGAAAAAAATAATTGCACAGACTTCACTCCACTATTAACTCAAATGCTTCATCTAAAATATAATGGTATTCTACCTGCTTGATGGGATTTTTAACTGGACAGCCTACTGTTAAGACGTTCACAGTGGATTTTGAGGTGAGGGGCTGTACAGGCATCGCTGCTGCGCTGGTACTGTCATGCTGGCACCCTCAGCTGTGTGATATTTGAGTAGTACCTGCTAGAATTCTGTTGTGCTTTAGTATAGATATTCCAAACTCGCCCCTTTTTATCCTCTTGTTTCTCTTTGAGGATCACGCTGCTTTTAGCCTTAAAGGTCAGGATTGTTGGGTCAGGCGGTCCTCTGTCAAGGAATATTACTGTTAGCATTCCTCCTGCATGAGCAGCCTGAGATATGTGTGTGCGTACAAAGACACACAAGCCGAACAATGAATGAAGAAATCTGAAGCGTGCAGTAATGATGATAGGTCAGCTTTATGGTTTCATGTCGCAAGTAACACGGGCAAGCTGATGTGATGCATGAAGAATGTTTTCCTTACTGAAATGACTCAACTATGGCTGATTCTCCGTGAAATATATTTTACGATAAAATCAGGAAAGGCTTATAATATAAATGAAAGACAGCTTCTGAAAGACTCATTTTTTTAACTGCCCCAGCTATTTAAAAAAAATCGTCCTCTAATTTCAGCTGTGTAATGTTAATGAGCACAGTCTGTTTAAATATTATTAGAATTTGTATTTCTATCAGAAATAAGTTTATCGGATTTTCCTTATAATTTATTCATGGGGTCCCAGTCGCTAGTTACAATTTTTTTTTCATTATAAGGATGAGTTCAAGTTACAAACTGCTCCATGAATTGAGGTATGTGTTTGGGCGTGGCTAGCAAGTGATTGACAAGCCTGTACCACAGCAGGATGGATCAGGACGGAAGTTCTCCACCAAGGCCCTCTTCCAAATAAATATACACTTCCAAAAGGACTGACAGTAGTTATGTGCAGCATTGGGTGTACTCTAATAATTCTAGAAGTTTTATTGCATTATTTGAACCGTAAAGTACCCTTTTTTTTAATTAATATAATTTCTGTGAACTTTGTACACTATGTGGCCAAAACATTTTCCTCCCAGTTTAAAAAAAGAACAGGTTTTAGTCAGCTCTGGATCTCATATTTGCTGTGTTGGATTGACTGGGGCTCTGAAAGTGACCTGTAGGAGACACAAACAAACAGGTTGTGTGGTGAACGGTGAATATAATCCGGTTTACAGACTAAAAAGAACCATTACAAGGTCTTGCTTTCCCTTTCTCATTTCCCACCTGCAGAATATGTCACCACTCACTCCCGACACCCAAGCAATACGTGTGCATATGTGTGTGTCTGATGCATGTCACCAATCACAACAGACGGGCACCCTGCTCTCGCTATTATATGTGAGGATTGTTTGTTCAGCTGTGCTGGTTGCTGTAATATAAAGGGGATTCATGGATGAGATCTGGCAAACAGGAGCGGCTGTACAAACCATTTTGCTGCCACGTATCTCTGAAAACTGAACGTGTGCGTGCGTGCATGTGGAGGATATAAGGGACAGCTGAAGCTCATATAGACCCGAACACATCAACTCAATGATGCACGTGTTGTTTTTCTTAACTGCACACAATCATTGAACCACATTGGTCTCACCATATGTCTTCTGCTGGTTGGCTCGTTGATGTATTTTGTTATCCTAAAGGCATATATTAATAAAATAACTAAACCTGAAACATGAAGTGTTGCTGCTGGTGTGAATGCATCAAGCACAGATGCAGTTACGTATCATACGGGTGAACAAGAAGTCTTTCACTTGTCCAACCAGCTCACCTTTGTGTCTGCAGTGGTGTTTATACTTGAAATATCTGCTCTGAGTCGCCTCTGTGGGCAAACAACAAGGTTTTCATTATAGCAAAAAGGGATGCATCATAACAAAGGCAGATATTGGTCAGTTTTTAAATATATTGCTATCGGTCTGATCACAGGTAGTGGTAGTATCGTGATTAGATTCTTTATTTTTGCTCATTGTTATTTATGATGAAGCAACAATAAATAAAAGGCCTTTTTTAAAATGTTTCAGCTGTAAAGAAGAACGTAATTCGCTCCTGATACTCTGAAAATATCGTCTGAATCAGTTGTAAAATATCAGCTGGTGCATCCCTGTTTGCAGCTCCTCTTCTGCTTGCTGTTTATAGTTTTAGCAGCTTGAATCAAATTTGTCTTTTCAAACAATTTAGATATATATTTGAATATTTGTTGACAGCCCTGCTAAGCTTCTATTAAACTCCTTAATTGACGTAAATGGAGTCCACTAAATACCAGCCAGACTTTGCTCCGTGCTCTGTTCTGACAGGCCCTTCATCAGGTTCCTCGCTGAGGCTGGTATTACATTCTACCGCTGTCAGAACAATGCCCTGCTCCTGCTCACTTGCTTTCACTCTGTCCCTCTCGCTCATCATAGGCAGCCAAGATGAATGGAAAACTCTCCTTTTGAATGAATTCAACTCCGTCCCACTTTACATTGGGCTACAAGTGAAAACGTGCTTGTCAGATGTGATTCAGTCCTACAGGGATATAACTGTGCTATTGCTAACATTAAACTCCGTATGCTTAGGCCCTTTAGATGAGTTGGAGGCTACGCTGACTGATCTGCCTCTATGTGTGTGACGGTGCTTGAGTGTGTGTGTGAGTAAGTAAAGTGTTATTGCCAGTGGCCCGGCATACGTCATGGCGTTTATCTTGGTTCAAAGTGGCTGTTCTGACTGGCCCTTTCACGCAGTTGTAAATCAGACAGCTGCAGGTCTTACCGAGGGGCTGATGAGGGCTCCGCCAGCCTCCATATACCAGCTCCACCCGTAACCCCCTGATCCCACTGCAACACACCGCATAGCTCACGTCTGCCACTAGCTTTTTACATCCCCTCTGCAATCTCCCGTCTTCCTCCTAATTATTCTTTATGATCCTTGAGTGGCCCCGTAGCTGCTGTTTATCAGTCACACACATAAATATAGAGGAACCTGTCCCTGCAGCACTAAAGACTTCCTAGTTGGGCTCTCTTGCTGCGAAGAAGTGGTAAATGTGCTCTAGCGGTGTGCTATTTACACTGGTTATTTTCATCATCTGCTATAGCTGTTAACAATTTCATCATTTGATTTGTAATATTTGGGGAAATAGTGGCTTACTGATCGTGCTTTGCAGAACTGCGATGTTCTAATTCACCACCACTGAAAAAAGGGACGTACAGCAGCAGCAATTAAAGCGACCACTAACCCACCAATGCCTGGCAGTCAGCTGACATCACTCGGCAAGTAAAATCCTGTTGCTAAAAGTGCTATAAAAGCTCTGCAAGTAAAAAGTCAATAATTTATCAAAACATTTAGTGCTGTAGAGCCGAGGTATTTTCAGGAGTGTCAGCCAGAGCGCATAAATAAAGGATGGGTTTATTCTAACTAACTAAGCCCTTTAATCACTCTGTTTACCGCCCAATGAAAGCAAAGTGTTTTAGGCACAAACATTAAAAATAATTGTTGGTTTGCGCCTTCATTTGTGCAAAATTTGTCATGTAATTTGCCATTGTCACCGATCCGTGGCTTCTCATGTGTACCTGATTGGATGGATTCTGCATTTAAATCACGATGAAAACTTTAGAAACTATGAAGGATATATTTCTGTTCGTAGAAATGCTATTTTATGACAATCTCAGCGTCCGTTGTGATGCTTTGCTGCAGATTGTCTGAATTTTTAACATCTATGTTGCCAGGTTGACGTCATAAAAACTGCTCCTGTTATTATGAAAATTTACCATGTTGTTTGTTTCTGTCTCTCTTCCATGGTTCCACCCATCACCTTGTTTGCCATCGATCCCTTGATCGGATCTTCAGCACAGCCAAATATAATGTACTCACCTTCCTCCCCCGGTTCCTCTACTCCCAGTTCAGGAGGGCAGCCAATGCCTTTTTTCTCTTCATTGCGCTCTTGCAGGTGAGATGTGGTGTTGTGTCAGCCTCTACTGTACGTGTTTGTCCGTTACAATCAGTAGGAAGCAGAAACTCCAACCTGAGATACATAGATGTGAATACAAATACACTCATGGAAAAACCACCTTATTAATGTCACATCACAACTCCTCTCACCTTCACTTCCTTCATTCTTTCCATTAGTATGCCAGTTGTGGTCTGTTGTTACCGTTTACTGTGACCGAGACACGTTTCCAAAGGTCACGTCTCTAATTTCATAGCACATGCCACACACACACACACACACACACACACACACACACACACGCGCACACACACACACACACGCACATATGAATAATACATGCATTACTTTGTGCTTCTATTATAGGGAAGCAAGATTTACCTGCAGGCTCAACAAATTATATATAATAAGGCATGTCTTGAAAATGCATGAGGTGCAGTGGTTGGTCATGTTTTTCACTGCATTTATGCTTTTCACAGCTGTACAACAACCACACATTCCTTTTTAATTGTGTGGAGGAAAAAAAAGAAGATCCAGAGCCACCGATAGAGTAATTATGTTGAAGTAGCGTTAAACGAAATCACGAGAGCTAAAGAAATGAAAAGCCATTGAAGAGAAGCCATCTAAGCTATCTAACTGTTCACCAGCATTTGAGTCCCTACAATCTGAAATCTTAAAAATATCTAAGGCTTGAAAGCGAGAGCTGAGGACCAAGAGTGTGAAGAAGTTGTCCTTTATTCTCGCATGTTCATTGTTCAGCCAAGTTTGTCCTCTGCATTTAAGCTGTCCTCAGCAGTAGCGTCTCTGCTTTTTTTTGTGAGAAATGTGTGTTTGTTTATTTTAAATCCTCTCGTTGGATTTTACAGTAATTCATCATTAGATGTTGAAGCCAAGGGTTTAGGCTACCTGGAGGCAATGGTATTGACAAATATTTTAGCTAGCTGGCGGCAGGAAATGGAACATGCCAGCCATTCTATCAATGAATGGACAGATGTAAAAGCAGAGATCTGTTCTTGGACATCTTGATCAAATACAGCTGCAATATGTCAAACTCCAGAGTCTTGTTAAGATAAAAAACAAACAAACAAATGAATCCCGGATTTTTGTCTCCCGGTGTCTCATTGTGTAATAATAACAAATGATTTATGTTGGTTAATTTGTAATTATTTCTTTCCACCTGGACGTTTGGACTTAAGCTCTGCCTCTTTTTCATAGTTATTCCTGGAAGAGGTAAATACCAGGAATCGCTTTCAAAGGAAAGGAGGTGTAGAGATGATCTTGAAACTCTTTCTTACTCATCTGTGTGGAAATGAACTTTTCCTGAGCAGGAAGTTTAAGTGTCCAGCTCATTAGTCTCTTCTAGGGTTCTGACTTCTTCCCAGGAGCAGCAGTCATCCACATGGTTTCGATTTAATCGCTAACAGATCATAGAACAAAGACTTTTTTAGCAGGAAGGACATTTGCAGCTGTTTGCCTGAGCAGGTCAACATTAATACCTTCTAAGCACACCGGAAGCCTCAACTGCCAATCACTACTTCATGATTCAAAGGAACCCAGATCCTTGTCTTGTGTTCAAAGATGAGAAAAAATATAAAGAGGGAAGGTTAGACGAGACACGGATCCTGTCTTCACCGATATTCCTGCAGACGGTGTAGCTCTCGATAATGAGAACTTGGAGGAGGGGAAAGGGCTCTAGTCTGTGACCTTGAAGTTGCAGCTTTGAAAAGCATCCAGTGAATCTTCATTACCTGCCCTGCCGATGTTGCAACCTTAAATAAAACATCTATGCAGATGAGGAAGGGGAGAGATCAATTTCGTTCAAGTTTCCTTTGAACACTATAACAGTGACGGTCTCCTGTGGCCCTCACTTGGCTCAGAGTTGCATTTTAATTTTTAGAAGACTGGAATAGCCAAATAATTACATTCAGCTGTAAGGAAAGGATTATAATGTTAGACAATAGTCGCTTTTGCAGGATGATATACCTCCCTCATTGGAGTTTGCATTTATTTCTGAGTTAGAGCAAAGGTGCTGGACATTTACATATAAATGAATGTCCTTTACATTCAAGCTCCTGCCAAATGAGCTCAAACACTCGTGATTAAGACTATCACTGCCAATATATTTCACATTATACGTTTCATTTCTAAATCTGCTCTCTAGTGACCGATCATTTCAGATGTCAATATCACTGAAAACACACAGGAACTAAATTCACGTGTGACTGTACAATAATGATTTATTGAGACTTTTTTGTTGATAGGGTGGCTTCCCGTATTTTTGTTGTATTTCAATGCAAGAGAATCCCTAAATGTCAGATAATAATATTTTATTATGTCCTAAAAAAAGAAGGCCAGATTTGGTTTGTTGTTCATTAATTTTGTCTCTGTTTTATTTCAGCAAATCCCAGATGTATCTCCCACCGGTCGCTGGACAACTCTGGTACCGCTGCTCTTTATCCTGGTAGTTGCGGCTGTCAAGGAAGTCATTGAGGATTTGGTAAGAAAACTCAACATTTTCTTTGGTACGGCTTTGAGTTTGAAGTTAGGAGACACTTGTGTGGTCAGAAGATACAGTAAATTTGTCGTAGAGTCATGAAAAGTGTCTTGAGTCAGCACAGGTACGCGAGTTTTCCCTGCAGCTAGTAGATGTGAATCAGTCTGAAACGGCATGTTTAAAGATGACCGCTCAAAGAAAATCAGCAATTCAAAGAGGAACCGACTGAAAAATATGTGCTCATCCTCCCACACACCTCCGAGGATTCTGCTGCCGTGATTCATCACTGTGCAGCTCTCTCACAACAACTAGAAACGACTTTTTCTTCTCATCTGTGTCATCATGATATTTTGCGGGAAATGAATGCATTTTTTTTTTAAACGCGCTGTTCCATAACGTTAAAAAAGAAATTTAACTAAAAGCGAAACATTCCTGTATATCTGGACATAAGTAGAATTAAAGGAGAAATAAAAGTATTAGAATCCAATGAAAGTCTTAAAGGTATAAATTGTCTCAAACCAGGTGGCCAAACTTTAATGGAAACATAAACACCTTGACTGACTGGCCTTGAGATAATTTCCGTTAGAAATTGATGCTAGATAAATTAAAAAAAAAAAAAGAAAAGAAATTTTTTTAATAGACTTGTCACCACGAATTTTGTTTCAGTTGTTTTGATAAACTTTTATAAACAGATATTTGTGTTCTAAAAAAACATTCTTCATTCAACAGCAAGGTGTGTGAGGTTGTGCAGATGTAAAAGCTCGGGCTGTACACATTTTGTGCAAGTATGCAGAATTTGTATCCTCAATCTGTCAAACCCTTTTTGAATTTTACAGTAATTTTCATTGTAGGTCAGTAGTTCTCTGTTAAATGCCCCCGCCCCCCCCCGCCGTCCCGTGACAGCTGAGCTCCTCGCTGTGGAGCAGAGAGGAGGCAGTGACAGTTACATGGCCACAGCAGGAGACTTCTCAACATATAGGCACACAGTTAGGCGAGGATATGCGCACGTGCATGCGTGCACACACACACTCACACTCACACACACACACACACTCACACTCACACGCACTCCAGATTCACAGCTGTGCCTGCTGCCCCCCCAGTGCTCACCCAGTCAATTAACCTATATACCGGATGCAAAAAAAGGCATTTAGTATGGACAAAACAACTGTTTGCCTTTGAGCATGGCTCAACTGTGGAACACATGCTGTAATAAAATGTGCTGGTGACTTATTAAGAAAAATATATTTCAGAAAGATGTTGTTTTTGGTAACTCCTCTTAATATGGGGACATTAAGGGCTCCATAATTATCTTTTTGTTGTTGTTGAGTAATCTGCTCAGGTGCGATCCAACCAGAGAGTGATGCATTTGACTGTATTGCAGTGACCCTGCAATGCGATCCTCCATGCAGGTCTCAGTGGACAGTTACGCTATACTAGCCTCTATCTGCTGCTGAAGGGACCAGCACAGCAGTTTTTCTCCAGGCCTGTTGTGAAAAACATGCCAAGCAAGTAGTGATGACTCTCTGTCTTCATTGCTGAAGGTCACCTGCAAACGCACACATCTCTTCTCTCACAAGTTGACCTGACAGGCACCACGTTGACCCCTAACTTCATGAATCATGCACATGTACTGTACAGCATGCATCTTACCTTGTTGACCTCCTCCACTGCAGCAGAGCGGAGCGAGGAATGGCTGTGCTATATATAAGGAACATTGCACTGTTGTGAAAACACTGTCAAGTCACCTGATAACAGCCATTTTTAGGCCTGGAAAAGTTTGGGAAAAGCATCTTTTAAAAATATTCATGAAATTTGCATCAAAAACATTTGTTTATTTAAGTACATAAGGTTCAGTTTAAAAATTAAAAAATTTTGGTTCCTATTTTTCACATGTACACAGACACTCCAGGAAAAATGGAAAGTTGGCCTCAAAGTCACGGAGAAGTCAGGGAAGTCTCATAGTAACTAGGACACACCCAGAGAGCACATTCAGTCGCTCCACCAAGGAGGCAAAATATGAACAAATATCAAAATCTCTCTTTTGAAAAATAGATAACCTTTCTAGACAATGATCCGTATCATCTGCAGCTTAATATTTATCGTTCTATCAAAAATACCTAGCCTCAATGTTTGTTTGTTTTTTTCAAAATATTCTGATATTTTTCTGAAAAATAAGGATGATTTCCAGAAACAGATATGTTCTTCTTTCTACCATTTCACATGGACTCCAGGAATTTGTTAATGAAATTTGTCTTGGACATGTCCAGAAAAATGGCACTCAGGGTCCAGGGTCAACAATTTGGTCCAGATCAGCTCCTACAGTTACTTATTCCGTGTATGTGTACACTCATCTTTCCACCAAATGTAATCAAAAGCAGTCCATTTTGTGAGATATCCTGCATACAAACAAACGACGTGTGTCTGATTGTCAGGGTTAATACAAAAATGTGTGCCAGCTCAGATTAGACCCCTTGTGTGACCCATCCTTTCAAGCCAGATGGAAAGATATCGAACTCTTGACTCTGTTTGACCCTCCAGTACAAGCAGTACTACCTCACAAACATCTAGAAGGATTTGTAGATAAGGTACAGAACCCATGGATCAGGGTGCAGTTAAAGATCTGGGATATGATAAGTGACGAGTAAAAATTAAGTAATAAATTACAGATAATCCAATGGTGTGCCTATGATCCTGTGTTTAAGCCTAATAAAAAAGACAAGGGTTTTAAATCATGGATTTTTAAAAGGAATAACGACATACGACTCTCTTACAGAAAAGGGACAATTTAAAAACTTTGAAAAGTTGAGAGAAGTCTGTGACCTTGAAAGAAATGATTTTTTAAGATTCCTCCAGGTGCCTAATTGGTTCGAGCATATTAGAAAGGAAACAGACCTTAATGACCTGATATTGATAATTCTTATTGATGCTTACCAAAGTAAATTCATTAAATTTCCAAAATTTCTAAGGGCCTGTGGTCTAAAAAGCCCCATAGTACAGGTTATGTTTAGGAAAAATGGGAGAGAGAGGGTAATCCATTAATACCTGAAGAGGATTGGCTTGACATTTGCCAGTCCCAGTGGAAATGTACTGACTCTCATGTATGGCGGGAGTTTGGATGGGAATGTATGGTTCGTTTCTTCATCACACCAAAACAAAAGGCACATTTTGCTGGAGGGGAAAGCTACATACTGGCGACAATGTGGACACCGGCTTCCCGGTACATCCACACTGTCTCCAGTATGTATTATACCATACTATATATACCATTGTATTTTGTCTGAAAGTAAGCAATGTACTACAACTCTCTCAAAAAGTAAAAATAAAAAATGTTAAAAAAAAATAAAAAATGTGTGCCACCCCCTGCGGGATTCTATGAGCCAAAATGCGGTTCTGGGAATGCCAGGGTTCCGTATTAACAAATAAAACTTGACGCAGCTTTGAACAGCCAGTGAAACTCAGATGAGAGCAGCAGTTCAAAGACCAACTGAAAATGCTGCTATTGCCTTTCAACCTCCTTCATGGCTGCTCATCAAGGTTTCTATTGAGGCCACATTAGCAGGTTAATCAAGGTAACATTGCAGATGCTGTTCTCTTTTATCTTCTTCTGCTTTCATCCCACCCCCCTTCTGCTGAAGTCTACAGAGGCCTGATACTGCAGTATTTACACATAACCTCCTGTGTGCTACTCACCCTCCCTCCCCCGCACCGTGATTACACCCATCATCATCATAATACAGTATCTCCCCTTTCCTGTGTGACTGTTGGAAGAGAAAGAGGCAGCCAGAAGCTTAGAGATAATGTAAAAAGAATGAAATGCAGTTCTACTCTTACTGTACTCCACTTCTATGAAAAGAGGAGGGTTCATCCAGCAAGAACAGATAGCATGGTTGAATGAAATTAGCTGACAGCTCTCGCACAGGGGATGATGAATGAGCTTTGTAAAAATCTCTTGCAGAAAACTTCTTTCTGGGCACAGTGCAGCTGTTGAAAGGCTGAAGCCGCATGACACTGCCAGCCTATTCATTAGATGCTACTGCATGCTGCAGGGATATTAAATCAAATTTGATTCAACCGGAGCCTGAAAGAGGAGGAGGGGATGGCAGAGAGGAAGCACAGGAAGGAGACACAGACGGAAGTTCAAGTGCAGACATCCGCTAAGGTCCACGGTACATTTCTTAGAAATGTCAGCACTTTTTATTTAGAAAAATTGACATATCATGACATATCAATTTATCTCATTATTTTTGTTTAGACGGTGGTGCAGTGGTTAGCACTGTCGCCTCACAGCAAGAAGGTTTCGGGTTTGAGTCCCGGCTCAGGCACGGGATCTGTCTGTCCCGTGCCGGCGTGGGTTCTCTCCAGGTACTCCAGCTTCTTCCCACCATCCAAAGACATGCAATTGGGGACGAGGCTGATTGATACTCTTAATTGACCATAGGTATGAATGTGAGTGTGAATGGTTGTCTGTCTCTATGTGTTGGCCCTGCGATGGACTGGTGACCTGTCCAGGGTGAACCCCGCCTCTCGCCCGTAGACGGGATAGGCTCCAGCCCCCCCACGACCCTTAAAAGGAATAAGTGGAAGACAGTGGATGGATGGATGGATTTTTGTTTAGACTGGGTGGGGAAAAATAAAAGATGCATTCTCCAGCATTCTGGGAGGAGTGTGTTTGAGGAGTAATACAGTGGCCTTGACGGCGTGCTGCCCTTGTTCGGTTTGTTGCCGGTGAGCATCTGTGGCCCTCATCAGTCTTTTCTTCCGGTATGTTGGACTGGCAGGTGGAGGCTGCTGATGAGAGGAATCTCTCTGATTTCTTTGTCAGCTTAAACAAATCAGTTCACGAGGAAGGAAACGGAAGTCACCTTTTCGTCACCCTCTCATCGGATCGTTCCAGTACATCCAACTTTTTACTGCTTTTTCTTCATTAGTAGAAACAGATGTGAGAGTGCTGTCAAAATTCTGGATGAATGCTTCTTGATGTAAGCAGACCCGGCTGTACTGTAGGTCTTCTAGTTTCCCTTTGCCAATGAAGAATACAGGCTACTGCCTCCTGCTGATGTGAGGGGATATTTCAGGATCCCGAGTTCATGGTCCGTTGGTCGTTAGGGTTTGCTCAGATGCTCCGCCCCCTCCACCAAGTTCCCTGAAAATCGTCATAAGTTTTTACGTGATTTGGGAATAAATGTCTGAAAATCATGGGTGGAAGTATCAAGAGGAAGAATGAACTCGCAGCACAAATGACAACACAGGCTTCGGAGATGATTTGATGGGAGATGCTGCGCCATTAGATCTCTGCAACTGAATCATTCGAGTCCCTTGGTGAGGAGGGACATGTGACCAAGAACAGCTAATACTCCTCCTCCATTAGCAGCCATAGAGTGAACAAACTTTCACTGTCTTCTGCTGCTCTGGTAGAATTTCTCTTAGAGCATATGGGGGACTTTTTTTAGGGCCTGAGCCTGAAGGTACTTCAGGCGAAGACCCTATTATGTTGGCTCGTTTTTTTTTTATTATTTCTTTCCCAAACTTGCAGTGACAAATTGTCTGAATACATTAAAATTGAATTAGAAAGTGACCAAATTACAGGAGGATAACAGTAAACAGTTCATTAGCGGTGAAGTGAGCGGATATACTCTCGTCTTGCCAATCATGTACGGTGGCGTTCATTGCTTTTAGGAGCTACATTTTAAATCACAGTCATTATTTATATGAGATGGACTCTGCAGCACATTATTACTCAGCATGATGCTAGCTGACAAGCTGTCCCTTGGAATCAGCTGTTGAAGCTCCAGTTGATTGCATGACTGTTCAGCAGACAAGTGGGACACGAGAAGAAGAAGTAATACTGCTGATTTGTATTCTGATGTGGCTGCAGATGGTCCATGTGGTCTAGTTTGACAAGTTTGACCAGACACTATGCCAGCTACACTGTCTACATACATTGCTTGACTAAATATGAGCAAGCTATAGAGTCTGTTTACATTTCATGACAGTAATAGTGGTATCCACGTAGTTAATATTGTCTGCCAGAGAGGTTTTCACCCTGTTGGCAGGATTAAAAAGAAATAACCGGGGTGATTTTTTTTGTTTTTTGTTTTGTTTAGAAAAATGGTTGAGGGAGAAAGCCTCGGTCCCAAAAAAAAAAAAAAACAAACTCTCGTGAAATAATCTCATTAGGAAGAGTTATGAAATATTGAACTGTAACCGCTTTACAGCCGCTTCATGTGACCATTTCTGATTTGTAAATGGTTGGACATTTCTCTTAATGTTATTAAGCTTTCAAGCTCTTATTGGCGCCATCTGTGCAAAGGCTTTATGCGCTAAATTCACATGGTCATAAAAAAAAGAAAAAGAAACAACAACTGGTAATTTGAAAATTTCCAGGCCTGGAAAAGCTTTTGAAATGTAAATAAAGCCAGAAAATGAGATAGAGATTAGCTTCAAAATACCTGAATATATGTGCTTTACTTAAGATCGTGGAAAATCTCTTTTGTTGAACGTCAATTCCCTTTACTTGATACATGTTTATGTTGTATCAGTGTTTGGTCATTTAAATTTTCCTCCGTGTTGTGCAAAACTCATGGAAATGTAGCGGTAAACGTGTATGAAACCTGTGTGCCCCGGTGGTCCCACAGCATGATGAAGTCCCTGTATTTGATAGACCCGGTTTAGACCAGTGACTCAACATGCAACCAATCTTGTGTGAACTGGGGCAAAGACTGTGAGAATTTTCCCGGCCGCTGTAAATTTACAGTCTTAAACATAAAATTCCTCCACGTAGTGAGAAGTGCTTCAAAGCGACGGCCATTTTTCCTCTGTGAAATCTGAGCAGCAGACACTCTGAACAATCCAGGGCAGTTCGTCTGCTGATATGTGTTAGTCAACCATTGCTTTTTCTGTTTCCTCCCAGAAACGTCACAACGCTGACAGTGTTGTCAACAAAAAAGAATGTCAAGGTACTGAAAACAATACGTTCCATTTATTTCAATCCTTTTTTTTTTTTAAATGAAACATTGTAATTCTGCTGTAATTCAAACCTATAATGTTTCTTTATATTTCTCCATCTCTTTCTTATTCTCCCCTCCCCCCAGTATTGAGGAATGGTGCCTGGGAGATTGTACACTGGGAGAAGGTATGTACCCCAAATGTTCCACTAATGATCAGTTTCACAGCAGATGATTTCACAGTGTATTGTGAATCTGTTGTCAGTTGGAGAAATTTTCTACACGCAGAGACACAGTTTGACACCCCCACCCCGCCCCCCTATCCAGCCTCCAATTAATCCCGTGTTTCCATGTGGACCGTCGATGAGCGGCGTCGCTGGGGGTCAAAGTGCAGCTTCTTCTCACCTTCATAACAAAACTCCTGTACTATTATGGCTAAAAGCAGAAGGTGTGGTTAAAACACATCAAAAGTAATCATGCTTTTATGTATTTATTGATGTGTGAAGTCATTTATTTGTTTTATTCAACCTATGAATATGTCAGTCAGATAACAAAATCTACTGCTTATATAGTGGAAAATATATATTTAAAATATAGATTATCCCTTGAATATACTTGTGCATAGCGCATGTAGCTGTTCTGTTCAGCAACAACAGAAAGAAGCTGCATCTTCTCGCCAGTATTTTACTCTGTTAAACTGTTAACACACACACCCCCCTCTCTCTTTTTTTTCCAGCTGAGCATCTTGAGTATGTCCGTGCTGTTTTTGTAGGCAGCAGCGCACAGCAATAACCAGTTTATTTTCACAGGTTGTGGTGGGCGATATTATTAGAGTTAATGGCAGTGATTTCGTTCCTGCGGATGCTGTCATTTTATCATCCAGGTATTAGGAGTCCACCCTGCTGCCAGACTGCGGGCAGATTCCCCCTCCTCCTCCTCTCTCCTCCCTTCTCTCAGCTCTCCCTAAAGAAATGATGGTTAGACAAAACTAGAAGCCACAAGTGTCAAACTTCATCGTTTTATCTCAAATTTAGTTTAGTTTAATACGATAATGATGATGCGCAGCCTGATGTAGCGACCATCATTTCTCTAGGTGAGGGAGTGACGATGTGGTTTTTGATTAGAAATGGCCAATCATGTCAACATCAATTCACTGACCTCCTTCACCTTTTCTAAAGCCATTTGGACCTGCTTTGGACTGCTGCTGTGCTTAAAATTCAATAGTCAAACGTCAAAATGCAGACTTGGCAAACTTTGGAGTCTGCAAAAATCTCTACTCCAATGTCTACTCACTGAATTTGCTTTATTTGAAGTCTTAGCTGCCGTTTTTCTGAATGGTTTTCTGAAAAGGAGAACAGATGACCAGCCATACCCTCTGATCACACAGGACTGATCATCCTCTCATCTCCCTAGAACTGAAATGTTATCTCTCCTCTTTTGTGTTTGTCTGTTTGTTTTATCCTCTCCATCCCTCTCTTCTTTTTCATCCTCTCCTCTCCTCTCCTGCCACACAACTACCACACTTTCTCTCCGGCCTTCTGCTGCTGGTGTGTGGTTGGTAATGTCAGGTGGCTGTTGGGGAAGTAGTCAGAGCTGCAAACGGGGATCACCTCCCGGCTGACCTCGTCATACTGTCGTCCAGGTCAGGAAACCAGCTACATTACAGACAAAACTGCTGTGACATCGAGATTTTCAGGCCCGGAGAAGTTTTGGAAAAACTTTGAGTCAGTTCAAGCAGACGGTGAAAAATCTTCATTGGTTTCTCTTAATTTACTCCAATTTAGGCGTGTTTTTAACCAAACCACATTGCCTGTCATTAATTTTGAGCCTCCATTTTTATTACACTTAAGAGAATTTGAGGCTATGGCACTTGGTCTCAGGGCTCACAAAAATTCATAGAAATGTGTTTTTGAATAATGTGTGCAACTATGGTAAGAGCTGTTTGCACCGGTTCAGATGAAACATCTTTGTCCTGCTCCTTCCCCACTGGGGGAAAGAATCAACACTTTCCTTTTCCTATATGTCCTCAACATTTTAGTTCAGCGGCTGTATTCTGTTTCACTATGACGCTGTAACTTTAAACACAATGCGAAGTGAATGGAGTCCTGTAGGACAGGAACTTCTTTGATTTGTGTTTGTAGTATTCAGTGTCTTTTCCATAGCCCCCCCCCCCCCCCGCATGGTGTATGTTACCATTTGCATGCAACCTCATGACAAAATGTAAAAATGACGAACCTCTTGGAGTCGCACGTTTTTGCCTACTTTCATTTGGAAGTGTAGTTCGGTGGTTCTCGATAGCTTTAACTCTGGCTGTCACGGCAGACTTCTGCACATTTGTTGACAAAAGTACCAGCAGCAAACTCTGCACATCACTGATTGTGGTTGGGTTTAATTGTCCAGATCCGTCTCCCACCTTGTGTGTGTGTTTGGACCAGCCGTCTGTTTGCATAAATCACTCTATACAAAGAGTTGCTAGCCAGCAACCCAGCTCACCTCAAGCACCAGCATGCACTAACTCCCCGTCCCTGTGCCCGGATCTGTCACAGGTCCGTTTGTCTGCTCTGTTTCTTGTGCTCGGCATGTCCTCTCACTCTTATCACCCCACTTTGGTGTTGTCCGTCTCCTACGCTCTCTGTTCCTTTTTACTCTATTATAGATTTTCCTAAAATAATGAGCAAACAAAGATGCTATGTCACTCCAAATGATATTTACATAAAATAAAAACTTTCGCTTAGTAGAATTGTATCTACCAGCAGCATCTTTGTTTGCAAGATGTTTTTTCGGTTATCTTTATCTGTTACTATACCTAGTCAGCACCATTGCCATGGTTAGATATAGTGTAATATATACTGTACTGTAGTAAAAACCTGTTTACTGGCGTGATACTCAGCTCCAACTCTTCCTCTCCCTCCACAACAGTGAACCACAGGGCATGTGCTACATTGAAACATCTAACCTGGACGGAGAAACAAACCTTAAAATCAGACAGGTGATCATCTTTATTTATTTGCTCACATTATTGTACACAGTTCACGTTAAGGACACAGTTGCTCATGTAACTGAATCGACAGGGTCTCCAAGTGACAGCAGAAATAAAGGACATCGACAGCCTGATGCGTCTCTCAGGGCGGATGGAGTGTGAATGCCCGAACCGTCATTTGTACGAGTTTGTCGGGAACATCCGGCTGACTGGACACAGGTGGGTTGAAGAGCTCCATTAACCAGGAGCAGAACCAGTATCAGTGCATGATGAGATTTTAGGGCTTATTGAATCTATCAAATGTATACAGGAAGCACCTGTTTCTCTGATATTCTATTATATTTGTATGGAGGCGTTGTGATTGCAAGGGAAATGGATTGTGCAACTTTTATGGTCTAACTTGATTTTAGATGTTTGGGACTATAGAGTTCTCCTGACCAAGTATTGTTACATGGAGAGAGAAATGGTAAAATAACTACATGTCGTGTTTAAGGTGGTAGTTTCCCGATTTGGGCTGATAGGAATACTGTTCTCAGAAACAAATATAAAGTAAAAAATAGTATCTTGTAGTATTTAGGAATGTGTTTTGATGAAAAGTTAAAATTATTTTGCTGTAGGGATGCAAAACCAATCTATTAAAAAAAACCTCCTAAATACACAACCCAAGGTTGGATTTACATGTGAATGGGATGGCGGCAATGTTGACCTTAAATGACAGTAAAACACAGTTTAGGTTATCTTATCATTTTAGTTCATCGTGAGGTCTCTTAAACTTCTCTGTCATTGGCTGGGGTTATATCTCTTCTCCTCATGTAAAAAATGAACCAACTTCAACCCAGTAACTTCAGTAAAAGCCAAACCATGGCTTTTCTTAATCACTGCACCCCTAAATGTATGTCAAAATGAACAACTTCTTATTGGAAGCCAAAGACTTACTCTTCTTGTCTGGAGCTTTATTGGCGGGTTTTCTGCAGAAGTGAGTGTACTCATGGAGTACTGGCTTTTCTCACTACAGCACGGTACCACTTGGCCCAGACCAGATCCTACTGAGAGGAGCTCAGCTGAGAAACACCCAGTGGGTCCATGGTGTGGTGGTTTACACAGGACATGACACAAAGCTCATGCAAGTAGGAGACACTGCATTTTTATTGGCATTATTTACAGAAACTGAAACAAAACCAGATGATTCTTTATACTGAAGGTGCAGTTTTTCATATTGATGCTGTTTTCCTACTATTTTACATGAAGTCTCTTGGCCAAATTAGTAATGTCCAGTATATAAAATGCGCCTGGCTGTATGTGCTTACATGTGTTGAACGTTTAGCTGTTTGTGTTAGATTTCAATAATCAAACATTTTATGCGCCTTGCTGGCTCGTTATAAGATCAACTCTCTGTCACCCTGAACATATTTCCTCCATACTCTTGTTTTGAGACCACAAAAAAAAGAGACCTTCAGCATTGACCATACATCTTGTCATGTGTTACCCAGAATTCCACTCGGCCTCCTTTGAAGTTGTCCAACGTGGAGCGAATCACCAATTTTCAGATCCTAGTGCTGTTTGGCTGCCTGCTGGCCATCTCTCTGGTCTGCTCAGTGGGCCAAACCATCTGGAAGTACCAGTACGGCAATGATGCCTGGTACATGGATCTAAACTGTAAGAGTCCCAACAGCCCGCGCTGCACCTCTTATTCCACATATTTTGTCTCACTTGTCCATATCAGCTTATTTTGTTTGTCATTTTAAGTTACTTCCTTAAATGCTGATATGTATTGTGTCGTTTTTATGTTGCCTCAGTTAAACTGTTTCCCATTACAAGTGAAATATGTGGCAATGTGGGAATGAGGGAATTCCCTGCTAACTGAGAAACGACAAGCTGTGACATGCATAGATGTGTTGTGAATGAGTGACAAAGAAATGGTTGAATATCACTGCGCTGCTGTACTTTTTTGTTCCTTTCTAATGTTCTGTTTGATTTTGTTGTTTTCTTTGTTGTCGTTTTTTTAACAGCTCCAGGTAACAACCATTTTAAAGCCTTGGCCATCCGTGAATGACCCTCCCTTACTAACCCCTTACTGAAGCTCTGCCTTTGCTAAGCAAATGAGGCCCCCCCACCCTTCGCCCCCTATATGGTTGCCCTACTTTGTATGGGCCCATGCCATGGACAAGCACATACCAGGGATCCAACAATAGGTTTTCCCCTCCAGCTCTCTTATACCTTTGTCCAGTTATTTTCAGTGCCTGATGCAAACAGTGTCTCACGTTTCCTCCATTTTTTTACTTTTTTTTTTGTGCCACGTTAAACGCTTTGCAATTCCCAAGCTTCAGACCCTCATCTTATTGTTTTTCCTCATTCATTGACAGGAAATTAAAAGCATTTACTTTTGCTGCTTTTACAGTGATGGGAGGTTGTACTCCAGAAGCTTTTCATAGCAGGGGGCTTATACATGTTTTGTCGCTTGAACACAAGATGTGGTGCAACCTACGGGGGCATGAGCTGACATTTTCTAAATGCCTCTGCCACCTTCTTTTCTTGTGTGTGGATTTTTCGAATGACAGATAGAGGATGGAGGAGGACAGATGAAAAAAGATTTTACATGTATTCTTACAAGAAGCAACACACACACACAAGTATGGACTGCTCAGAAAGAAATAAAGCACTGTTTAAAGAGAAATCCATCTGCAGTGATGAAGCTCTGAATCCGGTATGCAAAGTGATTATCGTGGCACTCTGGCCATTACTCTGTACCCTGATAGGCCTGTGTAGGAGAGGTGTGCCCTGGTTAATTTCAGCTTGAATTATGACTTACACTCCCCATTCATATGATGTATTGGCTTCTATTAGTTTTGTGGTGGGTTCAGTTTTGATGCATTTAAAACCTACTTGTGAAAGAAACTTTCATCATTAACAGTTCAGGGAAGTGTAAGTCATAAAGCAGGTGTCCATCTTGAGACTGATTGTATTTCCATAAGGAGTTGTTGAGACTCTGTCCAGTGCATATTGTCCAACCTGTGACAAAAGAGAGAGGTGGAAAGGTTAAGTTACATCACGGTATTTCCTAAATTATCTTAGGGAAGTAGTTCAGACCATGTGTCTGTTCTTAAATTACAATGTCTTGCAGTTTCATATTGTACGATACGCAAAACCGTAGTTTTATTAACGCAGGCTGATTGATGGAGAAGCTAACACTTCCCATTCACCACCATTCATTATGCTACGCTAACGAGCAGTCAGCCAGAAGCTGATACACACAGTGAGGAGAGAAGGGTGTCTGTCCTCTTGTCTGGCGCTGGGGAGAATGACAAATCTGCTTAATTCTCGATTAGTTCTTGTGTTCCTGTATGTTTTTGTGCCACAATCTTGTACCTCTCATAATGTCTAGTAGGTCTTACGCTCATGTATCCTGATGTCATACAACCTAAGTTCATATAATACAAACTTATTAACTCTTGCAACAACCTGCTGTGTATGAATTACTGATTAAATATGGTCAGAAAGTTAAATGTACATCAGTTCTGCACTTGTGTGATGTGTGCGCGCGCTGCTACGTGGTGATTTAAAATTTTTAACGACCCCTGATACATCCTAGTAACTAATTCAGTAGCTTGTATAACAGCACATAACAAGCTGGCTCCTAGAAATGAGCAAAATGAGATGATCATCATTAACACTAGAACATAATCCACCCACTCTTTTCCACTTCTTGTTGGTTGAGAATGTGCTATGGACTGATTCTCCCTCCCTTGTCTTGAGAGCATCCGATACGTTTGTCTTCCTCCCCACTTCTAAAAAAAAAAAAAAAAGTATACCTCCCTATATGTGTTGTTCCAGTAGCAGTAGCTTCCATTCTGCCATTTTCTTTGTGCCACCCAGTTTTTTTATTTCATTTTGCAATGTCATGGGAAAGGGCCCCTCCCTCTCAACCGCAATGCTAAGATCAAGGCTTGGGTTGAGGAAGGTAACTCTTGCATCTCCTGCAAGCTGAGAGGAAAGGTAAATCACATCCCTCCTGTTTTCTTGTTTGGTGTCAGTGGGGTTACATGTTGATCATTGCCAGTTGTTTGGAGCTTTCGGGGGGCTGGCATCATTTTGCATAGTGCTTTGTGGAATTCATTGCCTGGATCATGCTGGATGCCAAGGCTGCTGCTGTGACACTAATGACATTTGAGATATTTCAGTCCCTTTGCGCTACCTTAAACATTTGGGACAGTAAATTGGACTGCTAATCGGTTGAGTTGTAAGAAGATGAGGTTGGGTGGAAGAATTCCAGCTAATGCACGACTTTAGCCCAAAACATTCTCTGGATTGGGATAATATTGATCATTGGCTGGAAGTAGCTTTGGGCATTTTCATTTGACTAGCTGACTGTAATGAAGGCGCACTAATGAATCTCCCATGTATCTCCTGTGTATCACTCCCTTTGTCCAAAACTCGTCCCCTGATAGATGGCGGGGCGGCTAACTTTGGCCTCAACTTCCTCACATTCATAATCCTTTTCAACAACCTGATCCCCATCAGTCTCCTGGTCACACTGGAGGTCATCAAGTTCATCCAAGCCTTTTTCATTAACTGGGTGAGTTGAAGACAAAAAAGAAGTACCGGTACATAAAGTCGCTCTTAACATTTTATGGTAATACAAGGGGATGCCTGATATTGGATCTTTTGTCTCACGTCTAATTTGCCGGTAATATGACTCATTATTTGCCTTTTAGGAATCAATATAAACAGCCAAGTTATGTCATCATTCTCAGTATCACAATGAGTTGGTATTTGATATGATGATTTACATTGATATCCTGCATTACCCTCGTACAAAATTTCTCAGTAAGAGAAATGGTGAAAAGAACCAAACTGCTATTTGAAACATTACACGAAGAAAAGTGTTTGCCTAGAATATTGTACTCTTCATCCGTCCATACCAACTAGGTCAACTTCAGCAACTATCTTAGCTAAGAAATCGTGCCGTGTTTTTTGTTGTTGTTGTTGTTGTTGTTGTTTTTTTTGCCTGAAGTTATTCTGAGCTCTCTATTAATTTAATTTTAAATGAAAAATCCTTTCATGGAATTGTTTAGCGACATGTAAAGCAGTTCTCAGTTGGTCTCACTTTCCGAAATCGAGAAACAGCCTGACTGAAGTGATTTTCCATTTTTGGACTTTTTTGTCTTCTTTGTTGGGATTGCTTCAGGACACTGATATGCTCTATGAGCCCACGAACACACCTGCCATGGCTCGCACCTCCAATCTGAATGAAGAACTTGGCCAGGTAATGAACTGTCATAAGCATTACACGTCATAGCTCTCGTGTGAAAGAGCTAGTCCTGCAGAATTTTGATGTGCACGCATGAAAGAACTGCTCTCATCACCTCCCCCTACAGGTGAAATACATTTTTTCAGACAAGACGGGGACCCTCACTTGCAATGTCATGCAGTTCAAGAAGTGCACCATCGCTGGCGTGGCGTATGGGTATGTCCTCCTCCCCTCTCCCTTTTTTTTTTTTTTATAAACATCCCCTTCTCCCCTTTGCTTCCTCTCCTGTTGCCTCCCTCTTCACCTTCATTTGATACAGACTGCACATCATAGTACATCTGGCGTCTCTCGCTCCTCCCTCCCTCTCTTTAGCAGCCGCATCAGTGCTCCTCTCAACATAAACTATAAATAAAGCGTGGACAGACATTTGCAAGCAAAGGCACTTTATACTGTCCTTTGCAGGCTTCCGTCCATCATTTATGATGGAGGTGTTTATGAAAATTGTCTGTGTATATGTAGTTCAGACGCGAGGTAGAAACAAGAATATTGGTTACATGCAGTGTGTTCCCTCAGCTTCAGTGATACAAAAGCATATACACTGTTACATTTCATTAAATTAGGCTTTAATGTTATATTCCTCCAGAAAAAGAAAAAAACTAATTTCATTTTAATTCATAGTTAGTCTCAGTGGAAGCAAAACAAGTGGGAGAGCAGAGTAAGTGCAGGCGTGACAGTACATGATTAATCCCATTAGGACTTAGTTAAAAGCATGATTGATGAAGTACAGGCTGAAGGACAAAAGAGTATTTTATCTGCAGTCCGTACCAAAGCTCTCATCGTGCTATGCTATGATTGCTAACCCACTGACGTCTTCTCATTGGCCTTTCCCATGTTAAGGATATAACGTTAGTGATAATGTGGCCACTACAGGATCATATTTCTTTCTTTTTTTGCTGTTCAACAGTTGCTTCTGTTGAAATGCAAAGGTGTTATTTCATAAAAATGCTGAATGTCTTTCCTTTTTACTTGCAGTCTGAAGGAAGTCATTTAATTAGGTCAAATCCATTGGTCATGAGGAACAAACACTCCTTTCTGTAAAGAATGAAGTTCAGCAGCAGCCTCTCCTTCATCTCAAGCAGTGATATTTTCTTTTTATTTCACTGAAACGAGGGCTCCTTCTTACGAAACTGATAAATATGGATGGGTGGCTCATAGCAGGAGGGGAAAGACGAGTTCTAATGAGGCAAGGATGTTTTGATGATACTCTCATTTGGCTCACTCTTCCTCTCAGTCCCTAAAATGAGAGTTGTGAGGTTCCCTTGAAAAAGACTTCTTTACTCCATTTTGTTGTCATTGTTGCATCATTTTAATCCACCAGACATCATTGCTCTCTTATTTAATGACATTAGAAGGACGAGGGGCGAAGGCTAGTGCGACATAATAAACTAGACTTAAAGTGTTTACAATGTGTAACATAAAAATCTGATTTATGATCAATCTTTGTTTACGGTTAAAGTTAAAAATAAAATGTGGATATTTACCGCTACTTCAAGAAGTAGTCATGTAAAGAAAGTAGAGAACATTTTGACACATTTGAATGAACATGCATATGTGCAGTTGTAATTTGGTGCTGGAACATACGCGCACACACATGCATGCAAAACGTGCCCCCCCCCCCCCCCCCCCAACACCACCGCCTGCATGTGGTCCTCTGCACAAATTAAGTGCTGCTGTAATTAATAAAGTCATCCCCAAGGGTGCAGACATTAATTAATTCCACTGGAATAGAGTCCAAATCTCAAGGAGAGACTCTGTTTGGGTTTGAAAGACTCCTAAAACCCTCATGGGTTTTGCTGGATTTGATTGAAAGCATAATTTACAGATGTTCTCAATTGAAAAATACATCATGAGATATGTTCATAAATTAATTAAACTACAGCTGTGGACAATATGTTCCATTGTGCATTGTAACGCCCTGATGGATTAGTTTGTTTTCCTTGTAGATGAAGTCTCTTTGCTGAAGGTACCCGAGTGATAACACAGTATGAATCGAATTGTGAGTCGTAATGTTTAGTGGAGCGGATCTTTCTCGTCAGCTGCACCTCAACAAAACCCTGCAGTTAGTCTTTGGAGAACAGATGTGACAATCGCTGGGTGGCTCCTTGTAGAACAGTGTGTTCTCCGACCACTTTTTATGGTTAGTTTTTTTTCAGTTTCACTTGGAAATATACAAAGGCACAAACGTCCACACGCACACAGAGTTCTGCTGTAATTGCAAAAACTCGCCCGTTCGCTACATTTATAGTCAGCCTCCAGTTTGCTGTGGCCTGCCTCGTCTTTGCTTTCATCATCTCTGTACGACTTGTTCCTGAAACATCCGGCAAAACATCCTCTGTGTTATGTTTATGATGTAGTATGACCTCAATTTTGTCTGTGGTCTTTTCAGCAAATTTCTTTATGTGCCAAATATTTTGTAAGCACCAAGTGTTTTTTTTTGTTGAGACTACCAGATCATTTCTGTTTCCCGTTTTTAAAAAAAGAATATTTTTTAAGATTAAGTTGAAGTTTTTGCTAGTAATTTTATGAGGTATTTTGTTCATCTTTGTATCAAAAATAATCGATATTTATGTCCTGCTATAATCACCACTGTCAAACCTGAGCCCCCCCCCCCCCCCCCACACCTTAGCTAGAGTCCTTCCTGGCATCTGACCTACCATACTCTAACTCCTGCCAACTCATAAACAACCCTACAATAATAACAACAACCCATGCTCCCGCCCTGGCGCCTGCAAATTCACACAACATGTTAATGATAGACCTTGTCAACACCATAATTTCTTTTCCACCTTCGCTCCAACAGTCACGTCCCTGAGGCTGAGGAGGGTAGTTTTGCAGAGGACGACTGGTAAGATGTCTGGGTGTGAAATGGCCGTCTCTCTGCTTCTGTGATGTAGTACCGCTGCCGTGCCTTGTACGAAACCTGACTTTTGGGGGGGGGGTGGACCAACACAAAAAAAAAGAACTCTGTATATTCTTGAATGTTTTTGTTGTTGTATGTGCATTCATTAATACTGGGAAATGTTGTATGTGACTGTGGCTCTTGAATCGCATTGTTGTGACATGAAAATCCTTTTTATAACTGAGCACATCTCGTTGTTGGTACTGCACTGATTTTATGTGTGGTTAAATATTGTGTTCTCCTGATGAGAGGCACTGTTTGCTGTACTGTGTGCTGAGGCTGAAGCTGTGCAACACTTTTCTCCAGTTAACACACATTCAGTCCTACTTCTGAGTCCCATCTGCTCCAGTGTTAGTATCTGCAGTAACATCATGCATGCATCTCATCTATTTTGCATGGTGGGGAATGGAGCTTGTTTGTTGATGCCTCCTATGCCAAAATATAGACTCTTCTACAGTAGCTTGAGGAAGTTGCAAGCTTCCATGAGAGTGTCTGTCTCTTTGATGGGTTTTTTTTGTCTCTCTGAAGCTTTATTTATTCAGCTACCACAACATTATTTACTAATATAGAAGAAAATTTAAAAAAAAGGGTTTTGGCGGCTTGTTTTTATAGAAAGAACTTGAAGCCAATAGTTGCACTGTTTTAAATTTCATTCCAGCTCTCAAAGCTGATCTCAGAACAGGTTTAAAACACTGTAATTGACACAGGTCAGTTATAAAGCCATACGTTTCTCCTCCTGTCAGGCTCAGGACAGCACGGCGTGTCATAGGTTTAATCTGGAAACGGTCCTCAGATATTGACTGTGAACTGCCAGCACTCGTGTTCCCATAGTGACAGGACCTCTGTGTGCTGGCAGATAATCAATAACTGACCGGCCCTCATAGCTCCGCCTCCTGCCTTGGGAATTTCATCAAGACAATCAACATGGCGAGTGATGCCACTGCGTCAGTCTTCTGTCCCTCACATAAGAAGGCGTCAGCCCCCTGGAAAGTAGCTGACGGGAGGAATAGCGCACATTCAGACAAGTCACACGCTTGAAAGCTATTCAGTTGAAATATTTATCCATTTATAAACACAGACTTTATTCCCTGACATATTTTAATAAAGTGTGTGTGATAGATAAAACCACACCGCTGAGGATCTATGTCGGGGTAACACAATATCGACTCCTGCTTTGCTTTTCTAATTGCATCCCTCCCTTTTCCTTATTTTTCTTTCCACCCCGAGCCTTTATTTGCCGTGGATTGGAGTATTGCTGACCGGCTGGCTGGTTCCATCTCGGGGATGTGAAGAGTGTGCCCTGTGGGACTGAAAAGACTAATAGTTGCTAATGGCAGCCTCGCTTACATTTCTATCAAGCTCCAGTGCCACGGACAAAGCTGCTGTCTCTTGATCTATAGGACTCTATTTATCACAGAATCATGAATCGATCGGTCCTGGACAGCCAGCCAGTGTGACTGGTGGCTGCTTCTAAAATCACAACCCAAAGCTGCCGTTACTGCACGAATAAAAACATTCCAAAATATCCTGTCATCAGTGAAAATGGTGCGATCCTGCGGTCCTCCCCCTACAATCCTGAACCCCCCTTCCCCCAGTTCCACATGACTTTCTGTTGTTGATGAAAGACGTTTTCTTTTTGTTCTTCATTTTCTCAGTGGATGGCTCCTGAATTTTAAATGCATATTTCCAGTAATAAAAAATCATTTCTGGAGCACGAGAAAGAAACTAATTGTATTTCCACTAATTTATGAGGGTTTGGCTTTGGCTTTGATTAGTGTATGAGTAATATAGTCTGTTCAGCTGCCAGAAACTCAGCCGGCCTGCTGTGTCCCTGTAAGCACTTTCTCTTGCATTGTTTAATTTCTAAAGCAAGGGGAACACCATTTATTATTTATGGAAATGACTGGAGCGGAGATGATATATGAAGCGTGGATTCTTGGTGCAGTGTGAAATGATTAAGTCCCATTTCAGGGTATTGCTTTCTCCAAAAATGATCTGTGACTGCCAGCACGGATCGTTTCCAAAATATATGTATATTCATAATGGCAGTGATCAGACTGTTGAATTCTCTCTGCACTGCGTTTGACACTCCTCAACTAATATTTATACAGTGCTTGTTCCTAATGTGAGACCTGGCTTTTTGTTGGTAGCTACCCTAATGTGCCTGAGTAATACTGAACTGAATACTTTTGGCTTTTGTCTCTCGATACTTCATATTAGCCTCTTTGAAGTTGAAAATCAGCCTTTTTTTCGGACAGTGAAACTATGACTTATTATTATTTGTTTTGCGACTAGTTTAATTTTTAGGATGTGGAGAGAATTTGGTGGAAGCGCTTATTTTAAACAAGTACACTGGCCAATTATGGAATATGTTTTCAAACGGGAAATCTTCAGGTATTCTACTTAAACTCCAACAGGTTCTAGTTTCAGAGGAGACACTTTTGTCATGCCTGTTGTCATTTTTGGAGAACTGATAGATGCTGGGTGAATCAACATGTACTAGGACCACAATCCAGTTTGTCCTTTACAGTTTTTCTAGTCCGTTGTCTGAGTTACAGTGCACCTAATATTCTGGTGTCTTCAGGTTTTGTGACTTCTTGGTCTCTTCTTTCCAGGCACAGCACGCACTCATCAGAAGAGGCTGGATTTAGTGACCCGAGCTTGCTGGAAAACCTCCAAAGTAATCACGTAAGTAATGTCAGTGTTCCCCTCCATCCAGTGACTGCTCTTCAGGACAAAAGGAAAGGATGTTGAATCTGCAGTTGCTGTCTCTGTTAAGCCTTCTTGTCATTTAAAGCGGATGATAGGGATGTAATGAACTTGTGTTTGCTTCTTTGTTGTACCTTTAGAACAGTGACGAGGCTGTTTTCATGGCGTGTCACATTTGTGGTACCGATCATTTACTCTGGAGCAGGATGGCAGGTTGAGAAAGTGACTTGTTGTTTTTCTCTTGTATTCAGTTTGATTAAAATTGTGTTTTGTTTCAAGATAGTGTAAACACAGGCAAGGAAGCAAGCTCACTTATTTCCGTCTCCGCTGTGGGAACTGTTGAGATACTCGTAGGCTCTGTCACAGGTCTTGAGTCAGTAGAGGCCACCTGTGGTAATGAAGCACATCTAATTACATGTAGTTGCACCTACAGGAAAAAGTACTTGTTTGAACTGTGGCGTTTACTTTGGTATGACAGCAAGAGAGTTTATTAAGGATCTGCTTGAGTTTCATTTAGGCAGCCCCACTGCTAATTAGAGTGCTCACTGCTCACCCAGCCGCTGTCTCCACACTATGTTTCTCCGCTCTCGTGTCTTCAGATGATTCTGCTTATGTTCAGTCTAATAGGTTGTCGTTGCACAAGTGATGTCTTAATTCTTTTATCAGCCACAATTTTCCTTCCTCAAGTTTATAGCCTTGTAAGTGTCATAGTTTTAAGGATGGCAATGCCCCTCGGTTGTTTGGTGAAGACAGAAATATTTGCTAGTAAAATTAGCTGTGTAATGTCCAGGTAAATTTTTTTTTTTAATGAATGTAGCATTAATTGAGTTTTCTTCTCGATCCCCACCAGGTTAAGATTTTCCTTGGAAATATTTGCGTTTCTACTAGACGTGCAGGTACAAAATTAATCTTTTAGGGGATTTTTTTGCAGTCCCACAAGCCCACAGGTTCCCACTAGAGGCACTGTGGGGTTTACGCGTTCAAATTGAAAGATTTTAACATGCAAACATGCTAAACTATAATGTGTGTGAGTTGTTGCCACAAATAACAACATATTTGCTGAATATTAGCCAGAAAGGAGGTATCACAAGCCTTTCACGGCTCCATTTTAGCAAACCCAGGGTTGCGGCTCAGATCAGTCAACTGTGCCGTCCTTAGTGGATCTGGATGTGCCAGTGCACCTTTGAAACTGTGCTTTCCCCACTGCAACACAAAAGGACGCTAATTGTTGTCTGGAACATGCAGAGTATGAATCTGGATGAATGTAACTCAAACATACTGCCAAGAATAGATAATGACTCCTTTTGTGTTGAATGTTTTTTCTAGGACACACCAACATTAAACTAGTCCTCCTCGTCTTTTCTTCAAAACACTGAGTCACCTTGTAATGTATGTGGTGACTGCAGCTGCGATGTTTTTTTTTCTCTCTTTTTAAAAAAAAAAAAAAAAGCTAAATTGAGTTCCATTAACAGAGGTTAAGTTGACAGGCTGTCACATGATCTACAGGAGTAACATCAAAGCCGTCTGTCTGCATACACCACGGTGGTGCGTTTCATGTAACTCCTTATGTTCTCCCAGTCCTCGCGGCCGTCAGCATGCCTCTTACTTAAACAGTACTAATCCTTATCATTAACAACAGTTTTATGTCACTGCTGGCTATTTGTAGGAGCAGCGTTGATCCCGTGTTGAGGGTTGATGGCAGACTAGAGAGGGGAATTAACAGGGCTGACAAAAATAAACATCCCCTCCGGTGCTTTTCATGTTCTCTTGAGTCACTGGACATGTTCTCCGCCTGCAGAGACACAGCAGGCTCCGTGGGTGTTTGTTTGCTTGTTCATCCAGGCTTTCTCCTCCGTTCTCCCTTGAACTCTCAACTTTTTCTTCATCTAAACCGATCAGCGTCCGTCACCGTTGCTGTGACAGAGATGACCCAGGAGTCGGTGGGAGCGATCGATGTAGAGTATTAGAGTGCAGCATCAGAATAAAGCTCATGAGCCTTTGTGCTGTTTAGCATTTATACTTGTTCTTCTGGGGGTCTTTAGCAATTGTGACCTTCAGTATTCAACTAAGAGGAGTTTTCAGTCCAGATATAATTGAAGTGTGGTGCTGTTTATTTGAGTAATAAAGCACATTTTCTGATGGCTCAGTCCAGTTACACAAAGTTGTTTCAGAATACAATCCCCTGTAAACAATAGAAGGAGAAAAAACCAACAGAGGAGAAGTTGAAATGAGTGTTTATTACATTTACAGGCTTACATGACGTAGTTTTCGTATCTGGTCTGCACAGAAATATACCATATATATGCATGAACGGGTCACAGTAAATAGTTGAAATCAAAGCCCACATTGTGTGAAATTTTGTTTCTGTACTTCTGTTTTGCACTCGGATACAGAGAGACACGATCCATACCTATATATGTATTGATACATATAAATTTGGAACGACAGGAATAAACTGGAAACTTGAATGAAAAATGAAGTGCTCCACATTTGAGTTTTGAAATAAGTGTCTACAAACCAATCAAGTCAAGTGTAGGGAGAGGCTGCCCCTGTTCTGTAGGTGGTGACAACAGAATGTTGGATTTCCATGCAAAAAATTTTAAATGCATTGCACAAAACTAATGGGATCAAGTTTATACAACACAATTATAAGTCTTGGTTTGGGTCTTACTGTGGACTTTCAGCTGAGAAAAATGCCTTGAGTTTCAACCTTCCAACGGTCATTTGAATGTCCTCACCTTCCAAAAATATCCGCAATGTCCGTGTCTAAAACTCCTCACCAGGATCATACCCTTACAAACACACACACACACACACACACACACACACGCATGCACTCGCAGACACGTCCTTCAGAGGATACCTGTCAACCCGACCAGATTAGCATGCTGTAGGGAGGCCTATGGTACTCTCATGGCCACCTGGACTGTAAAAGATACTGTGTACTTTCATTTACAAGGGGCCCTTTGATTTGCACTGCCCCCTACCTCATTTATTTTCTCTCGTGGTCCCTGTTGGAGAGCTCTCAGCTGAGTTGCCATGGCAGACAGTGGCAAATTTAATAACACTGTCTGTGAGTGTGCAGCCTTTTGTTTGAGAAAGGACGCAAAATGCAGGTGCTGTGAGAAACCTGCAGTCAGCTATCCATTGCATGGCTGGTACATCTTATACTTGCTGTATATTCTATTTGAGACAAAATTTGAATGCTTTTGGATACAGGAATGAAATATTGCCGTTGCTGTTATTGTTAATAACCGTTAGACTACAGCCAGTGCTGCGGCTCTGTGATTCAGGCCTGGCGTCGGCCTGCAGGCAACTGATATCTTGCCTCAGCTGCGGTCACTAACTAGGAGCTGGTGGTCCTGCAGCCTCACACAGGAGCCTCTGCAGATGCCTGTCAGAGACTATCCCATGGCTAGTTAGTCATATGTTTCCCCTCATTAATGTAAAATGCCCTCAGTATTGAGGTTAGGCCTTTCTTTCATTAACTGAAGCATGTTTATATCAGTTGCACATGCATGAGTAAATGTTTGTGGGATCCTGCTGGCTTGTTACTGACAGTCATTAGTCTGACCACATGTTTTTTTTACTGTCTGGCAAACCTGAATAGGGCTGCAAACAATAATAGAGAGACCGGTTTTACATTTTGGGGCTCTTTTAGGAATGAGGCGTCCATAAGTAAGTCAAGATCATTCCTAAGTAGCAGTATTTCTTGTCCTTTTTATTGTGTTGGTGGTTGTTTTGGAGCTCCTGGATGTCACAGTCGGATATGAGTACTAGATGAGTTTTTATGGCAGCGCACACGGGTTGGTGACATCATCATTAGTTTTGTCCCCAACTCATCTGCGCTGCCGTGCTCGAACAACTAGCTTTAAATATTGATGGTGTGAATGATTTCTCTACTGCCTTTAACAGAGATTGTAAAACACACGAATTTAGCCAATAAAGAAATAATTTGATTTTGGTTCAGGAGTCTGAACTGTCTGGGTGTTTTAGACCTCCTGCGTCTGGTACCCTCAGAAAGCCTGAAGAAATGTCATGAATTACCTGTGAGGCAAGTTTTCTGTGACCATGTAGCTCATTTTATCTGGACTGGTTTCGTGTGTCATCAGTCACATGTCCATCAGCTGTGACTCACTCATGCAGGTCTATTAGCCTGTCAAACAGAACTCTCTCTCTCTTTTTCTCTCTCTCCTTGCCCTCTCTTCCAGTCCTCAAGGTCTTTCTCGATGTTTTCTTTTTGTTTTGTTGTGGCATGTTTTATGAAGGAACATTAAAAGTCAAAGTGCTCTTTCCACTTCCTGCAGCCCACAGCTGCTGTCATCCTGGAGTTCATGACCATGATGGCCATCTGTCACACTGCGGTCCCTGAACGCTCGGATGGGAAAATCACCTACCAGGCAGCGTCTCCAGGTACATCACACCTCTAGGAACGCAGATGCTTTGGAATCAGTCACATTTTGAATTCTACTCTCAAGTGCGTGAAGAGTATGCACGAGTGTGATTTAGGGATCTTATTATAGCCCAACTTTGTCCAGCATCTGAGGGCTCATAAGAATGTATTTGAAAAAAAATGAAATTTGGATTGGAAAAAAAAGATTTTGTGAAATACTACCAAGACGAGATGCTTTGAAACAAAGCAATTTATCAGATTTTTACTGAAACAGATTTAAAAAGCCTATTAACTAGTTTGTACATCTATGGGTTGTTTAGTTATTGTCTTTCAGACCAGCAGTGCACAATTGCATTGTGGAGTGTACGTAACCACAAAATCTCCAGGCTACTTTACATAGTTTTTTTTTTTTTTTTTAATTTAGAAAATATGGTGTACTATACAAATTACGGGTGTTATGCTTAACACCCAGCAATGCTATAAAACTTTAAAAGACAAGTGTCACAATTGTTACTCTAAGTTTTGTGTTGACAGGTCAAACTAGAATGACCGTTCTCCATACGAAAGCCTGGATGTGGTTCCTGGTACTTTGCTTCATTGACATTGTGTGTGATACATTTTTGTTGAGATGTTTAATTGATAGTCTAATGACTTGTTTTGAACAAATGGGGGGGTGCCATGGCTCAGAGGTAGAGTGGCCGAAGGGTCGCTGGTTTGATCCTCTCTTCCCCTGGTGACCATGTCTAAGTGTCCTTGAGCAAGGTACTGAACCCCTAATTGCTCCTGATGGCCCTGCGAAAGACTGGCGACCTGTCCAGGGTGAACCCGGCCTCTCACCCAATGTCAGCTGGGATAGGCTCCAGCAAATCCTCCCACAACCCTTCATGGATAAGCAGTATAGAAAATGGATGGATGGGACATGTTTTGAGCAAATGGAATAAGTCTGCCTCCAGGCTCCAGTATTTCATAAAGCGCTTTATATCATAAACATTGTAGGAGAGAGCCAAGAAACATGAAGAAAATGAATCTTAGCTATGAGTCTTAATGTGTCTATCACATTCATAGCTTGACGTGATCCACTGAGACGCATGTCAATTAAGAAAACATGCCCTCAAGTATATTTCTTTATGCTGCAATATTTTTGAAATAGCTGCCATGGAAAACAAGAGGTGAAGTTCAGTCTTAAAAAAGAAACGTTCGCTCTTTTCAGCTTTGTCTTCATACGTAGTGGTTGCCCCTAGCAGCAGAAGTATGTAAATTATCTAAAAATATAAAGGACCATCCTAATGAACCCTCAAAATGTCAAGATCCCTAAAGGCAGTCTATGCAGCTGCAAATGTAAACAAAGAGGTGGCTTAGCACAAAAAATAAAAAGACAGAATGTCAAATGCCTCTGTTTCTTTCCAACTGACCGACTGGCTTCGTAATTTTCTATGTTGCTGATATTTCATCAGCTGTCATTGTGTTTCCATTTCTGTGTCAAACCTTTTCATCATGTACTGTATGTGAGTACACCTTTAACCTTTAATAAATGAACATGCTGTTTTTTGCCATCTTGTATTTTGCATTTCATATCAGAAATGTTTTGCTGGGTTTTTTTTCCCCGTTTTTTTTTTGTTTTTTTTTTCCTGCTTGATTGCTCAGAACAATCATGGTCTTCTGGAGCTTTGGGGTTTGAAGCGGAGCGGGGAATGGCAGCAAAGAGAAATCTGGTTAAGTGAACTGTAAAAAAACAGACAGAGAGCTTTTTCCCGCCCTGCAGCATCCTCACATGCGAACTGTAGCATCAACTACCGGGTTCACAGCTTTCAGTTGCTATGCTCACTCTGGAAACGTGTGGAGATGACCGAGTTTTATGTACCAAAATCTAAAAGTGGTTCTCATCATAAATGTCAGGTGTGAAATGTTTTGGTTTTCTCTTTCTCTGTCTTCTAAGATGAAGGAGCCCTGGTGAGAGCTGCACGAAATCTGGGTTTTGTGTTTTCTGGCAGAACCCCAGACAGCGTCATTGTGGATATGGTACGTTTAAGTCGCTTCAGTGTTTGAATGATTAACAAATTCTGTATTTTTTTCAGGGAACACGCCACCTTTTTGGGAAAATGCTCATTTGCTGTCCTCCCTTCAGCCAGATAAGAAGCTAGATACCCTTATCTCATCTGTGTGTGCATTAGGGAACTGAGACCACACAAGACTGGCTGACTGCTAGTTAGCTTAGCTCAATGAATGATAGTGGGTGGTAAGTGGTAGCAAACTTTATGAGTCACCAAACAGATTAGGTTCCGGGTCTTGCTTTTTTCCAGAAACAAGTCATTTTGGTGATGATCAGTCATAGCAGTCACTCACTCTTTTAGTCATTAAAAATGTTTTGCTTTGTTGGCTGGAGTTTTGAGGCGCTACAAGAAATCACTGCACACTGACAGGAAAATATTTCCAACTCTGTATCTGATTCTAAAATTACAGTGTCTTGCAATTTTAAACCATTTCAACTTTTCAACAAATTTGCAATTTCAACCCTTGTTTAATTAATGTAGGCAAAAGCCATTTCAGAGAATAATGTTTTAGATTTTACTTTTGACGGAAAAATGCCAACCCGCTCACTAAAATGGATCATGCTAAATTAACTAGCTTTTAGCCAATCCCTAGCTGAGGATCTCAACTCCCGAAATCAGAAAATTCAGACCTTTTTGTCAAATGCGGGATTGGCAAAGCAGTATTACCGATTATAAAATATCTCTATAAAATATTCCTTGGATCAGAGTGAGGAAATTCAGTCACAGTTTTGTCTTGTTGCTCAGATACACGACCTTGAGAAAATATCCATCATTCCGACGAGGATTTTGTATTAACATGGCTCAAAAATGGCAAATGACTAGCATCACATCTTCTATGAATGCACTCTGTGCCGATGCAGCGTGGGTCCTCTCCAAAGTTTAGGTCACCCGTCCTATTGTTCCCTTAATTAGTTAACCTGATGATTTCACTGGGAGGCAGAGAGGCTAAAATGTTTTTTTTTCCATCAGCTAAGAGCATCTTGTCTCAAGATGTTTGTCCGGTTTCTTAGGGCCTCTAAAGCTCTTAGCTCTTTATTTAATCATTCTGTCTTAAACAAGTTAATTAGATTCCTCCTCGTTATTCTCCTGACATCATCTCAGACCAGGCAACTGATTAACATTGACAGTGCTATTAAGGCAGATTGGAATAGGTTGCAGGGTTAGCTTGCGCTACTTTAGACCAGTTGATTTTTGCCTCTCCTCTTTGACTTGTCTCTTTTTTTTCTTTAATGCAGCTGGGAACAGAGGAGAAGTATGAACTTCTTCATGTGCTGGAGTTTACCAGGTATGACTCTGACAACAGCTGTTTTTTTTTATCAGGTTTAACAGGTACAACTGCAGTCTGCGCTGCCCAAACAGGCCGTAGGTGCTCGTTATCTGTTTCATCCTCTGAGGATGTAATGTGGTCCATGTTGTTTCTGGTGGATGGAGAATGGGCGAAGGAATAGTCCAGTAAATATTGGGGCAGATTACTTGTAGTGCCACCTGGTGGCAATAGCAAACAACAGTTGAATTTTGTTTGATGTACTCGACAGGATTAATCTCGCATTCAGTCAGTGTTGGTTATGTGGCGGCCACATATTATATTTCACCAAGAAAGAGGAAAGTGTTGGAACTGGATTCTGTTTGGTCCAATCTTTTCCAAACTTTTGATGAGGTGCTCAGCCTAAATTTCAGTCATAGTCATAGTGCCACCTACTGGTTGCAGAAAGAAAGCTTGATTTGATTTACCTCAAAATTGCAGTGTGTTGTCTTCATGTGACGTAAGCCAACATGACAAAGTGTGTGAGTGTGCGTGTGTGTGTGGTGTTGGGGGGGGTGCCCTCTGGTGCCACCTTGGTGATGCAGGGATTTGCACCAGAGCAGCATTAGTCTGCTCTACTTGCAAAATCCAAATATCATCAGGTCCCACCTCCCTCTTGGCCCCCTGAAGAGGGACACACTGGGATGTGCATGGGGGTGGGAGAGCTCTCATATCTGAGGTTTGCAGGTTTGATTAGGGGCTGAGCAGAGAAATGCCAGGGGCCAGTGGTTTGCATTGGCACTCGTTGGGTGCTTTTCTAGATTAACATCGGGTTGGACTGATCTCCTTAGTCTCCAACACTTGTCGGTCAACAATACCGGTGGGGGGGGGGGTACGCACTCCTCCCAGAGTCCTCTAGTTTTATTTGATATTTGGTCCCAAAAAGAATCAGCAGAGTTCCTCAACATGATACACAGGTGTTTTGTGATAATTGATTGTGTGACCTGTGAGAGGAATCTTGTGACCCGCCTCTATGATTTCTCTTTTCAGCAGGCATCTGCTGGCTCAGACTGTAGTGGTAATTTGCTGTGATGACTGTAACACCTTCTTATGTGATTTCTCTCTATCCCACCTTTTCTCTCTCTTCTCTCCCTCTCTCTCCCTCCCTCTGTCACCCCCTTTTCTTGCTTTTTTTCTATCTATCATAGTGTGAGGAAGAGAATGTCAGTCATCATGCGCACCCCGTCTGGGAAGATCCGCCTCTACTGCAAAGGGGCTGTGAGTGTCTGTCTCTCTCCATGGCAACACATGACAGCCTATCACCATCATCACCACATACACAAGTGTCAAATCCCCCCCCCCCCTGTTGCCGCTTGCTCTGCTCTGTCAGGAAATCTTCTCAGTGAGCAGCAGCATATAGAGAAGCAACATCACCATATTTACACCCTTACACCCGTGTGAAACAAGAAATACGGGGAAGCTGTTGGTTTTTAAAACCACCCGACTTGTCTCACTCCACCACAGCATGAACATGAAACTTTGTCTCATTAACCTCAACACAACATGAACTGATTGCTTGTGCTGTTAAAGTTGGAGACCATTTCAGCCAAGGAGGTTCATTATTCATTTTAATTGTTCTACTTGTTTACATATGTGACAAATGCACCAACATATCATGTTCCCATGAGATGATTGTCTCTGTTTGGTCAGTAACCAAGGAGTGTTTGTGTCCCCTCAGGACACAGTGATCTATGATCGTCTGGCAGACAGCTCGAGGTATAAAGAGATCACGCTGAAGCACCTGGAACAGTTTGCTACTGAGGGTGAGTGGAGGAACATCGCCCCCTGTCTCCCAAAAGAAAAAAAACCTCTTGGTGTGCTCGAAGAGCCTGAATTTTCCTCTCATCATTATCAGGACTTGACCATCAGCCACAGTAGAGGTAGTGAAATATCTCTCTTGATTAACGGTCACAGGCCTTTTTTTTTGGGGGGGGGGGGGGTGAACTGTATCAATAATCTGGGTGAGTATAAGGAGGAGGAGGAACCTTAACCTGAGGCATCTGAGCTTCTTCTCTATGCTCTGCGTTCACACTGCCCCCTTGTGAGACACAAGTAAAATGATGTCATTGGGAATATTTGATGTGGGCTAAATATAGCATCCAGAGCAGATTGGAAAGATTTTCAGTTATTTGGAACGGCCTGGTATGAAGCACTTTCTCTTTATTTAAGATATAACACCTTGCCTTCTTGACAAATACTGTGAAACTAACTTCATTTAAACTTTCTTAGAATTTTATTTCAGCAAAGAATTCATCTTAGTTCTATTCAGATTCAATTTGGACTTCTCCTTGAAGTGATTAAAACACATTCACGGCACACAGACAGCACATGATGTGTCAGACAGAACTGTGCACGTAAAGTTATCTGGTTGGTGGTTACAAATACAAAATGAAATGTATCTTTTTGTTGTTTTGTACATTTTAACAGGGATTGATTAATACACAGAAGAAAAGTTAAGTAAACAAGTAGTTAGTCTGGAAGTAAAGCGTGCCTGACCTGTGTTTTAATAGATAAAAAAAATGGCATTGCAAATTAAAGATAAAGACGTACGCAGAGGTAAATAGATCTCATTTTTATGTAGTCAGGTTCAGTCAACAAGAAGGTTGCACTGCACAGCCTTCGTCAGCATGGAGAATGCTTTACATCCCTTTGACTGATCAAGTCTAGTCAATAAATTCAGACTCTGAGAGGAAGTGGTTAGAAATCATGTCATGACCCAGGTGTTGTGGTACTGTCTCCCTCCTCCAGGGCTGCGGACGCTGTGCTTTGCGGTGGCCGATATCAGTGAGTCGTCTTATCAGCAGTGGCTGGAGGTCCATCACAGAGCCTGCACGTCCCTGCAGAACAGAGCCCTCAAAATGGAGGAGAGCTACGAACTGATAGAAAAGGTTTGCTTCATGAAAAATTAATGCACTTTTGATCAACCTGATATCAGGTCACATGCAACATTAGAGCTTCTCCTTGTCCATCAAAATGATAGTATGGTTTTATCATGAGAACTGGCTTCAAAACATTTAATATTCTTGTTTGCAGTAGCATTGAACGCACATAATGAACTAACGTGTACATTGTACAGGCAAAGAGAAAAAAAGCTGATCAGAGTCATCCAGCTAATGGTCACTTTTCTTGTCAGCGCTACACAAAGCAGACACTGTTTGTCATTAGAATTTACATCTTTACCACAGAACAAAATGTAAACGGATATGAGATCATTTTGCGCTGTTGGCCGGAGACTGGAATAACCAGCGCCACTTCAGTCAGATTTTGAAGTCAGCGACGCTCTAACCGTGAGATTTCCTGATCATGAAAGCGTTTGTTCCCCGGAGAGGAAATCCCACAGCATGTTCTCCTTCTGGGGCGCGGCTGTTAACGGTACAACACTCTCAGTGGTCTAATCTGTCAAAATGACAGATGGCCTTTAGAGTTTTCCGTCATTGTTAAAAAATTCAACGACTTAGTTAACACGACTCTGCATTGCTAAACAACATGTATGCGAAAGTGTTCTGCAGTGACATTTGAGTAAATCTTAGGCCGATGTGGGTAATGCAATCACTCCCCAAAATCTGAAAAAGTTCCAAATGTTGTGTGTATTTATGTTTAGGAGAGATTGAAGGATTTAACAGCAGGTAGAATCGGTTTACTGTGAGGTGGGTCTATGTGGAAGCGCCAGTCAAACACAGGAAGCCAGAGTCGTAAATCACCCGCTTGGCATGTTCTTTGTGGCTTCTCCTGGCTGCTCAAATGGAAGCAATCAATCATGAAATAAACATAAAAGCTCTCAGAGAGGAAAATGTAATGTGCATTGCTTAATGGGCAGAGCGTGGCAGTGATGTGGCCAGGGGGTGGATGTTGTGCACACATTGACACCACATGGTGGCACCGTGGAGTCACAGGGAGCTTTTACAAACATTACAACACTGTGGGAACCCATCTTTACTTACTCTTTCACATCAACTCTCAATCAAATTGTCTCATACTTGCATTCATCCCTGAAAGGAACTAGATAATTATTACATCCAGAATTTTTTGTTATTATTTGATGGCGAATACTAAATTGACTCTGTGGTCTCCAACACTCCAAAAAGTCCTCTTATTACACATTACCTCTTGTTACAGATACCAAGTCTCCACATTGGCTGGTGAAGTCCCACAGGTGTGACACAAATTCATCACTCAAATTATAATTAGTCATCTAACGACAAAGCATTTGGCTACTGGCTGCTGTTATGGTCCCAACCTGGCTTGGGGACCAAAATCCTCATCCAAGTGTTTTTTTCTTTTCTTTCTTTCTTTCTTTTGTTCATAATCCACCAAAGGAACACTTGAACAAATCACATCAAAAACCAAATTAGTGCTCATCAGACCTAGTCATCCAAAGCACAGATTCCCGTGTTGTGTGCTTCCAAATAATCAGTGAAGACAGAGCTGCAGCCTGTTGGGCAGCAGTTTCTCCCCGCCTCCCCTCTGCTGCTGGCTCTTGCCTCCTCTCTATCCCTGGGTCTTGTCAAATCTTTGGCCCTGTGATGGGCCCATATGAGCCCACAAGAACCACCAACTTTGCAAAGAAAAACACCAACCGTATTTTGCTGGTCTGCTTGTGTGGGCCAGATCGTGTCCGCAGATACACACACACACACACACGCACGCGCGTGCACACACACGCAGAGTAAGTGGTCCAAAGCCCCTTAAACCCGCTGTGGTTTTTCTGTGTGATAAACAAGAGCAGCTGATGAGAGAGAAAACATGACCGAGTGAGTGACACAATCCCGACTCACTCACATGGTTGTCCGACGCTTTAAAGGCACGGTGATGTCAGCGGTCGCCGCTCTCTGACTTTTGACAGATTTTTTTTTTCTTTTCTATTCTGTACTCTTGTTTTCTGTTGTAGAACCTGCAGCTGCTGGGGGCCACAGCCATCGAGGACAAGCTCCAGGATAAGGTGCCGGAGACCATAGAGACTCTAATAAAGGCTGATATCAAGATCTGGATCCTAACTGGGGACAAACAGGAAACCGCCATCAATATTGGTAAGCCCCGGGGACACATCGGTGACTCGTCTTTTATTACTCAAATCTTGCTAGCAATTAGTCATCATTATATAAGACTTGATAAAACCCTACAGGGACGTTTGGCTTAATAAGCTCCATTTAGAGATCAGAATTTGAAGTCACTGAGCCAAGCGTGTTCCCATGTATGATGTAGCTAAAGAGCTTTCGCTTAAAGGACGGTACTTAAACTGGTTTTTTTGTGACATGACCAGTATTTGTTTGCACCTGAAGACTTCAAATGTTTGCACTTCTTGTGGACTTTTTGAACTGAATATAAAGTCACTAAGCCGGATCTGTTGACACCAGCCTCTTACAGCTACTCCAGTCAGACTTGTGGTCATTCTTCACCCAGCAAGACAAACTACTGACAAGTAGAATGTTTCTCTGTCAAACATATCTTGCACAAGCATCTGTCGCAGAATGCAAAATGATGTATGAGCACCCTGCGCTAACATGAAGTAAATAACATGCATATGTACACAAGCAGGCACCTCTCACGTATCTGGCTCCCCTCAGGGGTTTCAGCCTTGCAGATTTTATCAGAAGTGTGAATGACTAACTCTGGCTGGAGCAGTTAGGTTCGTGTTTCTTCTCCCTTTATGGCCCGGACGTTATATATCTGCAATGTGGCTAAATGCATGCACCTTGAATAGAGCCAGCATGTTAACAATGAGGTCAGAAAAGTCGATATTAAAAGTACCTCCGCTTGTGGCTACCTACCACTGAGGGCTGACTGAATCAGTCCTTTGTGCCCACTGTGCCCAGATGTGTGGGGGCTCCGCCGAAGCTCATGCTCACTGGAAGTATTTTCACAGGTCCGCCTTTTTTGACTGAGTTTCTCTGTAAAATCTCCTCTCAATATTGACTTTGTTTTTTACAATTTTCCTCACTGAAAGATGATCTCTATTGCCTGGGTTAATGGTGCACCTTTTGCCTCATCAGACCGGAGAATTTAGTCTGTCATATTATGGTTTTTCTACATTTTGAAGCGGCACGAACCACCCAAATGCTTCATTTGGCTCTGCCTAACAAAAATCAACAAAAACCCAGCTGGATTTACTTTATTGAACAAATTTATGACATAGAAACATGGCAGGTCAGTTTGATGTGACTTGTGTCACCCCAGAAGTTATAAATACTGACATTGTTTGAGTGTGTCTATAATCCTTAATTATCATGACATAATGTACAGTACCTACTCTGACACCAGAGTCTGGCTGGCTCAGGAGAGGGCAATGTTTGCTCTGGGACACACTCCCAGAGCTGTTGGTGGAGGGGAACTATATGTACGTAATGCTCAGGACAGGTCAGAGCCAGAACTCAGTGAAAGGAAAGTGCCTGCTGTTTAGTTTGCTGGGAAACTTTACGAACTCAACTGAAAGTATCGCTGAAGAGAAGGCAGACACATTAACAGCACTTTGTTAATCTTGGCCTAAAGGTGCATCACCCCCCTTAAGCCCGGACCTGTACCCATTATCTGCCAATATAAATACCTGCTTACCTACTTCACCATGTCCAATAATTGATTTCACATCCACATAGTTTTCCCAACTCCCATAATCCTAGTTTGTCCCTGTTTAGTGCCTTCTGTGGGTAAACTGTGCATCCTCAATTGTTGCTCCTGTTGCAACGTCTGAGTCTGCTGTGACATGAATGTTGTCGTGACATTCCTCAAGTCCTTCGGGAGCAATGTTGAGTTCCGCCTGACACGATGAAAGGCCAGGAATTTAACTTTCTCTGGTGAAATAGAAAAAAAGGCTAGTTCAGCTGCTGTCAAATGAGCTTAAGGTAAACACATTAAGCGGAAGGGCTGTGGCATGACTTGAAGGGGGTGGGGGGCTGCAGAGACAGTGTTGAGATGAGGAGACATTTTCCACGCATTGGCAAATTTTGGACATTTGCACCTTTGCGCTTATAAAAACAATCTGCCAGACCCAGACCCTGTTTGGTTTGAACTCCAGCTCTGGGGGGGAAACCTACTCATTTCCTCACGCAGGCCCCCTCGGTGTGTGTGTGCGTGTGTGTGCGTGTGTGTGTGTGTGTGTGTGTGTGTGTGTGTGTGTGTGTGTGTGCGCACAGTTGTGTTCTGTGTGTTTTTGTGTGTTTACCCCTATCTCAGTTTCACTCAGAGAGAATACCACTGATGTATACACAAAACAGAAGCTTTGAGGTCGCCCAATTTAAGAGTCGAAATTCTCTTTCCAGATAGCAGCAAAGTGTTGCAGCCCACAAGTATTCGTGTGGTGTTGCCACAGATGGTAGCTGCGATATTAAACTGAATGTCTCGGTTCATGAAGCATTTCTGTTTTTCCCCAATGGGAGGCTCCTTCTACCACTTTGCTAGTGACCCAGAGCGTCTGTCCCAGCCAAGAGCTGTGAAGGCTCCCCAGAGGGCCGTGCTGGGTAACTCACAGTTGTAACTGCCTATTAAAACAGGAAACTGACAAGCCCTTGTAAACCAAACTCATTAGTCATTGTCCGAGACACCGGCTATGAGCTGTAACATTTTAATTGGTATCGTTTTGCTGCATCTAATGTTGGTTTGAAGTTGTTACATTCTTGCTGTTGAGTTTTGTTTTGTGTATTTGATGTGTTGGATTGTATTCACCCGGCGAATGGAGATCGTCGCTTTGGACAAAAGCGTCTGCTAAATAAAATTGTAGAATTGTAGAGATCTGTAAACTTCATTTTGATGTTGGTGAAAAGTGTCGCTGTGAATAGAAACTTTTTCCTTGCTCCAGACTTTTAAAACCCATTGAATCTGCTCAGTAACGTGTACATTTACGTTTATATTTCCTTGTCTGCTTTTCCTTTCTGGCTACAGGACATTCTTGCAAACTACTGACCAAGAACATGGGCTTGCTGGTGATAAATGAGGACACACTCGATGTGAGTATTAAGCATTTTGTCTTTCACAGGATCAATCAAACCAAAATATGTAAAACTGCAAATTCCCGCTTGTGTCGTCACCCACTTTAATGCTCATCTAATTGAAATGACATCTTGGTAAACTACAAAGTGCCGTTGTTCAACTTTTTTAAACTCTTATTTTGAACGGTGATTGAATGACGTTATCTGGTTGTATAACATTCTCAACACACTGAATTAATTATTTACATTATATAAGAGACGTGAGTCAGTCGCATGTTACGTCATTCTAGACGTTAATTAGAAAACGGATCGGTTCAGTTACACTTAATCCTTTACATTTTAGCACTATTTCCCCACAAAGATAATTTACACAATCTCCACACCAAACCCCTGGGTAAAATAAAATAAAGGCTTGTGCCTACATGGAGGCTCCCACACACGCAGCTACCACAAATCCCCAAACTGCCTTTAACATCTTTAAGGCACCCAGCAGAGAAGTCTGTTAACCCCCGGCAGGAGAGCCTTGTCTGTTGTTTCTGAGATTGAAAAGGGCAAGTCTCTGCACTTCCAACAGCAGAAAGCTGAGAGGAACAGCCAGATGGAGAAGAAACTTGGCTGGGTTTAGTTTTTTAAAAAGAAGGGCCAAATAGTAGTGCATAAAGGAGGGGAAGCAGCAGGAGGGGTGTGTGGGGGTGATGACGGACGGCCTTCATTCTGTCAGCCAGTCGTTAAAGCGTGATAAATTGAGTTGAGGTAAAAATTTGGGGTCGGTGCATTCATAAAGCACACGGGCCGGCGCTTTGAAATGTCAGCTCCCATTCTCTTGTGGTTGAGCAGATGCTTACATAAGGCAGTTTGTTAAAACGCGAAGGGAGAACCCTCTCCACCAAGACTGAGGAGGCACAGTTAACAGAGGGCCAGGCAGCAGGGCTGCTAATTCCGAGTGCCCAGAGTAATTGGAGCATGTCTCCCCTCTTTGCTGTGTTTAGAAATGCTTATCAAAGGAAGGACAGGGTTTTAGACATCCCCTGTACTAAATCTTACTTGAGCTGAAATTCCCAAAGTGGAACTTGGTCTCCAAAGTGGGATTAGGTCATTTTGAACTGCTTTGTCTTCCAGTCTGCTTGTTTAATCAATTTGAGAGCTAACAGCGATTATTGAGCATTAGAATATTAATCTTCACAAAACAGAGCCATACATAGATTAGGGTCATTATTTTCAGTTTTATAAAGTGTTTTATGTTTTTATTTTAAAATATAAGTAATGTAGTTGACTGTGATGCAGGTCAGAAAAGTTAGGGTCCATGCATCTCTTAACGAATCTGGAATTTCCCCTTATTTTGTGCCTCCAAGCCTTAGACAGATGATGACATTACATCCATACAAATGTCCAGATTCCACATCATGAGTGTCACGTCCTGTTAGCTATATCACTCAAGGGCTATATCAACACTGGAGCTCAGTCTTTATGGGAAGCTCTTGTGGATTTCTGAATGGACGCCACATACCCATTCCAAAACCAAACACTAGCTATTCACATAGGCTAAACTGCTCATTATAGCCATAACAAAAAGGCTTTAGGAGGAGACATGTAGCATTAGTGCTAAAACTCCTCAGTGGATGTTAGGGGGGAAATGGCCGCACCACTTGAGGAAATGGTAAACTTTGCTTATCACCGTATGTGATGGATGGATTGTGCCCCAAACAGAGTGAATTCTTTAGCAGACAACTGGTAAAACATGCGTATATGCACTTCATGCACATTTGGCATTGTTGACTGAGATGGAGAGGCTTTTGGCTCCAGAGTTAAATGTACATATCAGCTTCTACTCGGCCCCACACACACACAGAGAGTTCTACCCACTGCTCCCAAACCTCATGCTGTTTTGCAGACCCCACCAGGGATGGTTAAGTCCTTTCAGCTGCTCTCTGCTTGTGTCCTCTCACTCAGTTTCTCTCCTCTGTTAATCCATCATCTCTTTCTGTGTGTATCTCTCACTTTTCTTCTCTCACTTTGTGAAACATAAAGCTGCTTTCTCCAAATATTTCCCTGAAGCAGTGGTTTCAGAGTTTTGTTATGTCAAGTGAATGTTGCGTGGTCCCCCTGGTATAATTTGACTGCATTGACACATTGGACCGTGTCACTATTCTGGACCCCTCCCTCACTCTTCCATTTTTTTTTAATGATTACAGCTGTTTGAGCATCTGTTTGTCACATTAGTGCTGAAACCATGCATGTACCATTAGACTTTACAAAGCAATTGAAGCATTTGCATTGGTGTATTTATTTCATCCACAACACCATAATCTCAAATCATTTGATGAGAGCCAGAAGTGTTGCTGCCATATTTGATCATTTGGTACCGAAATTAATTTTGCATAAATAATTGTATCATTCAGAAAATATAAAACTGCTTTTACTCCCTGATTTCCCCATCTGGGAGGAAGATGAAGTGATGATCTCACTAAACTCCATTGTTCCGGTCCATATGCCCTCACAGCGGACAGTTATGGTTTTACACCATCTCTCATCATCATCATCATTATCATAATCATTAAATGTGTATACTGACATGCAAACATTCTTAGAATTCATCTGCGTTATCGCCTCCGGGAGATGGTCAGCGTGTAATCAACATGTTTTTTTTTTCCCCCCCTTATAGTTTAGTTCTTGCATCTGTTAACACATAGAAAACTGCTTTTGAGCCAAATGAGGAAAAAACAAAACAGACTTGTACAATTATTCATGGTAGATATTTCACATTAGACCCACCAGGGCTGAAGACCTACGATTATTCAACAGCGATGCATATTTCAACTATCGACTGTAACACTGACGGTTTTACTGTTCTAATGACTTATGACACCAACTAACATTCATAAAATATTTTCCATGGTCCAGAGAACAAGGGAAACCCTCAGCCACCACTGTGGAATCCTTGGAGATGCCCTCTACAAGGAAAACGACTTTGCTCTCATTATTGATGGGAAGACGCTCAAATATGCCCTCACATTTGGAGTGCGACAGTATTTCTTGGACCTCGCTCTGTCCTGTAAAGCTGTCATATGCTGCAGGTGAGATTTACTCTTGAAACAATAAAAAGTACGCCTGAGAATATGCTTCCATTAGCCAAAATGAAAGCATGAAGCTGGTGTCGGTATGGCAGCATGTGTGCTCTCTGAGGAGGCTTCTGCTTTTGAAAATACAACTAAATATGCAAACAGAGATGGAAAATTAATCAGGAATCACCAGTCTTAAGCCCTTGTTTTCTCTTTAATCCGTTTCTCTAAACCTAGATACTGAAAACCAAACTGAACAAACAGTACAAGATTATGTTTGTTATTTATGCATCTCATCTCAGCGTTAATGTCTCTGCATTTTGTCCTCAATGTACAAAACAAAGAAAAACAAACTGTTGATCAAAAATTAGAATACAAACCGAGCCCTGGGTTTCTTGAACTGCTGCACCCGTAGTTGTTATACAGCATCTGCAGGAAATTTGGAGAAAATCTGTCAGCAGAACAGTCAAACAAGAAAAGAGTAAAATGTACAAATACTTTTTAACATGTTCCACATGGTACATTACAATATTTGATTTGGTATTTTAATACTTCCAATATTCAAGTATTGCACATAAAATCAGTGGCCCAGTTTCTCTTTCTGAGGTACAACCACAAAGTAAAAGTGTATGCTGTGCCATAATATTTTCATGACAGGTTTTAAAGGTGTTATGGTCATAAATGATGGCGCTCTGTTGACCTGCCCAGGCCACATACATAAAAGGAAGTGCTTAAGTAGTCCAGTGACCATGATTGGGTCCGTGGCCAGAAGTTAGCACCATGTTTTCGGAACAATATCAAATCTTCAGGTGCCACATTGTGAGTCAGCGCATTACATCACATTCGTATTTATATTTTCCCACCCCCGCTTGTGTTTCGTACACTCTGTTGGTACGAAGAGATGAATGAGCCTCTGTAGTAACAGAAGACATCAGTCATTTCACAACTTCTGACACAGACATGCAGTTGACAACAGCATCTCTTGAGACAGCTGTGCAGCAAAGGGAAGCTGCTGTGCATGAAGGTGCAGGTCTGGCTGTCACTCAAGGGATGACGTCACGTCTGAGCTCTTGTATGAGGAGATTTATGAGCGGTGTCACCGTTGATTGGCTGTTCTTAATGACTCTGGTTAGAAAGGGTTACAGGGTCTCTACGAGGAGGGCGAAATGTAGACAGAGGTCAACTAAATTTATCTCCAGCATTTATCCAGGAATGCAGCCAGTCTCTTATGTAACGTCACTGCTTGTTGTGCTGGTGACACAGTTTTGTGTTATAAGTTGTCACACTCCTAGAAGTAGTTCTGGGAATTGAAATCATATCAGTAAGAATTCAGAATCGCTAGATTTCGGACGATTCCCAGCCCTAGCCATGCTGTGACGATAGGAGTCAGTCAATGAGTGTTCCTCAGTCTGCACAAATGTCAAATCAAGTCCATTTATTGATTGAATTCTAGTCATATATAAACTGTTTGCAAATCGCTCTGTTAGTGAAGCTGAAAAGAATAAAGTTTTTTTAATCCAAACATTTCTAACATCTACAACTTTTAAAAAAAAAAAATCCTTTTTGAATCAAAGTGGGGAAATGATAAGAATCGGGACTGACGGACAGATTCTGAATCCATAATTTGCAACCCTTAATTTATTTACAAGAAACCAAATTAGATTCAGTGTGGCCTTTCACACTGATAAAGAGAAAAAAAAAACCTTTAATGTCAAAGTGAAAACAGTCTACTGCGTGATCTGTGTACAGATACACAGAAAATGGTGTGTTTGTTTACAGATCAGGCTCGTATTGATGAACAACACGAAGAAACACAGCAAACAACTCCATCAAAAGATGATTGGAATAGAAAAGAAAAAAAGGGCCGGCGAGCCTGATGTTCAGACAAGGATGATGAAGGTGCTCTTTAGTAGGGAACACAACAGTTCAAGAAGAAAAGTCCACGGCACTCTTTTGGCAAGAATATACTAGAGAGGCTTTATTGAGGTGACTATTTCATTGTGATATCCTGGAAACATCAACAATGTTCTGGCACGTTAAACAGGAGCCGCGTACCGCTCAGTTCCATTTTAGCATGCACAGGGCTGTAGACGTTTGAACTTTAGAGAGCACCCAAAGGTCAGTGAAAAACACAGGAGACGGTTAAAAGAGATGGAAAGAAAGAGTGTGCGCAGCTGTAAATCTAAAAACAGGCTGTCATCAAAACCTGAGTGCCCGTGCAAGACTAGTGGGGGAGGGGACGGGGGGGGGGGGGGCACCTAGCCTTATTGCCAATCTGAAGGAGTTGAAGAGATTGTTGCCAATGCGCCTCATCAGTTGCAGCTTCAACTTTTTTATTTTAATTGGGATTTTCTTTTCATTAATCACTGTCAGAATTTGACAAACATTGACTCAGTCACATAAGACTGAAACCTGCCCAAATATTTTTTATTGGATACACATGTACTTCCTTCAGTGCACGACTATTTCCAGCCGCCCTACCTGTAAGCGAAGGGCGTCACCAAAAGGGCAGACAGAGGTTTTCTTCATCCTCCAGGCTTCCTCAGCATTCTGTTCTACAAAGCTGAGGAAGACTTTTGGTGAAATAATGTTATTTTACGCATCCTGCCAAAGGAAAGGGAAATCGGTCAGCCGGGACAGTTATACAACCTTTCATGAATTATTGTCTGCATATTTTTGGGGGAAAAAGTGTGAATTCATCGTGCAATTGTAGCAAATGTTCATCTTACCCAAAGTGTAATACTGCATGCACTACTTCTGTCTTTCAGAGTATCTCCTCTTCAGAAGTCGGAGGTGGTGGAGATGGTGAAAAAACAGGTGAAGGTGATCACACTGGCCATTGGCGACGGCGCTAACGACGTTGGGATGATACAGACGGCTCATGTCGGCGTGGGGATCTCTGGCAATGAGGGCCTGCAGGCGGCCAACTCTTCTGACTACTCTATCGCTCAGGTGAGCTCGGTGGCAGGGACTCTCACGCGTGAGGAAATGAACAACGTTTTGACATTAAATTTAATTTTGAAGTGTAATTGACATGCATCTGACATGTGAGTATTGAGCTAAATTATTTTAAAAAATCATGTATCAGCGCTCAAGAACTGTGAAAATTCTGTTTGTGACTTGAAGCAAAACACAAACGAATCGGTCAATACATACACACATGCTATACATAAACCACACTAGAGGACCGAATACTCCTCTGTTACAAAGTTAAGATTTTTTTAAAAAGTGAAGTTCAACATAATAAAAACATGTTTTCAAGGCTGCAGGTGCGTGTCATCTTCTGTCGTCTAATAAATCAAATGTTCAGGTTGTCTCGAGTGTAATTTGTGTCAGTGATAGCGTGGCACATTGTTCTGAGCAGCAATAAATAATGAGTCTGCCAGGGCGTTCATTGACTCATACAGTGAAGTAGTAACACCTGTAAGACAAGCATCTGGTGTCGCTTAGCAGAAGTATACAGAAACAGATTCCGGCTAAATGCAATTTAAACACACACTCATGTCTGAGATACTTGTATGTCTGAAACTCTCTCTTGATATGTGATACCTGGAAACAACAAAAGCCACACTGAGCAGCACACAGCTCGGTACAATATTTTTCAATTCTAGCCACAGGGCTTGAGAGTCCTTCTGTTGAAGAGACCTGGATTTGTTCCCACTTCACTCCACATTACCTGGAGGCATGTCTTTTAAAGTCAGGTGGCCTCTTAGAATCCATGTGGGTTGTGTACCAGCTTCCAATTCAAAAGTTACTTATCCAAAGTTCTGGTTAACGGTAACTTAACTGTAATTTCCTGACAGGAAACTGAAATCCATCACTTGAAGTCGTACAACATGTGTGTCTCCCTTTCCCGTTGGTATCCAGAGTACACGATTAGGTGACTCTTCTGTTGTAGATTATTGTGTAGCTAGTTTCTAAGATGAAACGTTAAAAAGCTTGGATTTATCTCTTTTAAAGGCGGTGGAGAGTGAAGAGACTTTAGTTTGAGGCACCCCTGTAGTCTGTCTGTCATCAGCTCGGGCCTCTGCTAACTGAAGTTTTATCTGACCACTGTAGAGCTCAGACCGACCGTGCTTTCATTTTGCCGAGAACTACCGCAGTGCTACTGAAGAACCAGCAGATCCTGAACAAAGAAACGTGTTTGCCATTTCATTTTCCTTCCTCGCACTCCAGTTTCAAATAAATGTCCTTTAGTTGGATGGCAGAAGTGATGCAGCTTGGATATTGATGTGGGTAAATGTGGTTTGTGCTTGTTTTAGTCATTTAATGGCAGTTGAAGATAAAAGACTGGGCGCTGAGGTCTGCTTCAATCTAATCATACTTATCAGCAAGAAACTGCAGTGTAATTTTAACATCACCATAGGCCCCCTTATAGCAGCATAATTATAATATCATTTAACTATTAGGCTGAGCCCTTGGAGACCCCACATGAATGACCTCATTTTCAGCGACTCTAATCTTTCCCTGACAACTTTCTGTAGATGATTCTGGAATGCACGAGTGAGAGATTTGGCCATAATTTGCTTTTGTGCTGCAGCATTGACCTCAGATCGTCCAGATCTCTAGCACTGTACTATACACAGACTGTTTATTTATCTTGGTGTTTTCCTGAATTTTCTTCCCTCCTACACAGTTCAAATACTTGAAGAACCTGCTGCTTGTCCATGGAGCCTGGAATTACAACCGTGTAGCCAAATGTATCCTGTATTGCTTCTACAAGAACATTGTCCTCTACATTATTGAGGTACGTCACACTCAGATGACGTGGTGAGGTAAAGTCCGAGATTCCCTGTTTTTGTTTTTTTGTTTTTTTGTCTGGCCTTGCACTTAAAGGGATACTTCACCCAAAAATGTGTCTTGTTCTTCAGGAACTCACAAATAGGCATTTGATCTCTCAAACCCAACAGGAAGGGTCATAGTTAGTGTTTTGCTCATATCAAAGCAAAGAATGATTAGAATTTAGCTACCTCGCTACAGATGCTACTATTTTGCTTCCCTGTAATTACAAACACAAGATCTCAAGTGTTTCTGACCATGTGCTCTTACAGATATGAGTATGTCTCTCCATGTGCCAGAACCCTTTTTTAAGTTTCACTGAATCTGATGATCTGAGGGAGCAACTCTTCTCTTTATATCCAGGAAAGATGAAACGGAAAGTCGCTCACAACATCGGGTGACAAGTGACAGATACCAGACTCACTATGATTACAAGTTCAAAGCTATGACCAGGAACGAATGGACAGTTTAAATGCTTCCTATCAGCACCAGCGTTATTGATGGCAGTGCTCAGATGTTTTGATCTACAGCTCAAGCGTTTGTCAAGTGCCAACTCTACTTCTTCTTCTTTTTTTTCTCCTTTTTTTTGACTGCATCATCTTAAAATCACAAGAAGTTACCTTTTGCGTGTTTGATCAAACCTCGTCCCAGATTATATGGAGATGCAATGCTCTATTACGTGCTAATGAAAATAAAATGTAACAGTAGAGATTATGTGAGCCCCTCAGTGGAAAACCCCAGAATCCTGTTTGGGAAATATTGACCACACAACAACAAGGAAAACAGAACATGCAAGGACAGCCATGACAAAGTTGAACTCAATGAAAGAAAACATCACAACACACACACACACACACACACACACACTCCGAGGAGTTCTGATAGAAGTGATTTATTCTTTTCTGCATTTCCCTTTTTGGATGTAAAAGGGGAACAATGCGGAAAGCGCAGTGCAATGGCAGGATGGGATCAGACACATGTTTTCATAGTAACATCAGCACGTAACCGGTCATGGAAATGCGAGCTTTTCAAAAGTTCTCTTTTGTTCATCCTCTTTCTGTGACAGTTGGCCTCTGATCCCCTTTTTTCATCCTCATTCCTGTTAATGTGCCATGAAAATCAGTAGACTACCTTTTACATTCCAGGATGTCTGCTTCTGGCTTATCATGACTGAGAGTAAAAGGGAGTAGTAGTGGGGGGGTTTCCCCAGGTTGTACCTGCAGTTACAAGTACTGCAGCTGTTAGATCCTCCCACCTTCTTACTGTTAAGTTTGCAGATTCAAAATGGATTTTAATCTCAACAAGGTGAACTTTCTAAACAGTAAGTTATAGTTGACATTTCATCTGAAGTTAAAGCAGTACTCCTGCATTTCTAGTGCTCACCATTTCATTTGATGAACACGAACGCTTGTGCAAACAAGTTAAAAAAAACGCAAGCTCGTATGTGCAAGCTGGTCGCAGTTGTGCTGATGTGGAAATGTTTTATTGAGTTTGTTCTTGTCTCAGATCAAATTGTTAATGGATTATTGAGCACATGGCTGGATAAGGTAGACTTGGATTATAGGGGACTATGTTGTAGGATTTGCAAATTGATGTTTGGGTAGTTCTGCTGTTGTCAGCAGTCAATCTGCACTGGTGTTTTGTGTATTGTGGAGTCACTAAGACATCCAAACAAGAGGCCAGAAAATGTAGTTGAAAGGGGAAATCACACTTTTTGGTGTAGTATCCCCCCCCCCCCCCCCACCATACACACACTCAAGACTAAAATCAAATTCAGTGGCACAACTTCTGATTTGTTTGAAGCATAAACTCAGGCCTTTATAACCTCCAGTTGTCAGTCTTTCTCTTTTTACACTCTTGAAATGGACCAACAGTCCACAGCCACAATCAAAACATGGTCAAATTTCCTCTCAGCATTGTTTATCTTCCCTTTCTGCGTCTCACTGCAGTTTCCTTTTGAAATATTCCGGTCCTCCTTTCCAAGCAGGTCGTCTCTAACAATTGCAACATAACATTTGTAGTTTGTTTATGACTGTAGGGTGGCCGTCTTTCTAGCACACCTTTTGTTTCTCTCTGAAACATAACCCCCCCCCCCCATGTAATGCTCCTTCAGGGCGTTCAAGTAGATAATAAGAGATTCCTTCCCTGTTTGGTTGTTTCATTATTTCAAATGTCCCTCTTTTGTAATACCTCGACATCTAACTCACGAGCAGACCTCGGGGGTTTTTGGTGAAAGCTGTGTTTGTAGCACTAACAGGTTCACTTTTGTACTCGCATGTTTTTCTCGTCACTCCCAAGGCGAGAATCAAAGATGTTCTCAAAGATCATTGTGTCAGTAGGCTGTCACTCTCACGGATGATTGACTGACAGTCTATTTTGAAAAAGGCGGTTGTAATTACACAAATATTTCTTAAACAATGTGGCCCAGTGTTTGCAAAATTTAAGCAGAATTAATAACTCCCACTTGGTTACAAATTAGGCTGTTAGCCAAAGAATAGAAGTGAAAAGGACTGGATTGTGGCACATTCAAGCTGAGAGACCTTTCCAAAGGAAGCCTTCGCTACTTCATTCAAATCACCAATCCAGCTGGCCACTCAAGTTTGATTGACAGATCGCAACAGTGCTCCAGAGGGGGCTGATGGACAAGTGGCATTTATGAGGCAATTACATGAAAGCTTTTTCAGTGAGGCTCAGTGTATTGAAAGAGTTTTTTTCTCACAGTCGAAGAGCAAAGCTCGCTGAATGGTCAGAGGCCGAGCCTGGCATCATTTGTGTTTGAGGCTTCTCATATTTCCAGAATATTTATGGGCCTCTTCTTTAAGACTCTCTTTATTCCTCTGTTGCTTTATGTGTGTGGATTCCATTAGCAATTCTGCACAAGTAAGCTTAAGAGTATCAGGACTCACATTGTTGGGCACAAATATGCTCAGCCCCACCCTCTGACGACCCCAACCACTTTAGTCGAAGCCTGCAGAGCTGTAGAATCAATGATTTTTGATTTGCTGATGAATATGCAAGGAGACTTCTTATCATCTTGCCCTCGCCCAGCACCCCTTTTCTCAGCTCCCGCTTCCCTCCATCACTGTTTTTCATGATGTGCAGTGGGGGAGAGAGGCCAGCCACACCCCTCCACTGAGTGGTACTCAATGAGGAGAAGAAAAGGGGAAGAAAAATCCTGCCTGGTACTTCCCCTAATGAGCAAATCAATGCATCTGTTCCTCAAGAGATGGAAGCGGGAGAAAGAGAGAGAGAAGCTATGGGGACCCTAAAGACCAGGCCAAAACACTCACACAGAAGCAGTTACCACATGCTATGAATAGGCGCCTTTTTTAACTTAGCACAACAATATATCAGCCCAGAGCCTCTCATTGAGCAGAGCTGTAATTAATTCAGCAGTTTGACCTACCCGCTAGCCTCTCGTTACCATTTCTTGAGCCTGCCATGAGGCAGGTTCATCCCATAACCCATAGCAACGGCATCTGAATGTATTTCTCAGCGAGCCAAGTCTCTGAACTATTCTCACCCTGCCAACAGATGTACTGTACACCTTCTCATTCTCATGGTTACAGAGTCACATGGTCCCAGATTTGAGTGAACATCCCATGTGGGTTTGAAAACAGGCCCCCTCCTATAAAAGAAACAGCATCATGGTAGAGTGCCCCTGATGGTGGAGAGGATGGGATCTGGGTAGGATGGGTGTGGCAGTGGTGGTGGTGGTGTGTGTGCGTGTGTGTGGGGGGGTGTTTGGGCACACACAATTACATAGTTCTCTTCTTTACATGCCTGGCTTCTCCCCCGCGACCAAGGCAATGGGGGGGATGTTACACATTTGTTTTCATGCATACGCTTCCACGATTAAATGGGAAGGACCAGTGACAGATTGGTGTTGGCGAGAGTGGCAGTGGCGGGTGGGGCCCTCAAATAGGCTTTGTCCCAATCAGAGAATTTGTAGCAGTTCATGCCTTCATAATGAAGTTAAATGAAGCGAGGAAATGCTTGGTTGGCCATGGCCAAAACTCAGCACCCCTGATGTTCCCTTGACAGCTTTGGCGTGAGTAATAGTAAGAGCCTGCTGGGGGACATGAAATGTCGAACTGTAACACTGTGATGAACGATTTCTAATATACTTATTGGAGTACTGTACTTAAGGGAAATTGTCAGATATTTATATTTCAGATGGAATACATGTACTTTCTACTCTGCTACAATTATTTGACGTGTAGTTGCGTGTTACTGTCGTGATGAAACCGTGACTTGACTTTTTCTCATGTTTGTGGCTTTACTTTTATAAAAAGTAGCGTGTAGACAGGTTGTACATTCAAATTTTGTGTTAACGGCTCCATCAAATATTGTTTTTCCTGTTGTTGTTCTTAAATTTATTAACGTTGAATTGACTCAATGTCCCATTTAAATCAAAGATTGGAAAATAAGACCAAAAACTGAAAACAGATTTTTGCATCAGAACTTTGTTTTTGTTCTTTCCTCTCCCATTAATCATCTTATAACCCCTCCGATTGATGTAAAACTGTTTGTAAAGTAGTTCAAACTAGCTCCACCTGCAGCAGCTACAAGGGTAATATGCTGCTTACTAAGCATGCTGAAGCTTTAACATAAATAATCATATAACAATACATATGAAATTTGTTTTGTATACATCAGAAATTGTACTTCCTGTGGTCAGTAAACATGTAAATGTATCTTCACTTCTGCATTATTCAGCTGCTTCAACCCCATTGTCGACAATACATACCTGAAAAATGTGTATCTGTTACTCTCGTTAGATGTGTTCTGTCAGGTATTCTGACTGCTGTCCTGGTCTTGGAGGATTTGTTTGGTTCAACTAAGTATGACTAATCAGGATACTGTGATAAGTCTCATCTACACCCACCATATGGTTTACATTACCTCTGTCTCCCTCTCCTGACACAATATATCAAAGTTTCCATCATTCAGAGTCCCTGAGCCCTGACTTTGGCCCTGTAACCAGCCTCATCTGTCACCCACATGTCTTCAGGTAGATCAAGTAGAGAAACAGGGGGCTTGATATATGTTGGTCAGTAATCCTGCAATGAACCTAGGGGACAGTTTGCATCAGTGAGGTGGCACCTGGAGGTCTTTGCTTCTCTGCTGTCACTAATTTTTCTAATTCATGCTAGTTTGGCCCCAAAGACGAACAAATGACTCATCACGGGTCAACACCTAAAAATCGTACATATGAATAAACACATTTTTTACTTTGACAGGATTTTGTTCTGCTTCGTTATCAAAACCATCATTATTGCAAGATTTATCATTCTCACTGGTACACAGATAAATCTCCATGCTCTCATGTCATAAGCGGCCCTGCAGTCTTTACCTGAAGTGTCTTTTGTCATACGGGAATGTAATGCGATGGAAAAAGTGATTTTTGTAATCTTTACTGATAAAAATGAGAAATGATTGAAATGGGAGAAGTAGTATTTTAAACATGGCTTCATCCCTCCAATTTTGGTCTGTCTTTCAAATTGATTTACATTGACATATAAAGTATATGCTCTCTTAGTATTTAGCTGTTTCACAGACAAATGCATTGCCTACTGTGATTTGATTTTCTTTCCAGCTGTTTCACTCCTCTTTTATCTGATTTGTTTCTCTTAGATCTGGTTCGCATTTGTCAATGGCTTCTCTGGTCAGATTCTCTTTGAACGCTGGTGCATCGGCTTATACAACGTGGTAAGTGTTAATATAATTTACCCCATGTTGCTGACAAAGAGCTGAGGTTTGAATGGTCCAGATTATTCTGTTATTCCGTGACTATGTCATTAAGATCCTGTAAAATGTCTCTTGTATTAATGACCTGCCAAGTCCAAGCTTGCGTGTGTTACAAAATATTTTCTTAATGTGAAAGAACAGCACTTTTGTTCTCCTTAAAGATTGCAGTTAGAAAGGGCATCTATGTTTGAATGATAAAAAGAATAGGATGAATGTTGCAGAAATGAAGCTGGCTGCTTATGTGGGGAGTCCCACTGGGCTCTGTAATGGGACCACTCCTAATGAACTCATATTTCATATCTGTCATGAAATTAGTTGAGAAATGCACATTAGCAAGTCCCAGCTTTAATACTATTTTGTTTGGGAAATGATATGTAACTTGAAACTGTTTATAAAAATGAATGACAGTGTAAAATGGAATTTCCCCGGATTACTGATCAGGCTTGTTGTTCCTTGGAGGGACACAACGTCAAGAGAAGAACATTTTCTCAGCCCTACCTCTTGCATTTATTTCAAAATATACCAGCACCTTAGAGCCAGTACTGTATTGGGGGTAGAAGGAGGGTTCAGTCTTTATCCAAATTCCTCTGCTCAGTGGGAGTCTGTTAGAGGCAGTGGTCTGAATCCGCCCCTCAATGGAGATCTTCCCTAGGCCTGACTCTGAATAAGAAAGGAGCCCAGTGGAGCATGTCCTGTGGCCAATGGTCCTGCAGACGGAGGCCTGCAGACTCCCACTCCAGATGGGCCCGTTGGGAACTCATACCAACTGACCTGCTGTGCCCCCCAAGCACACAATACTATTGCTTTACTCTCTGCAGCTGCTATTCAGAGCAGTATTACAACACCACTAAGACACTACGCTCTTGTTGGGCTTAAAAGCTTGCTTTTTAGTCAAGACCATCGCAGATGCTCATTGGAGATGGGTTCTGCATATGAACAGATTTGAAGCATGACAAATCCAAATAAGACAGTCTTAAGGGGTTTGACATCAGTACCGGGTTTATATGGTCATGAAAAACCTGGAAAAGTCATGACATTAGCCATTTCCCAGGCCTTGTAAAAGTAAAGCCAGCAAGTTTAGGAAAAGTCATGGCCAGCTCTGCTTCACAAATACCTGTAGATCAGAGTACATGTGGTTCACAAATCTGTATTAATTAAGCTTGATTTACTTAAAGCTGTAGTGGAGGACATGACATCAGAGGCTCCACTGTTGGCTACTTTTTTTTTTACTGTTTCGGCTGCGAAGAAAGCGATTGTATTGTGTTGAGGGTTGCCCAACCTCGGCGAAATGACTCGTATCACTTTCACAATTCGATCCATTTGTTGTTGTAACATTTTTAAAGGTGTAGAAGCTGTACAATTCAACTATTTATCCTCATTCAGGTTAGCAGGCCTGACTGGAAATAGTTTCCCCACGGCCTTCTCAACTGTTTTGGCTACAAAATGGTGGATAAATTGTTCTGAATAACCCTACTAATTTCACTTTCCGAATCTGACAAGTTCGGTCCAATAACATTTGGGAAACCTCTAAGCTCAAGATTGAATTATTTATCTACGTTCAGTACGTTGCAGACTAGGAGAAGCCAGCTCTGTGCACTATGACTCCCCTCTGCAGCGCAGGAAGAACACGGCACACATGAACGCTATCGACTGTGAAATGCAGAGAGATTTACCAGGCTGCGATGAGCTCGAGTACAACGGATGTTTATTTGTATAAAAAAAGTTTATGAACCCTGTCAAAAATTTAAATCAAGACTGTGAGAGGCAGAGAGATGTGTGAAGCAAATCTGAAGACAGATGTAATAACGGAAAGGTGGCAATGATGAAGACGCCCTGGGGATTTAATGATGGACACTGCACAGTGTTGTTATTACACTGTTGAAGGGCATTTGGCACTAAAGTTGCATAAATACTCAGCAGTTTACTTAGAGGTTTGATATACAAAATGATAAGATAGTGGTCAAAAGAAAACATTCGCTGTCAGTATTATTTTGTTAGGTTTGTAATGAAATCCATATTTAGCATCTGGAATAATCACCAGTGGGTTTTTTTCTAGAAGATAGGAAGTTGAATATAGTGATGTGGAGAGTCATGAAGAAGAATCGAACATCTGTGTTGGTTTAATTAATTTGAAATGGAATTGCAAAAAAAAAAGGATAAAATGATCTGAAATTAATTTCAGCTTTTGCCTGGATTTTTCTAACATGTGCGTGTGGTGTTTTTGTTTTTGTCCAGATCTTCACTGCTCTTCCTCCTCTCACTCTGGGAATATTTGAACGCTCCTGCAGGAAAGAGAACATGCTGAAGTACCCAGAACTCTACAAAAGTTCCCAGAATGCCATGGGTTTTAACACCAAGGTAAACTAGTCACATGCTCTTTATGTATACACATATTTCTTATGTATTTATATATTTGCACAGAACCCACCAGCACTTAAACACAAAGTTGAGTTTGTCTAAATAAAAGCAAACATTAAATTCCAGTATCTGTCTGTTTCCCAAAGCTTCGAACCACACTAAACACTGTGAAGAACTTCATACATCTGAAATATATACAAGACCTTGATTTAAGACTTTTTTTATACGACAATTTTCTGTTACACAATTTGTTCCATGTATTCGATATGTCAGAGTACTTTGCTGCGTATTTCTTTGCTGAATCAGTAAACCCAGTTTCTTTGAAAGTAATAAAGAAGTTTCCTTTCTTTTAATACCATTTTTAACAGTTCTCTGACATTGTACCAGTACTTCAAATTGCATCTCTTTCTAAGGTGTTAATGTATCAGCACGTGAGTCAGAAGAACAGACAGACCTCATATCTTACTTCACCATATACAAAGAAGGTTTTATCTTTTCCTGGCGCTATGCACTCACAGTCTAACTTAACTTAGACACAAATATTTGCACCTCGGGTTCAATGAAAAGGTCAAATGGTCCAGTGCTTTCAAGCAATTAATGTCGTGCAAATGACACAAGCTGTTCCGGACGTGTTGTTTCACGGCACTGATGCATCTCTCTGTCACCGTGACCTGGCAGATGTAGTCAGCAAGTCTCCGGCTGAAGCCTTCTTTGGCCTGGCTTGACCTATTCTGTCTGCCTGCGAGAGCCCTCCATTAGCCCCCCCCCCCCCCCCCCCCTGGTAATAAAGACGTCTCCCCTTTTCCCCACACTGAGCCAGAGAGTCCTGTACCCTCCTCACAGGCGTGGTGACCTGGTTAGCATGGCTTGGAGCTGGATTAAAGATTGATTGGCTATGGGGGTCAGGGGAAGGGACGTTAGGATGAGTAGGGGGATGTAACAGAAAGAATCAGGAGAAGGAGGGAATAGGGAGTGTGTGCTGTCATTGTGTGACGCCGTTTGTTGTGGAAAATTCTGCAATTTGTTTAAGTAAGTCGCTGTTTGTCCTCAGAGGAGGGCTGTCAGGTTGAGTTGAACCCACGGTACCAGACTGAATCAACAAATGACAGCAGAGGGTTCGTGTCTGGTTTTATTGAGCAGCAGATTTTCACGTCAGGTCCATGTCAAGCTCCAGATTGCGATACAGTAACTTGTGTGTTGCACTACATTGACTAGCTGGCGATCCAGTGTAGAATAAAAATATGTCCACATTTAAATAAATAATATTCATCAAACCCCAATTTCACGTCAGTGACATTTGTTGATTTTTGTTGCACTCATAATGAATGCAGGTCAGCAGATGAGTTTGTATGAATGATTTCATTTCTCATGGAATGCTTAACACATAAAAACATGAATGCAGATTTAACAAGCGGTACGTGTCATCTTTATCATAATTATACATTAGATTGTATAAAATCATTTGGAATTCTTGTTAGATTCTGATATGTGAATCCTTTCAAACAAATATAATCACATTTTGGAGGAAAGTTGCTCTTCTGTAACAAGCTCCTAAAATCCGAGTATTTTCCAAAAAGTGTAATCACATCCCTACTGTATTGCTTGAGTTTGTCCTCCTTGACTTGAAAAATTAAAAATATGCTACCTTTTTTGGATTTTTTTTCTTTTTTTGGGATTAACTTAGATTTGTTTGGGCCACGTTTTCCAAGACCCGTAATTGATGACTCGGCCAGGTCAGCAGGTTGTTTTTGCTGGCTTGTCCACTCTTTTTCAGATATATTTTCCTTGCAGCTGGCCTGAGGCGAGACGAGAAAATCCAGCAGGAATTTGGCCCCTCGAAGCCTGTCTTTCTGCACGCCTGGCTCTTTTGTACACAACAGATACTGTCTTTGTGAATTAAAGCTGTTTATGTTGAGGTGAGAGAAGGGAGTGACTGAGGGTGTTAGAAATTCAAGGCGTGGCTTGAACTCTGTCAAACGTTCACTTTTAATGACATATTCCTGACACTTAAGTCACTCAAATAAACCACACTTTATGTGTTGCTTGTGATTATAGCAGTTTCACACCAACTATCACCTCTTACACGGCACCTTTCCCTCGACTGTATTCTTTAGTTCAGTCTTGCTTCACCATTTCAAAAACAAAATTGTCAGTCTTTGAAATATTTGGCTCAATATTTGTTGTTGGCCTCCATGTTGTTGTTTTTTTTTTTGTCAATTAGGACTTCCACAAAGGGCCAAATCTTTGCTTGACAGACAGGACATTCATTCACAGGAGGGATATAAGGGAAAGAGAGCGCAGGGTGGTAGGAGAGGTGAAGGGGAGGGTCCCACTGTGACAAATGATTATGAACATTTATTGATTTCATTAGCATTCATTATTGTGGAGGGGAAACTGGGGTTTGTTTGCACCCCTGCAGGGTCTGGAGAGGGACGGAAGAGGCGGATGCAGAGCCGAGCCTGTCAGCGGGAGGCTAATTGGCATAGATGTGTTTGGAACATTAGTGATAATTTAGTAAGCATTTGACCACTGAGACAGAGGGATGGGGGTTGCCTCCAGCCACCCGTTGCTTCGTGTATTGGGTTTTGTGTACACAGCGAGAGGGTGAGGTAATCCTGGGTGGGGGGTGGCTGCAATGGGACTTTGTTTGGTCGATAGGAAAGGTGAGGAGGTCGTGCCACTGAGGCCGAGATATATTAGAAAGACTCACAATCTAGAACAAGACTTTCCCTGCACTGGAGCACAGTCAGTCCCACTTTTTCACATCCCTTCCTGGCTGGGATTTTTTTTGGAATAACCTAACGATATAAAACAGTGGTCATAAACATGACTCAAACCCGCGAAAATCCAGAGAAATGTTTAGTTTTCAAGGTTACCAATTTGTCTTGAACAAACCATGTTTTATGTTTTGCTGACAGATTTGCTGAAGTGTGTTTTTAAGACAGCGAGCTTCTTATTTCTCCTCTGACAGATGATTTAGAAGAGGCCAGAGATTAAAATGCAAATTTTTTTTTTTTTGAGTTTGTATTTCCTTCTATCATCTGTTGACTGTGGGTTTTCAGCTCTCAGAATTAACACCAACGTCTGGGTCGGCACAGGGCAGGAACTGTTGGGGGGGGGGGGGGTGCACAAATGTGGAGCATTTTCTGGCAGAATAGATTTCATGGCTGTTTCATGGTACATCGCACATTAGTGTTTTGTTTGGCTCTAGCGTTGTATAATGTAAACTTGAAACAAGGTGGTTTTGGAGTGGAAGTATTGATTTAATAGACTCATCCAAAGTCAGCATCCTTGCATACACGCACACACACGGACTGCGGTCCACACCACCATTTTCCAGGCCCTTAATAATTACCATGAAAACAGTTTAATCTCTGTCAGGCCTGTCAGTCTCCCTGTGTGTGTTTCTAGACTGATTTCTGCTTGCTTAAACTCTCCTGTCATTTGTTTCTACACCCATTAAAATTCTCACATTAAAGGGTTGAACCCGAATGAAATGCAAGGAGAGGACCCCACACACACACACACACACACACACACACACACACACACACAGGACGTAAAATAGTGCTCTTCTTATGGAGGAGAGGAACTTTTTTTTTTGTTAGTTCCTGTTCTCATTGCTGTTTTATTTGACTTTCGTCTGATGTTTTCATGTAAAATTACAAAGTTAAAGTGTGATTTGGTCCAGGTGCCCCTCACTGCTGCTACTACCACTCAGCAGCCTCTCTCTCTCCCCCCATAACCCACACAGAGGATCTACAACGTGTCTGTCAGCGGGGTGGCCATTCACTGAGGAGGCCCCGACAAAACCGCCACTTAGCCTAGCGCTGGGCCGCCACAAAAGGCCCAGGTCAGGGGTCATTTGGTAGGCTGGAGCTCCCCACTCCCTTTTCTCATGCTTTTTTTCTTCCGTTGTCTCCCTTACTCTCCTTCTCTTCTTGGAATCTCCTGCCGCCTCCACCCCCCCTCCCCACCATCCCTCTCCTCCTCCCCCTCTTGCCTCCTTCTCCCTCCATCTTTTTTTTTTTTTTTTTTTTGCAGGTCTTCTGGGCCCATTGTCTGAACGGCCTCTTCCACTCCGTCATCCTCTTCTGGTTCCCCCTCAAAGCCTTCCAGCATGGTAAGCAGCTCGCTGAGACTCCTCCACAGCTCTCAGTGGACGAGGGAAGAAGAGGGGAGGACAGTCACGCTCGCATACTTTGTTTCAATGAATTCTCTCTTCAACCGTCCAGCCATGATTTGCAAACCAGAGTGTGCTTCAGCCAGAGCCACACACAATAACAAGAGTATATTCATGTGTGTTTGCTGTAGCACATAAACATACATTTTGATATACGTGTTCTTTGTTTGTGATTGTGTGTGTGCAGTTCATTTCCATTCATGTCAGAAAAACCCTGTCCATGTATGGACATGAGAGTGCATGCCTGTACATTTCTGCTTGTTTGTTCACATTGAGATGCAAGGTGTTTGTGTGTGTATATGTATGTGTGTGTGTGCAGACAGAATAGGGATCTTAGAGCTGGTAAATCTTGGTTGGACAGAGCTGAGGACCACACAAGCATGGGCCTGCTCTCCAAACAAAGGCGCCAAGCCCCTTCACTCTGACTGACAGGTTGTCAGCAAAGCCTCAGCGCACACAAGACATGTGACCAGCCGGAAGTAAAGGGAAAGGGAGCCCCTCTTTCTTTCTTTACTGGCAGCCGTGCTCACTGCTGATATTTTAGTCCAAGTTTGGAGTTGTTGCTCTGGCTTTGCAGTTAATTTCCATTTATTAATTTTGGACACTCTTCTAACCATTGTTTTTGGAAACATGTTTTCAGGATTTTGGATTCCTATCAAAGGCTAAATAAATAATCATTTTGTCAGAAAAACAGTCCTGGTCTTTGGCAGCGGATTAGCCCGTACATTAAATTTCTGACCATGATTAATGCACGTCGTCTCTGCGTTTCAGTCTGACTAATGGCTTTTCATAAAACCACTCTATCTTAAGAGTTACGAAAGAAAGACGTAAAAATTCCATCCTCTCTCGAAGGGCAGTAATGGAAGCAACATTTGACTGTGGTTCTCACCTCATCTTGTCATGTCCACTTTTCTTTCAAGTGAGGAATAGTGAGTTTCAAACTGACTTGTAACTGAATTAATATCAGGTAACTTGTTTACTTTTTCTATCCCTGCATGAAATCCAAGAACTGAAAAAGGTTCTGTTGTTGATTCCCTTCACAGATACAGTTTTTGGCAATGGAAGAACTCCAGACTATCTCCTCTTAGGCAACATGGTTTACACAGTAAGTTCACAAATCTTCTAGAAAGACAACCTCTCCGCTGTGTTGGAGCTCAGGGATCCGAGCCAAAAGTTATCTAATGTAGGACAAACGTCGGTGAAGCATCTTGTTCTTGTGATCCTTTGTCACATAAAATATGTGTGATGCATCTTTGGTTGGAGACCGCTGACAGGGTTTTGATTTCTGATGTCCGTGTGTTGTGTGTCCCCTCAGTTTGTGGTCATCACAGTTTGCCTTAAAGCTGGCCTTGAGACCTCCTCCTGGACCATGGTAAGATGATGGCTCTCTCCTCTCTCATCTCTTTTTAGTTCCTCTGTTTTATAAGTCCACCGACACTTGTGACGCATTTAACATCCTCCTCTCGTCTTTGAATCCCTTTATAGTTTTTCCCCACTGGGATTTAACTGTAAACCCACTAAAATGTTGTTTGCAGTATGGAAATCTGCAAGTGTCTCAAAGTTAATGGTAGAAACTTACGAGCCATTGATAAGAAAACAAAATGTATAAAAGGGCAAATATTTGTGCCAATATATTAGTAAAGCTCCAAATCACTGCGCTTTTTCCATTTGCAGTTCAGTCACATCGCCATCTGGGGAAGTATCGGCCTGTGGGTGGTGTTTTTCGGTATCTACTCCTCCCTGTGGCCTCTCATCCCTCTGGCTCCCGACATGTCCGGCGAGGTAATCACACACATTGTTAGCGTGTACCCACACACATCCACCCACACTTTTTCTGTCTGCACTAGTCCTGAAAGAAACGGCGGATGTAATCATGTATCACTGGGAGATCTGGAGTACTTCATAACACTCGCAGGGACGCTGGTGGGAAATCAGAGTAAAACGACCCAGGTCTCTGTAAGGAGAGCCAGAGCGGCGTAAACTGTCAGACCTCTGGCTTGTGTTGTGTAATGACTTAATTGGGCCAATTAGACAAGTGTTTGTGTTACATTGACCTCCCTCAGCTCTGAGTATCCACAGGTGACACTGAAACAGTAAAGCAGTGAGAGGTGAGGGTGTAGCCAGGTTAAACACTGATGTCCTCGAAGGCTGCTGATACTGCAACTGCTTTTATCTTTCCAAACACAATCAGAAAAAAGAAAGCTGCTGGTGTAAAAATATGCTTTAAAGTTGATTTAATCCTGATTGGAAGACTGGTGACTGATTTTGCGCCTCCTTTGAGGCGTTGTTTGTATTTGAATGAGACGACTATCAATTCCAGGTGCATTCTTGGGGAGAAAACTCACCATCTATTTAAGAGTTAAAAAAAAAACAACTTAAGTTTAAAAAAAAAAAAAGCAGGAATGCATTTTACAAAAGTTCAGCAGCCAGCTGTTGAGGAAAATACCTAACATTTACACTTGAAATTGTCTGTTATTTGCAAGCATAGTTTGCAGACATGTCACACATCATATTTCAATATAATCACCCATGCGAATTGATTTAAAATGCTCCTAAAGAAGCTTGCCTAAGAACCTCTCACTCACATTACATGTTCCCTTGTCTGCAGAACCCTGTACAGTAAGTCTTATGTGTGTCTGTGGGATGTTGCTCCTTGTATCTGGGGTTTTGGTGGACATGCGGATTGCAGCAGTCATTACCAAGAGGGGGGGGTCGTCAGTGATGAAGTAGAACCTTTAACTGTCATCCATAAATGTGAAACAGTTCAACTTTAGAACAAATATATAAAATTGTCTGAACAGCAGAAGGCTACACAGACCTCCAAGAATATTTAGCATGGATAAGCCCCTGGATCGGGGAGATGAAAAGTTTATTTTGTGTAATTTATGATCTCCACCAGCTGGCCTCTTGATTTTTGGTACTTAATGGTGTGTTCAATAGCAACTGGGAAATCGGAGAACCTAGTGTAACGCTTTCTGGCAAGGCAAATAATGTACCCAACTGTCGAGACTGTAGCTATCAGATATCAAATATGTAAATGTTGACCTCCTGAGCGTCATTTAGCCTTGATTTGATTTTCTGTGTGTGATGAGCTCGTATGATTGTATTTATATTTTGCTCATTGCCTCTGTTCTTCAAAGGTGTGATGTGAAATAGTTACGTACTGGTCGCTTTTCCGTATGGTGAAGGCATCAACACAGCAATATGCAGGGGGAACCATGTGAGTGTTCTTAACTGGGAAGTGGGGCGTTCCCATATGGGAACTTTCCCTATTCCCAGCTGCCTGAAAAACAACTAGAGGGTGAGGCCTGACATGGAGCTGAATTAGCCAGCAGTCAAAGATCCCTGTGTGCACAAGCACGTTCAGGTACATTACCTATATAAACAGGCAGATTGAGATGTCTCCTTGTTTATCCATGTCATGTTAAATTGTTCGCTGAATAATGAAAGGCTACACTTTCAGCCAGATCTGTCATTTCTAATGAGGTTTTCTGGTCGGATGATGAAACAGGTGTGTTTTAGGAAGGTGAAATTTTAGTTGTAGAGCCTCAGACACAAGAGAAATGTAGGAGATTTGGTTCCCAATGAGTTACGTTCATGTTTGATATATCTCAACCCAGAAAATTTGGCAAACCCACATGTGTGCGTGGGATGTGTACTTGTGTGTGCATGATACAATAAATACTCAACAGCACACACACACACACACAGGTGATGGCTACATCCAGCTATACTCCGTCCGAGAGTCCTGGTGCTTTCATCCACGCCCTGCAGCACTTGACTGAAGACAGTAATTTGTGTCCTGTGGGTACTTGGTAACCTTATGCTCCTGCCCCAACTCTGGGATGCCAGTACATCATCAAACAGGGACACCTCTCTCCCTGAAACCTGAAACTGCTTCAGAGAGACTATCTCCTCTTCCAGGACCTCGTAGCCTCTGAAGAGCAGGATTATGCTCAACCCCAACGCAGCACTGCATATTTCACAGAGGCCTCCCTGATGTCTACTTTAGTCTTCAAATATTTTTCTGCTCCTGCCCTTCCATCTATTTTCCTTTACTCCTTCTCTCCTACTTGTTGCATCAGCGTTTTACTCTTTGTTCTCCTTTTGTTCGTCTCTCTGCTAGTTGAAAACTGCCAGAGGGCCAAAAGCATAACAGACACCAGAACTCCCCTCAGCTCCTCTTTCTTCTCTCACTCCATGCCCACCTCACTGCCCAGGAGTCATGAAGCGGGGCTCGACTCTATGTGAACACATTAATCAATGTCAGGCAAAATATCCTTTGGCCGATTGACAAGTCAGGTGCAGGGTCCATCCATAAACCACGTTCCAACAGCAGCTTTGCTTTTCACAGGTATTTCCAAACTGGCTCAATCCCAAACCCCATATCTGACCTCGCAGACGTCTGACATAGATATCAAAAGAAAATGTCAGATTATTGACTTCAACAAATGTAATCTGCCACACTAAGAAGCTTAACTGCACCTCAGGACATGTCAGCTTTGTCAGGCTGACCTGCCGGCGGTACAGTTGGTCCCCTCTTTCTACCCAGTGTTCACACACACCTTTGTGGAGCAGGCGGACTGCTTATTATCTGCATATGGGTTTTACACTTGGCAAGCCTGTCAGATTCTTTTTCTTCCTGGTGATTAAAAACATGTCTGCTGATGTTTAACGTGCCAGGAATACACCCGGGGCTATCTCTGCCAGTGTGTGAAATATTGATTAGATTAAAACAAAGAGTGAAAACATTTTTACAGAAACAGATCCAATTATTTTGAGGAATGGTTCATATTGAAGGACGTGTTTTTATACTTTTTTACTGAGTTATACTAGAGGTTTTCTGAGGAAAAAAAAAAGAGAGAGCGTTCGTCATAATGAGGCTCCTCTCAAAAATTGCCTTCGCTGATCGCCTGTTGCTGAACAGTTTTCTTCTTTATGTCCAGGCCAGGAGGCGTGCGTTATTCACATCGACTTCCTCACTCATATATAAAAACAAATAATGTGTGGTACTTTCTACTGTTCTGCGATATTTCAAGTAGAACCCAAACAACACTTTGGGGGGTAAAAAAATTATATATGTATTGACCATTTTAAGAGTTTAGCAGGCAAGCTAATGTAGCAGTTTTAAGCAATCGATGGGCAGGTCTATTCGTTTTCCATCGTTTGTCTCGCCAATGAGAAGCATGATACCAACACTCAACACACTCAATTCATACTGAGACACATTTCAAGAAAAAAATAAAAATATTCGTATATATGCTACAACACTTGACAGTTAGAAAGCCCCAAAATTCCCATTTTCAGCCAAATGACAGTGATAGATGCGTCCATGTTTCCTTGGTGACGTCATAAAATCTGGTGGCATTTTATGTCTGTTTTTTCAGGCGTAATGATTCACATCAGTCGGCACAGCAAAACATGACAAATGTACAGCATTTGTTGATGATCGTGTTGTGAGGTCCGTTGGAATTTGCGTTGTCTCGCTTGTCCGTGCGGCAGCTGAGACTTGTGATTTATCATGTTTTTTGCACTTGGGAAGCCAAATTCTGTGGTTTAGACTGAAGCAAACGTTAGCATCATGGAGATCTGAAATGTTTCTGGTAATAGCACTTTTTAAATTGAATTATGGTCCCGTCACTGCTTTACTGCGGGTGTTGACTTTGTCTCACTGGTATTTTGGGTTCATCTTGGTTTTCATGTGAGAGGGTCTGTTGAACTATTGTACTCTCGTCTGTTGTTCTTCCATAAGCAAATGATTAAAACGCAACAGGTTAACTGCAACGACGGTGATGCACTGTGGCAGAGAAAACAGTTTTAACACACTGTAAATCACGAGGCTGTAGCCGGGGCAGTGAGAGGGAAGTTGATGTAGAGGGTTTCTCTGTTTTTCTTGTGGATGTCTTGCTGTCTTTGTTAGGTGACACACCGAGTTGAGAAAGAACCCAACCGAGAGGATCTTTTTTTGTGTCCCACATCGGAGTCTTTTGTCACGCTTTTTGGCTGATTTGTCTCTGCCAATGACAGTTCAGGAGTTTTCTTTGTCCAGATTGACAAAGAATTTTCTTTCTTTCGCTCTTTCTTTTTTTACGCTTTAAGTTCGATTCCTCTAAACCTTTAAATTTCTCATCTCTGATTCAAGCCAACATGTACTCCTCTGTGCTTTTTTTAGTCTGATGTCAAAAGTTTTTATTGTGGTAAACAGCTTTTCTTACAGTGCAAACAAAACCCTAGCTGTTATAGATGGAGGGGCATGAAATTGGGTATGTCCACATAATAGACAACTTCCCCAGCTGGGACATTGTTTAGAATAGAATAGAGTAAATCTTTGTGTCCAGGTGGAGAAATTTGGAAATTTGTCTTCAGCTCACCAATGCAGAAGACAGATAGTGGTACAATACAGGCAATGCCGGTGCTGAGAGGATATAATCCAATATCATGATTTAATTCATGAATCCTTCTTTTACTTCTTGTAATTCTGGAACTTTGTATGAACCTTGAATCATGCACTCCTACATACTGTATATCTATATCCATCTATCATTCCACGTCCTGCTGCTAATCCGGGAACCACGCCGCAGTGGCAGATGTCTCTTTTCCCAGCAATGCACCCTGAGATGTGCTGCGAACAGATGAGATATATATAATCCCTCTAGTATGGTTCTACCGCGTGGCCTCTTACCAGTTGGACATGCCCAGAATACCTTCAACATGAGGCGCCCAGTAGGCATCGTAATCAGATGCCCGAACCACCTCAGCTGACCCCTCTTGACCTGAGGCGGAAGCAGTTTTCTCCAGATATCCGAGCTCCTCACCCGAGGTGGCAAATGCAGACACATTCAGGACTCAAGCAGCAGTATGGATAGATAATCCTGGAAGAAGACACACTGGTAAAAGCGGAATGACGAACTATTTTCTCAAAATTGAAAAAGAACAGGCTCTTAAAACACTCAAAGTATAAAGTACTTGCTGGCATGGCTTCGTCAAGCTTCTTAACATCTGCCGGACATCTTTTTATTCCTTTCTACATTTTTGGCAAGAGGCAACTAACATTTACATGCATTAGAGAGGGAGAACAGTTATCTACTACTTTAAACAAGTGGAGATGTTAAGAAGTAAAAGTTTGGTTTTGTCTGAAAAAATAGGTACCTGAAAAACCTGATCAGGTAGGGTAACAAAGTGTCCTCTCCAACTCTGCTCCTCACCTGGGAGCTCAGCTACTGTAGAGGAAGCTCATTTCAGACACTTGTACCAGTGATCGTATTCAAAGCTTGTGACAAACGACCATCTAAATTTAACTGTCAGCTGTTGCTCATGATCAGAGTGGTGACTGATGGTTTTTGAGCAAAAACACATCGTCTACCAGTCGGTCTTGATGTGTCTCGTCAGTAATAAGAAATTGATTCATGACGCTCGAGCCTATCTGTTTTTCTCTCCCAGAGAAGTTTTTGTCATGATGAAAAATACTCCCCTCTCACCTCTGCACCGTCGGTCAGTCATGGTGTGAAGTGGGCGATAATACTGAATCCTCTTCGCAAAAACGCCCCTCCCCAATTTAGAGCTGGAAAGGTGTGTGTGTGTGTGTTGGGGGGGGGGGGGGGGGGTCCAAAGCTTTCCAACCGTCTGGCAAGCACTTCTGAAGGAGTAAACTGGCCTCATCACCCTTCTCCTCTCAGTCTACCTCATAAAAACGTGTCGCACAAAGAGGATCTGTGCTCGCGTCTCCGAGAGTCAGAGTTGGTGGAGAACTCTGAAGCAGGGTTCTTCCTGCTGAATTCAGAGCCTGCTGTTAGTCTGCGGGTGAATGATGAAGTCGTGGATTACCTCTGCTCACATTTACCGTAACAATGACTGACAATAACCAACCCCAAGATCCTCAAGGCCCTTTAAGGCACAATCAGCCAGGTGCCCTTGATCAGCTCCCCTTGAGAGAAGCATAAAACATGTCTGGATTTCTTGGCACGCTTCCACATATTTTCTAAAAAAAAAAGGCGTATTTATAACTCCCAATAAAGTTGTAGCGTCAGTGTCCAGTATTTCACATAAGTTATGCCGCCAGATTTGCTGAACATGAGATTCCCCGGATCACCCTCCTCCAGCCTTGTGTCTCTTGGGTACAAATTGGTGGACTTTTTGCGCGTCCACATGTGCACGGTTGATTGTTTCTGTCTGTTGAGTCTGTGTGTGGGTGTGTGTGGTCATGAGGGGGTCACTGGCTTGTCAAAACACACCCCTCCATGCCAGGGGACACTACTGTCTGTCCAGCTAGACAAGTTTATTAGTTTGTCCTAAAAATACAGCCCCCCCTTCCCGGGACCTCTGTCACCCCAACCAGCTCCCAAGGGCCCCCTTGGTATGAAACATCGCCAGTGTCCAGCAACCCTGCAGACACCCTGCCAACGTCATTTCTGGAGCCTGTTCAGGTGCCGGAAGACAAACATTTGTTGATTGCTTTGTTTGCATTTTGGAATGTTGACGTCACGGCGGAGGGCCGCTATTCAACATGGAGGGGGGAAAAAAAAACGTCTTTGTTTAGGTAAAGCTGTACTTTGCTTTCATAGTTGTAGCGAGTGTTTTTATGAGTTATTGTTCCAAATGTAATTACACGCATTATTTGATTTTATGACAAACATGAAAGCGTTGCACAGACACAGATGTAGATTTCTGCTTTGAGTTATGTTAGGGGATATGTAAATATTGTTCATATGAATGAGTAAGACGGTTTATTTTTCAAGCTCTTTTCACTTTGATTTAATATGGTCAGAATTTATCCAGTGTTTATTTTCAAAAGACCCTTAGGACAGCTTAAATGCCCCCATTAAAATGCATGATACATTGGATGAAAACGAAAATAATTAAACCGACTTACGAAAGTTTTACAAGAAAATCTTTCCACCAGAGCTGCATAATTTCAAAATTGACATAAATATATCCCGTGCTTCCATCTAATTTTCCCTCGTCTCATACATTTTCAGCCGCCGAGCTGCACAGAAAAGCTCCATTCATTCACGTCCCATCTCGAACTGTAGGAAAGAGACATTTTGATTTCCTGTCATTTGGGATTTCCTCCTCCTCCCAGTGTTTTGTCAGACATCAAAGTCAATTTTCAGGTAATAGCGAACAGATTAGCTAATTTGAACAAACCTGCCCGCTTTGATAGTTTGACACTGATGCTCGTTTGTGTGTGTCACATTACAGGAAAGACACTGTTGAAGGGGCCCCAGCAGTTTCAAAAAGTGGCACATTACAATGTGAGGAGCGCAGGTTTTGCACTTTGACATGTCATGACGGATAGTTTCAATACACGGGGGCCAAAGCAAACACCGTCCTCGTAAGTGGAGCTGAAAGGCTTCACCTCCACCGAGATGATCCGAGATGTCTCCTCGCCACTCTGCACCCTAAACACTCTCCTGACACCACAATCACTTCTGGGTTTTATATAAAAACATCACAGGCAACTGTCTGGCGCTCATGCATCATCGTTTCCCAACAGAGGAGAAGCGTTTTCTCGAGCTGCCTGACGTGAATCTGAAGTGGATCATATCCAAACAAGATTTTCTTCCTGCATGATAAATGAATCGCAGTGAGGATCGCAGCTGTCTCATTTGTAGATTTATTTTACTCATGAACTCCATGTGAACATTTCTCACATACAGTGTCAAAAATAAAACATTAGCTCTTGTGTTTAGAATTCGAGGGAATTATGTGACAGAAAAGAGAATCATTTGTCTGGGAGCTCCACATCAGCTTTGCGCGCATTAATAATATGCTGCAGGCTAAAAAAGACCTTTTTTTTTTTTTTTTTAAGAATACATAACAAGAGTATCTTCATATATCTGCATTATTTGGTTGTGGTTCTATTTTGACAGGGAAAAACTCTAGTGGGTTTCCCGGGTAGTTTATCTGCCCCTGTGGTTAAAGGGTTAGTTTGTGGCCCTGGCTGAATTTATTACCTTGTCCAAAGAGGTCTTTTTTTTCTTACATATGTTCTGGTGGATGTATGTGGCCTTGCTTAATGTCCTTTTGATTTAATTGCAGTTGCTTTTTTGTTGTTTTTTTATGTGTCTTTTAACAAAATTAAGCAAACATTTTTTTAACTGTTTTTAATGAAAATCAGTTTTACCTGGCATGCGTCTTGGCTTATAGAAGAACCCATAAAGTTTTTAAGAGTCCTGGAGCCTGAAAGGTTTAAAATGATCCTTCAGTGTTGTGAAATACATGGCATTTCTAGTCATGTCTTTACAAATGCAGCTCATAATTTGAAACAAGAGAAAAATGGGGGTCATTGTCTTGATGATTTAGAGAAAATATCATGGTGATCCAGGTCCTGATTTTCTTCTGGATCCAGGAATGCAGTTTATGCTGAGCCCTGATACGCACATATGGATGTGGTGAGTTCCAACCCCCAGATTCTTGCTGACATGATGCTGGTTCAATAGAGTGAAAACGGATTTGAATTTTGGATTCGCTTCTGCTTCATTATGTCCATGAATATGTTGTTCCCCTACAAATAAACTTAGTGGCCTGTCGAACGGCTGATATGTGCAGCTCATCTAACGTCAACGTTCTCCACATATCGGCTTTTGGAGTACAACTTGCAGGTACTACAGCTGCTGCGCTTCATCAACACCCGCTGACACCGAGAGCCGGCTGAATCGAGCGTAGCGTTAAAGGCAGCTAGGATGGCGGCCCTCCGTCTCTGTGATATATTGACAGGAGCTTTCAACACAGCTCACAGCCGAGCTGCTTTCCTGTGAAAGAGATATCACTGTGGAAATACTTCACAGGTACTTCCTCCGCCCTGAAGGGCAACGAGGTGGAGGGATCCAAACAAAAGCATGGTATCATTTAGTCATGGTGGATTAAGCCACTTTGCAGCAGGTTATTTGGGTCCATCTCCTCTATTTCCACAATATAGCAGTTTGTTTTGGGCTGCTTTTGTTAAGCAGGTTTCTTTATGAAGAGGAACTAAAGAGGATGATGAGGGTTGTTTTTATCAGGTGTTTAAGAGCTCTTCCTTAATCTGATCAGTTGTTGAACTTTGCATTGTCTACAGTGACCTGTGTGTGTGTGTGTGTGTGTGTGTGTGTGTGTGTGTGTGTGTGTGTGTGTGTGTGTGTGTGTGTGTGTGTGTGTGTGTGTGTGTGTGTGTGTGTGTGTGTGTGTGTGTCTTACAGGCGGACATGATGTTCAGTTCAGGGGTCTTCTGGATGGGTCTGGTCTTCATCCCAGTCACCTCGCTGGTCTTTGACGTGGCCTACAAAGTGTGAGTCTCCTCTTTGTTCTTTTCGCTCATCATCACTCCACTTCACATCCCATTCAGGAAATTCCTCCAGAATCTCTCCTATCTCCTGAAAAATTCCCTCTCTAGCTTTTTTTTCCCCCCCGAACTTCCAAGGAAGTCTAGGGTTTCCATGCTGTGAATAATCTGTGGGAAATGTGTGTTTCTGGTTGACATCAACCCACAGCAGACTCAGTGTGTCAGCAGCAATTCACAAAGCAACAACTTATAATTAATTCTTATTTATAATATCAAACAATCGGGTCTGCATTCCAGTAAAGCATCTGTCAATGTTTGTCTGCTGCAAGTTCAGAGTTTTATTCAATTTGTTTAATTTGCAGTGTGAAGAAAGTGTGTTTCAAGACACTGGTGGATGAGGTGCAGGAGCTGGAAGCTTTATCCAAAGACCCCGGTGCTGCTGTGCACGGAAAGAGGTACAAGAACGTCTGTTTGTGTGATAAGGATTGACTATTTAGTCATTTCACCTCAAACTGGAGCAAAACTATGTCTGCGTTTTAAAAAGAGAGAATAACAGCCCGGCCAGCATTAGCCTTCATCAATAGGTGCCGTTTGTTTTTGGTTTTTGTTTTTATAGGAACATGCAGAGTATTTCAAAGCTCCACAGCCATTAACTGCAACATTGAAATATTCTGTCCTTCTATTAAACATTACTATATACAGTACAGTAATAGGTGAGTCAGCTGGTGTCAGGGATTTGCAGTCGTGCTCTCAATGATCTAAAACAACTAGAGATGTCAAAGGGATCAACTCCTCAGTCAAGCAGTTACAGTAAAATCCCTGATGATTGTCTTGTCACTATCAGGACAACATGCCTCTGCACAATCTTCATTTTCAGAGCAGCTTAAGGCTTTTTCTCCCCAAATCTCAAGAGATCAACCTGGAGCAAGAATTATATTTGAGCCCAAAATTTCACATTCCCACTGGCAGAAGTATTAACATACGGAAGAGAGAAATCTTAAAAATTGCAGTTAAATTGCCAGAGTTTGACTGTAATATCAGTAATCATGTCATCATATCCTGTTTTTTTACAAAAAACACTGAAGGTCTCATTTTAGAGCAGCACCTATTAAAGCCAGATATTATAAAAGTGTATCGGCGTAAGCAGGTCTGCAGGCTGTCTTGGCTCGGAGGCCTACAGTGGGTAGTAGCATGGAGCAGATCAGTGTGAGATCTCCTGCTGGCTGAAAGTGATCCCTCTGCCTGGCCAACATCCCAGAACCAGCAGGCTTCTGGCACACACACCTGCAGAAACATGTGTAAAGACACACAAACAGCAATACAAGCAGGATTTTAACATATATGCATGTATACAGACACAGACATGGAGACATCCGCACATTTGTTAGCGCTACGTGAGAGTTCCTCTCAGCCAGCACGCTGCTTCAAACTCTTCACCCACACTTTCTTCTTTCTGGACTTTAGTCTCCTTACATGGCGTTTGAAGCAGCAGGTAGAAACGCTGGAGGTGCTTGGAAACAAGCTTGACGTATGGCTCATTAAATCTGCCTGTGGCATTTAGCTCGCTGCTAATACACTGAACAACAATGTGTGGGTAGGATTTAAGCAGCAAACCAGACTTGAGAATTGGAGAATTAGTAATGCTGATATTTGGCACAATGGGTAGTAATTGTTAGGGTATGTCTCCAGGAAGTGAATGGAAGAACTCCTAAAGTGACATGAGTAATTAATGTGTATTTGTAGTTTGACCGAGAGGGCCCAGCTCCTGAAGAACGTCTTCAAGAAGAGCACCGTCAGTCTGTACCGGTCCGATTCCATGCAGCAGAACCTGCTACGTAAGTTGCACAACATCTCTTTCTTGGTCTGTCTCTCTTCAATCCTCTTTCCCCTCTATCTATACGTGCCTCGAGGCGGAGACTGTTCACCCCAGACGGTTCAAGTTCACCCCAAAGACAAAAAAGATTGAAGATTTATCTGCTGCCAAATCTTCCGTATGTCAGGGGAAACATGTATCTCCTAAGCGACTCGTCCTGGAGACACAGAAACATTCTGCTTCTCTTCATAAATACTTGGCGTTAAACAGATACAGGAAGCACATTGTGTCTGTGCAGTTCTGTGCTGTTACACACCACAATATCGGCCCAACAAACTGTCACTCGATGAGTTACCTTCATCCTGGATTAGAGACGCAGTATCTTCAACTACTTTCTCATTGATCACTTTTTCTTTTCACCTGATTGAATCATATTTTTGTTTATTTTCTGCATCATTTCATTTTTTCCGTTCAGTATGTATTTGTTCTTGTGTTACAGTTGTTCAGGTGAAGACCACATTAAACCCAGGTATAATTTAAGACTTGACATCAAGGTGTGTCTTGGTTGATAAGGTCACAAGTGGTGGGGTCTCAGTGCACGCGTTCACGCCTGCTATTAGATGATCTGATCTTATTTCACTGCTCTAGGCAGCAAGGACGCCATCAAGGATTGAAAATAGGAAATCAAAACAATACAGACTGGTTCATGAATCCATCTGCACTGTTCAGAAGCCCCCTTGGGATTTTAATCTGTGCTCAAAGGATTCTAGAACCAGGGTGGACTGTTGTTCTCTGTTCTCCCCTAAAGAAACCATGTTCTCCTGTTTACAGTAAATAAAGCCTTGAGGCTCGAGGAAAAGATGATGTAAACAGCACAAACATTCAGGAGCTTCTTAAACAAGCGAGTGTAAAACTGAGCACAGATGTGTGAAATGAGAGCACAGATGCACACATGGCTTCTTTTGTTCAGCTGGCCTGAAAAAAGCTCCTCACTGTAAGAACTGTCAGATGTTGCAACAATAACATGATGGTTTCAGTGCCCAAATGAGCTGCTTAAACAGAGGACACCATGAGATGGTCCAAGCCACATTTACGCTCACAGATGTGGCCCAGAAAGCCTCTTACCTCAGTGCATCTCGGATGGGTTCAGGCTCAGAGCTGTCCAGTTGAGACCGGATGAGCCAAGACACATTTAAGTACCAGGTCGGAGCAGGACCCCAGACAGCTGCAAACAGCTTAAGGAGCTCCAGAGAGACTCCGTGTGTTGTTAGACACACAAAATCAGTTCTGTTACTCATAAATAAACCAACAGAGATGGACCCAATATGTAGAATTTGTAGGGTTTCAGCTCTCACGATGTTCAACTTTGTTTTTTCCTTCATAGTTTTGAGTTGATTGATGTTATTAAGTGTTTATCAGGTGACCAGTCGGGTTAGCAGCACTGCTACAAAATCCCTGCAGGAGTGAGTTAGTAAGCTGCAGGCTCTGTAGTCAGTACAAACCTCAGATGTCACCAACCAGCTTTCCAGCATGGGTTTGCTTTTCTGTTGATTCTTCTTTTCTGTCCTCTGTCTGATTGGTTTGTTTTTTGTTTGTCTCATAGGTGGGGATGAGACCATTGTTGTGTGATACCTTTTCATTTTAAATTCCATTATTCAAACCTCACCTGTAAAACCTCCAGCCCCCCTGTAGCTCCTCAATTGACTCCTCTCTTCCCATCTTCTCTCCTTGACTTCCTGTCCTCTCCCCCGTGTGTCCTGAGTTGAACTCAGTAGAGCGAGATAACGATGAAATGATGAAATGTTGCGCTGTTATTCCCCCACAATGCACTCCTCTCAGCGGGGTCCTTTGAACTCGCCCGCTGGCCTCCAGGTACTGACCGAGTCATTTGACACCTGAAGGTGAGTCAGGCGTCAAAGGTCAAAGAGGAAACCTATTAGGAGGGTTAAGGTTAGATTACAGGGCTGATTTTAAACAACTGAGAAAACCTTCTTTTTTTTACATGTTGTTACTTATTTTGTATTATTTTCTTCATAATTTCCTTTGATTTTCCTTTAAGCTTAAAGTAAAAGTTCTTGAGAAATATTCCAATTTGCTTAAGTGAGTGGAGAAGATTGATACAACTTTCATGTATGTAAAGTTACAACTAGCAAGAGGCTTGATTACCGTAGGATAGCATTTGGAAACAGGGGAGATGGCTCAGCTTAGCTCTGTTCATGCAAAATCTGATCCAAACAATATGTACATAAACTTTAACAGGTTTTTGTTTTTTTGGGGGTGGATGGGGGTGGAACCAGGCTAAGTGTTTCCGATCTTTAATAGCGCCTCATTGTCAGTTCTTACAGAACGGCGTAGAATGAGTCCTCAAACCCAGAAATAAGTAAGCATCATTGAATGTGCGGTTCCCTCGTTTCAAAGTGAATGGGTTTTCAGTTCAACGTCTGTGGTTAATACACGTGTAAGATATTTTAAAGTTACGCTATCCTTACACACGTCAGCAAATAAAATACACCTGAACTTCTTCAAGCGGCTAAATGAAACTCCAGAGTTTGATGATTATTAATCATCATGTTGAAAACTGAAGAGGCATGAAGCTCGTTGTTGTGATGTTGATGTCATGTGACCCTGGTTTAATTTGTTGACGTCAGTTTTTTTTTTGCTAATGAACCCATCCATCCATCCATTTTCTATGCCCCTTATTGGCTGACATTGGGTGGGAGGCGGGGTTCACCCTGGACGGGTCACCAGTCCTTCGCAGGACCATCAGGAGCAATTAGGGGCTCAGTGTCTTACTCAAGGATTCTTGGACACGGTCACCGGGGGAAGTGAGGATCAAACCAGCGACACTTCAGTTGCTAGATGGCCACGCTACCTCTGAGCCATGCCGCCCCTTTATCGTAGACAAGTTTCAAAAATCGCACAAGTGATTTTTATTTGTCGGGATTATTTTGCTGAACAAAACGTGTGAGAAGTGCAAAGACTCATGAACATTTATTTGCCACAAATCTTGTTCTCTGCAATCCAAAACCAAATGTTAAAATCCCACTGGCTTTTAATCGAGGGAACCACTGGGGTGCTAACTTCCTGTTTGGCCAGCAAAAACACACCGTCCCTGCCCAACTCTGTTGACATGAGATTTGTGTTGATCATCTCATCAAGGAAGCAAATGTATTTCTCAATTTGTCAAAATATTTGATTTCAGTATTGAGTCTTTGTGAATACTTTGGAACGTAGTCCTTTTCCATGTGTTTCCATTCATTTTTTAAAATGTATCAAATAATCCCTTTCGGCTCTTAACGTCTCTGATGCCACTTTGCAGACGGCTACGCCTTTTCTCAAGACGAGAACGGAGTTGTGTCACAGTCCGAGGTCATCAGGGCATACGACACCACCAAACAGAGGACCAACGAGTGGTGAGCGCCGGCGCCCTTGTCCCCGGCCCACCAGTGCGGAGCAACAACAGCCGTTTCCAATGGCGATGTTTGGGGAGAAGCTGTGATGCGAGTGTGTGCCTCCAGCACTGAGGGGATTTTTGGACATTGATATGAATCAGACAGAGGAGAATGACATCTTGTAATCTTTGATTAAAAAAAAAAAGGAAAGGGGGGGGGGGGGGACACGGAACAAAATGTGTTCTCTGTCAGCTGTAGTTGTGTGTCCAGCAGACACAATGAACACTCAGCTTTCTTCGTCTCTTCACTGGTCTCACTCAAATTTTTCAAAGTGAAGTTACCGATTTTCAGCACTGAGCCAAAAAAGACGAAAGTCTTCTTAGTAAATTGAAACTCCTAAACACTGTTATTGCAAAAGTGAAACACTGGACAATGATTAGAGATCGAAACTGCCAAAGAGCAGTCGTGTATACAATCCTCCAAGTACCTGTGAATTCGGAAACACCTGAAACCAAATGTAATTGTATTGTAACACTAACTGACCACTTCACACAGACATTGCAACATTTAAGTTACTTTTTGCACTAAGGGAAGCATCTCTCATGTTAAGCCTTACATTTGCTCATGCCTTCATCCTTGTCTCTCTTAGAAATGTTTCCATTTAAGTTGAATCTTTAAAGTATGTAGATGATCGTGCCTGGTTTTAGTCTGATTATGTCATTTAAGATTGTTGCCTCCTGCAACATACCATCGTCCGGTTTCCACCATTTATACAGCAGAAGTATTGCTCCTGACAAATAATTGCATTCCACACATCACTCCTGTCTCAGCAGTCACAAAGGTGCCTACTTTTCCATCGTAGAAGAAAGGCGGCGGCCAAGAACGGTTTGGCCAGTTAGCTTAGCTTAACAGTGCTCCACACACACCTACTGAGGAAGAGAATCACTGTCTCCCCCGTCACAGTGTTGCACTCGAACAGCCTGAAAATTACCGACCGCCTCGTAAAAACCCAGATTTGTTGCTGCAGAAGTGTACGGGCGGCTCTCTGATGGTCTTACAGTGGCGATTCGCTTCAAATGGAGATTTTATCCCTCTAACATAAGTGCCATTAGCTTAAGGGAGAGAAAAATATTAGCCAGGAAACTCCACGCCAGTATCAAAACTACTTTGTCTCTATAGTTATTTTGTGGATTTGTATTTTTATATTGGAGATGTATGAATTTTGCATTGACTGGCTTTGTAATGACTCGTCTGTAACTTTTCGTTTCTTTCTCCTGTGATACACTGGCAGGATAGAATAGATCAAACGAGGAAACTGAGCTTTCTTAAATGTCTCGTTAGTATTAATATTGTTACGGCTTGATTTATTTATAATTGACTACTTCGTGTCTGTGTGATTGCGTTCATTCTCCCTATGGGAGATCAGATTTCTGACCGTGTGCGAGTGTCGGTTTATCGCCTGCATGTGCATGTGCTGTGTGTGTGTGTGTGTGCGAGCGTGTGTGCGCGTCTGCTTGTGTATGCACTGCATGTGTGTATGTGTGTATGTGTGTCTTTCTCTGTGAGACCGGGAGTCACTGGCGTCTCTTCTCCTGGTGTGTTTTTTCTGTCTTGTACGAGTGAGTGTGTGTGTGTGTGTGTGTGTGTGTGTGTGTGTGTGTGTGTGTGTGTGTGTGTGTATGGTGACGCTTGCTGTCCGTGTGCACGACTCCAGGTATAGTTACGGTGTTCTACTGTGTGCTGATGCATGGCCCGTATGGGAATGTGTGAGTGTTGCTGTGCGTGTTTGTGGTCAAACTCTCGACCAGGACTGTGAGAGTCTCTGAAGCTCAGTTCGCCTCGTCAGGAGATGTTGAATAATGCACTCGATGTACCTTCTCAGTAGTGGATAATATCTAGTCTTATCTGGTCTCTTTTGATTTTTTGGATCTTTGTGACTCGTTTTCTTCACGCAGTGTATCTCTGCTTCACAGAAAAAAAGCTCTCTTTAGTTCAGTGAGATTTAAAGATTTCTTTTCACGGATAAAACTTCCAAACTGCTGAATGTGGATGTTGTCATCGTCGTGGAAGGCTTGGACTGTTGCTTTGTTTTTGAATCTCTTTTTCTTTGTCTTTTTTTTTTTTTCTTATTTTTTTTTCCTTCAGAAACTTAAAACACGTCGTCTGTGAAAGTTGTGAGCTGCATGAATGGGTAACACAAACTGTTCTCTGGAGTGTTTTAACTGTACTACTTTGATTCTCCCTCAAGTGTTGATCACGTTACAAAAGAAGAAGAAAAAACACGCACCTTTTAACTATGATTTTAAATACTTTTCTGTCATTTTGTCCGATGATTGTTCTGCATGTTGGGACTGCAAACGTATACGTGTTGTCTTTTACTGCCATGAAGGACTACTGAAATAAACTTTGCATTCATGGAGGAACCACCTCACTGCAGTTTGTTCTGCCTCCCTAATCACTGAGCGATCTGGAGCTTGCGTGAGGCAACAGACAGGACATCCAGGAGTAAACAGGAAAAAAAGCGGGCAAACAAACAAATGATATCATTAGCATCCATATACAAAATGGTTTTACTGGAGTTTTTAAATGATGGGGACTCTCCATGATCTCATGTAATCAAATGGATTGCTGTGTGTAGACAGGGAAGAAATGCTTTTTCCCCCCCAGATTTGTTAGCATTTTCACTGTGCCCTGTTCTAACGTCACATGTTGCCCTGTCAGAGTGAATCCAGCTCAGGTTAAAGGAGGTAACGTGCTTGTCCACTCACATGTACCACCAGGACAGAGCCGGTGTTTACAGCCAGGCTTTTCCTGTTTGACCGCTGGATCTACGGCGGGGTAAGTAAAACTCGATGTTGATGAGAACATCTTTGTTTGGTTTTTTTTGAATAACTGATTCACTCAGAAGAAAGTTCGCATCTTTTGGCTTCACTATTGTGTCCAGGGTTGTTTTGTTTTTTTTCCTCTTTTCTTTCTGTAATCACTGTAAACTGAATATTTTGGGGGATCCAACAAATATTTTGCTGAGAGGAAAAGTTTGTAAATTCATCTCAAATGACAGAAACCCTCAGTCGCACTCTCATTCCTACTTTAAGATGAACCAAATTTTTTTTTTAAAAAGGGAGTGAGCGATTAGGAATTTTAGGGGCTGGATTGACAAAACAATCTCAAAGACAGAATGTCGGATAATGAAGAAAATTTGAAGACTTGACTAAAATACATATCTTGATTTCCTATTATTATCATAAGACCTTCTTAAATATCATCGTAACGTCTCATGATTGATTTCAAGGCAGAAAGATTAAAACTTGTTTAACTGATTTAATACTTGCATACATAACGTGATAGCAAGGCAGCAACTGAGCTGAATTTAGCTCAGTAGGTTAGCGCCAGCTAGTCTGGTGATCTGTAGTTTAAGTGAAAAATACTACACCGACCTTTTTCTGTTGATGAGCAACAGCTTTAACCGAAATGAAATTCAGATTTATATCAAACTGTACTTACTGTTCACGAATAACGTCTAACATGACAGTTGATTACTCTTAAGTTATGACTAAGATCGGATAAAACTTAAGGATCAATTTAAGAATGAGTAAGTAAGCAAACGGTTAAGGGAAGAATTGGAGTTTTTCAGATGGTGATTTTGTGACTGCTTAATTTTCTACCCCGAATTTCTACTTACAATATAATTAAGATTTACTTACAGTAGTTTATTGAATCCAGGCCCGGGACTCAGAAAAAAAGATGCGATATGTGAATCAAGGTGAAACTAGCAAGACAATATCAACTAACAACCTTCAGTGTGACGTGTTAAGTAAACATCTGCCTTTGCTGACAACTTGAAAGAAAAGAAAGTGGAAACTTCAAGGCCTGGCAAAGACGAACCCATCCGAAAGATTTAGGAGATGTGTTGAAAACGTAGATTTTCCTTTTTCGAAGCAGAGGTGGAACGCGATACAGGAGCAAGTATAAACAAGACCTGACAAAGTTAACTAGAATCAGACAAAACGCTGATGGTGAGAATTGTACTTTGCTATAAGTTCTGTCATAAACGCAGATGATTTTAGGGGGGAAGCTGAACGTAACTAACAACAGACCTTGTCAGATTGCAGCTTTCAGGGGACGCTGATTGCCGGGTGTGTTTCACAGTCAGATAACCAGAGGCGGACAGAACAGCCTTTGTCAAAATTGCACCATAACCTGACGGTGCAACCCAAACCTCTGTCTCTGGGCCGGGTTGTTTTTAACACCGCGACCAGGCTATGCTCGTTGAGCACTGACAATGACTCATCTCAGCGCCGCATTCCTGCTGTGAAGTCTGGCGCAGGAATGAGCGACAGGTAGAGAGACTCCAGCGCTCCGGTTTCCTTTTGTTTTGTATGAGTAATGATTCAGTAAATAGATAAATGTGTCATTTCACAAATATTCTCTACACACAAATGAACTGGGGGACAAAGTTTTATATGCTGGATCGTTATGACAATCCTGTTTTGGGTAAAATGCCTGTACAACAAGTCAAAAGTCCACATTTCCTCCAAAATAAAATGTCCTTTTCAGCACCTTTGGAAAGGTCACTGCGATTGTCGAAAAACATTATTTCCTGGTTTCACCTATTTCTAATAATATTATAAAGTCTCAGTACTCAGAGTGACAGAAAGAGTCTCTGTTTTTTGAGTGAATTGTGTTTTAAATTGGAAAGATTTTTCTCTGCCACCTTTTAAAATACATCATATAAAACAAATAGTCCAGATAATTCTGTTTAAAATGTGGTGAAAAGTGCATTAGATTCTAAACTGATACTTCCCCTGACAAGTCTGTTGATTCATCCTGTGTAGCAGCGGAGGAAACGCCTCGGGTCGCGCCGCTCAACCGCAGCAGCTTTGTGGCGTTTTTATCTCTCGTCCGCTCAGCTGACACCAGATGTGTTGCTTTGTCTGTGCAGCCTGGCGTCCCACCATCTCTAAATCTTGTAATCCCCGTCCCTCCTCCAGGAGCCCTGTCAGCTCTGCCCGAAGTCGGCGAAGCCCTTGGCTGCTGTGAAAGCGTCAGGCTGCAGGGGGAAGAAGTACTGCTGGGGCAGGAGGAAGCTGGGGCCCTGTGAGGGGTGAGAGGGCATGGAGGGCTGGTGCAGCTGCAGCTGAGTGTGGCCGGAGGGCAGGGGGTGCTGGAGACCTCCTGACAAGGGCGCCGGTGGGGATGTGTAGGGGGGTGGAGGAGGTGGAGGTAAAGTCTGAGGGGCCTGGGTGGGGGTGGTGGAGGCTGATGAGGAGATGGTGGCCGACACCAGACAGCCATGCTGCTGCCCCTGACCTCCGAGGGAAAACCTGCGCATGGAGCTGCCCCCTCCTGCAGAACTTGAACTGGTGGTGGCCGTGCTGGACTGTCGCGATGGTGCGCGGAGGCTCGGGGGCGCCGTGGTGAGGATCATGGGAATGGTCTCGCCCTGGCAGCTCCGCAGGGAGAAGCGTATAGGCTGCTGGGTTGGCTGCTTGGGCCTCAGGCAGGTGCAGCAGTAGACGGCCACCAGGGAGCCCACCACCACGAAGGCGATGAAGATGCTGCCCACCATCAGGAAGGGCACGTAGACGGGCTCTGAGGGCGGAGGGAGACAAAATGAGTTCTCTGGTTTTATAATTACAGACACAAACTTGGAGGACAAATCATGTTCCAAGAACATTTCTGACTGCATCCTTTTCTTACTGGGAATTCTCAATCACATGTCCCAGTAATTAAAAAAACGTTTAAGGTGGCTAAAACACATCTATTCATTGAAAAGCCTCACTTTTACCATTCTGGCAGGGACGCATTCTTGCTGGAAAACACAAACAGCTCAGATTACACTTCATATGGCGTTCACAGTCTGGCAGGAAATCAGTCAGTGTTTATTTATTTTGATAAGAAATAAAAATAGGAAATTGTGAGCTCGCACTCCATTCAGCCGAGAGCTTAAACGCTGATCCGTTCGGGAAATTTAAAAGAAAAGCTGATAAAAACCAAGACCCGCCTCACTAACGCTACTGTTGAAATTCAACAAGCAACTATGTGTTCACCTTGACACCTCTTTAAAAGCCGCCAACCCACCAAGTGACCCACTCAGCCCCAGTGTTGGGATTTCTTTTAGCTGAGGTGATAATTAGTGAGCTGTCAATGTGCAAATATCACTGGACCCATAGCAGGTCCAGCTGGGCCAAGGACCAGCGTCTGGATGATCCATCTCACCTAACTAATGTGTGTGGAATTTATTTTCAACATTTTCTAAAGGAACTAAGTTTTTCATCCCAGTCTGCTGAAGTCTGGTGATTAAAAACCAACATGACTTGTGTTCACCACCTGATCCTCAGGTTTTATTCCTATTTTCTTCATTTTCCCTCCTGTCACCAGTGATTTATTTGCTGCTGCGAGTTTAACGATTTAGGCTGATTATCTGCAGTGGGCTGAATGCAAATGAAGACTAAAACAGGTGATGGAAACTGGACCCTTGCAGGTAATTTGATGATTGAAAGAAACAACTCAAAAACTGCCTGTTGAAAATGTGGCAACAAGGATAAAAAATTCTCAAAGAGGGCAATTAAGTGTAAAAGTTATTAATTGGACGTGTGTGTGTTTGTGTGTGTATAATATGTAATTATCTGCTCCTTACTGGTTTAATACAATTTATTTGAGGAATTACTGTTGTTTTATTGCACTTTTCACAACCTAATTCAACTTAAAGATTTCATGGAAAAGTTCATGTGCTCTTGAATAAGTTTAGCAAGAGTTTTTGGAGACGTACGCGCTGCATACTCGGTGTTGTCCACCTCCCGGTCATTGGTGCAGATGCCCTGGTCCAAGCGTGCGTCCGCGGCGGCGCAGCAGTAGCGCAGAGAGCAGGAGCCGCAGCACACGGTGGCGTCCATGGTATCAAAGTCCTCCGGACACTGGAAACCCTCATGATAATTCCCATTAGCGTCCAGCCAGCCGTGGCAGTATTCCCCCTGCGCGTCCGATATCCGCAGATTCCAGGTCAGATATCCGAGCAGGAGGCAGTTGAGCAGGCGCACCATCCCGGCGGCCACCCGCGGGGGTTCACGGCTCCCTTACCGCGACCACCGACTCAGTCCGAGTTAGACTCTGGTCATTGAGATGATTAGTTACTTTAGGAAAACCACGTCCACGGGTGTTTGGTCAAGTCACCGTCATCTTCACAGCATCCGAACCACTTTCTCCTAAACTTGCCCGCGTCAATCAGAGCTGCTTCAAGTCTCTTTTCTGACTCCTTGTCAGGTGACTCCTGCTTCTCCGGGCGGAGGGAGAGGCGCTCCGGGTTCTCGGTGGCCTCCTCCGGCGCTGGTTGGTAGGGGTCTGTGCCGGACTGGTGCGCGAGTGTGCACTCCTAGCTGGAGATGTGTTGCCTTTGTAACTCGAGGCTTAGTACGCGCGCACGTAACCCCCACCATTAATCAGGCGTGCGCGGTCACGTGGTGGCCTGGGGTGAAGTGGGCGTGAAGGTGCTAAATAACGCGCATAAATTACCTTAATTACCTTTATTCTGCTTGTCAGAGCCGCCTCAACCCGGCAAGGTGTGTGTGTGTGTGTGTGTGTGTGGGGGGGGGGGGGGGGGTGGTGTTAATGTGAGCCAACTTACACCTTTGTACACTTGTAGCAGAAGTCATACAATTAATGTCTCTGCTGCACTTTATTCAGACATTTATGCTCAGGTTTCATCCGATATTTCCATGCTGCCTGTGTGTGTGTGTGTGTGTGTGTGTGTGTGTGTGTGTGTGTGTGTGTGTGTGTGTGTTTAATAAATTTAATAATCTGGAAAGGGACAACAAAATAGATTTAATTCAATCAGATATAGTGTTTTTTTAATGTATTAAAGACTGAATCCACATGATGTCTTACTTGTGGCTACAAAGGCTCAGGTCACATGCAAATACTTACTTTGATGTGATGTTTTTATCTTTCAAGGATAAAAGGGAAGTTAATTTCCCCCCAAATACAGTTTGCAGAACATTTGTTTCTACCAGCAAATACATTCAATCACGAGACAATTCAGTTGGAATAACTGCCTTCTATGATTGGCTTCTTGCTGTTCAGCCCAGGGCTGTTCAAAGTGATTCAGAATTCAATAAAAATATGCCGAGGGAAAACATGTTTTAATTAATTAAATCGATCCAATATGCTGTTCTTAAAGGACTCTTGTTTGTTTTTTTATATCATCTCTATGATCAGAAGGCAGTAAGACACTTTGCCAGGAAGTAAAGTTAGAAAAATTCAAATAAACACCAAGATGTGTGTTTGCTTTTAACCCACCGTTAAGCTCCAGTTTAGGTCCTCATTGGGAGACCGTCTGGGCTCCCCGGTTTAGACTTTCTGTTTTCAGACAAGCAGAAGAAAATCTCCCTTTCAGGCTGAGGTGACTTCTGGTAGTAACACGTTGATGTGGCGCCCCCTTGTGGCGCTGCAAACTTTTAACCCTGTAAACTGCTGATAATCGTTTCAGATAAGAATCAAACGAATTTACCCTCCTTTCATTTATAAAGAAATTTTGCCGTCAGATTTGCAGATAAATTATATGTTCATATTCAGAGGGAAACTATTTTATTATTGTCCCTATTTTTTAAATTAAAGAGATCAGTCGAGGCAAAGAATGTTTTCCTCCAAATGTTTGGATGTCTTCACTTTCTCTCAGCTGCTACTGATGCTTGAGCCGGCCAGCAAATGGCCTCTGCCCTCTCGTTTGTCGGAATTCGTTCTGCTATTTTTTTTTATTTATTTACGTTCATTTTCATATCGGGAAAATTGCTGTAGCGCCCCGTTGTTCTCAGCATGGATTTGGGATACAAAGAAGGCAGGCGGCAGCGCGCAAGTCCCGCCTGCATTTCCCTCTGGAAGAGTCTCAATATCGACGCTGCCGACTGGGGATTGGAGCGGCTGCTTGTCAGTAAATATTAGCCCTCCCTTCCAAACCGTGAATGAGGAAAACCGAGCCAGACAGTGACGGATTGGATCCCCCAGCCATCCACTGCCTGTCACACCAGCGCGCCTCAATAACCACCTGGGTCCAACCGCCGTGCGGTGACACTTGGCAGGGATGGAGGGAGAGATGCAGCCCGCTGATGAGGGGCCCTGCGCCCCGAAGATGTGCCGACAACAACGCGGTCCTTACAGCAGCCTGAAGACCTTCCAGAGCAGGCGCTCGGCGGACAAGTCGCGCCTTGACAGGTCCGCGATGGTGGAGGTGCCTCTCTTTGGTGACGGATATCAGTTCACTTTCCACCCGGGGCAGCCTCATCCTTTCCAGCCGCATCACCACCAGCAGCGCCTGCAGCTCAATCAAGCCATCAGCAGCAGCAGCCAGCAGCAGCAGCAGCAGCATCGCTTCCCATGTGAGAGCAGGCCCAGCAGCAGGGTCCCGACATCCACCTCAGCGGCAGCGGGCGGCATCGCGGCGCCAGCATCCCTTGGTACCCAGCAGCGGCGTTCCAGCAGCTGCACGGAGCCCAGATTCTCCCCCGGCCGAACCGGGCTGATCCACGAATCTCCAGACTGCTCCTACGGTATCAGCTCAGGTGGGTTTCAAAGTTGCCCGGAGATGCCAAAGAACCTCAGACATGCAAAAGTCTGTCTCATCTCTCGCGGTGTGTTTCTCCTCTATAACGTTAAGACACTTGTATTTGCGGTTCTACTCTCCAGATTTGAGGCACCACTACTCAACTTGAGCTGAAAGCAAAACAATAAGTCGTTAGGAGAACGCATCTCTTTTGTTTAACACCTGATCGTCACGTTTTGTTCCCATTTCTTCATTTTCTTCCTCCTGCCAGCAGTGATTGATTTGCTACTGTGAGAAGAACAGTCATAATTGAATCTTGTGTGTGTGTGTGTGTGTGTGTGTGTGTGTGTGTGTGTGTGTGTGTGTGTGTGTGTGTGTGTGTGTCTGTGTGTCCAACCCAATCTCCCATTGAAAGACATTGTTCCTCCTCATTTCCCCCCTTTTAGCTGCTGTTCACTGGGGGGCAGTCAGGAAGAAATGGGTTCCCAGTGTGGAGGGTGGGTCCATGGGAACCAGCATCAGGATGAAAGCGAGGAACCTAATCCTTACAGTTAGGCAATTAAACATTAGACATCGCATCCTCTAATCAGACACTAATCTCTCTATCATTGTTGGCAGCTCACGCTCAACTTGCTGCTGCTTATTGTCGCTTTACAGATTATGGAGCGTTCAGACTCAGCTCAGGTTGCAGTGTATTAACTTACCTACACGAGGATTTGCCCATGTACATTAATGTAAAACGAAAGCATGACATGTCTACTTAATCGGTTCCCTCATTTATTGTTTACTTCCGTCATACTGCGCACATTAGGGCTCCAGAATTCTTCCAAATCACATTGACGACATATTTGAAAAAGGTTAGTTTTGCGGATATGTCAATATTGATACGGATTTTGCTGCTAGTGGACAGATGTTGATATTTGGACAAAGTGACAAACACATTTAGTTGTAAATTTGAAAAAGTAATGGATCCCCCCCCCCCCCCCCCCAAAGCATTTGGAAAAGCCCTAAAACTGTTTACCTATAGCGGTTAGTTAGTGTGAGGAAACTCTTTGCAGAAGTATAGAAGCAAAGTGGGCTCGTGTTGAGTTATCGGCCATCAAACTGACACAATAAACTTAAAAATTGATGAATATCTGCTGAAACCGACATGGTTCCAATATTATCGTTCATCTGTGAAGGGCTGCCTGTGTGTCAAAAAGCTTTTAACTGGAACACATTGGCGTGGCAGAGCCAACCTGCCTGTCAATCCCATCGTACCGATGAAAGACCTTCTTTTTGATGCACAAAATTTTACACCGTAAACAATTCAATGTTTTTTTTTTCAAATTTTTAATACAAATTAGACTAATGATTTCAGACACCTTCCTTGTATCCCCGCAAATCATTCAACAATTGCAAAATGTGTCAAACTAATCACAAAAATTGGCCTTATTTTTAAATCGTGCGGCCATCAAATCAATCAAAACCATATTTTCTGAGCCCGTATTCCTCCCTCACATCGGTGACACGTCAGAGTGCTCCTCTCTGCACGATGAAGGCAACTTAATGTCTCTGTCAGGACAGTGGGGAAAAAAAAAGGAGCCCTTGAAGTTAGCAGTCAGTTCAGCAAACAATAACACAAATTGTATTAAAAAGCCTTCCCAAAGACTTGTGATTAAAACAAATGGGCCTCATAAATTTTCCTCTGCCAAGCGTGTTGTTTTTAATGAAATTTTATGAGGCTCTCAGCTCACAGATCTGGTGAGAGAAGAGGTGGGGGGGGGGGGTGGCAGGGCGAGGGCGAATGATATCAGATACATCTCGACGGGTAAACAGAGACAGCACGCATATTAATAAATGCGACACATCTGCGCCAGGCTGATAGACACGTCTGAGCGAGTGGCAACGCAGCAGTGGCCGCCCAGAACTCATTTGTGTGTGTGCGTGTGTGTGTGCATGTGTCTGTGCGTGTGTGTGTGTGTGTGTGTGTGCATGTGTCTGTGCGTGTGTGTGTGTGTGTGTGTGTGTGTGTGTGTGCATGTGTCTGTGCGTGTGTGTGTGTGTGTGTGTGTAATGCCAGTGGACTCATAATCATTACATGGAGGTATGTGTGAGATCATCTCATTGAGACGTGCCTAGACTGCCAGGGAAACTACACACAGGCTTGTTCTGGACAATAGATTTGTGCTCATTTTCTCTGCTTGGATGGGTTTGGTCACTGCAGATACTGCGACTTAAAAGTTTATTGACATTCGAATACATCAGCATAATCAAGCTGACATTTATGAACAGCGGAGCCTGTTATGGAAAGATGTGGCAAAGAGGGAAACAGGAGTCATAAGAAAACGGAATCGATGAAGCTCAAAACATATTTATGCTGTCTTCTTGACTGTGAATCAATATGCAGCTTTGCTATTTCATCAGTGCTGGACGGTAAATTCACTGTGCTGCTGTTCACGCAATTTCATGCTACTTAAAGGAACACACCAACTTTTGGAAATACACTTATCTGCCACCCTCCCCAGAGCCAGACAAAGGCATTGATACTGGTCTCTCCTCTGCGTGTGTGGTACGTAGCTGGGACCAGCTAAATGCTAGTTAGTTTAGCATAATGAATGGTTGTGGATGGGCAAGTTAGCATACCTCTGTCAAACATCGCAAACACACTTTTCTACAAAAAAGGTTTTGCCTACAGCGATAGAGCTAGAGTTGTGTTAACATTCAGCATGAAATAACAATTCTGTTTTTCTGACACGACGCGCTGATTTGACTTAGCACCTCAAATCTTCGGCTTACAGGACAAAATGGTGACACCTAGAGGAGCGGATACTGCAACTAATCATGGCTTACTTTGTCATAGAAGTTGAGGAGGAGGTAGGACAGGGGTACCCTAATCTGAAAAAAGTTAACTAGCATTCAGCCAGTCTCTGCAAGTCTCAGCTGCCTGGGTACCTCATCCTCTTGACTGACTCTGGGGAGGATGAAAACTTTTACATTACAAAGAAATAAGACGATACGTTACTTATGTTTAAACCATTTTTTCTTCCAGTCAAGTGTGTGTTTATGTTCTGAGAGTTGAATGTGTGCAGAGTGACGTGCGCAGTTTGACACTAGAAGAAAGAATCTTGTCCAATTTATTGGTGATAGTGTACATTTTTCTGTGATTGAGGCTCGACCCCAACCACTCCTCTGAAAAATATTTGCGGGTGGCACGGTGGTGCAGTGGTCAGCACTGTCGCCTCACAGCAAGAAGGCTCCGGGTTCGAGTCCCGGCTCGGGCGCGGGATCTTTCTGTGTGGAGTCTCCATGTTCTCCCTGTCCCTGCGTGGGTTCTCTCTGGTACTCCAGCTTCCTCCCACAGTCCAAAGACATGCAATTTGGGACGAGGCTGACTGATACTCTAAATTGACCGTAGGTGTGACTGTGAGTGTGAATGGTTGTCTGTCTCTATGTGTTGGCCCTGTGATGGACTGGCGACCTGTCCAGGGTGAACCCCATCTCTCGCCCGTAGCCGCTGGGATAGGCTCCAGCCCCCCCGTGACTCATAATGTAGGAATAAGCGGAAGACAATAGATGAATGAAAAATATTTGCATATCATTTCTAATTTTTAAATTTTAAGGATTTTACTATGGTGACTACAGTTGCTGTACTTGTTGAGAGTATTTTGGAAAATCCTTATTTATCCGTGGAGGGAATCACTCAGATTGACTTTTGACCTCTTGTCTACAGAGAACCGTCTCATCCTGGATGCCTTCGCCCAGCAGTGCAGCCGAGTGCTCAGCCTTCTTAACAATGGCCGTCTGCTGGACCCCTCGTCCTCCATCTCCTCCAACATCAAGCTGGAGGACAGGTCGGGTCAGGGGCTTCCCTGCTCCTCCAAGCCCAAACCTGAGGAGAGCTCCCCCACCTTGGACCCTGAAGATGAAGCCCAGCAAAGCCATTTGAACCAACAACAGACTTCTGCTGTTCTCCGCATTTTCACAGACTCTCTGCAGAACTATCTATTCTCGGGGTCTCAGCAGCCCCATCTGGCTCTGGGCCCCGACGATGAGCAGTGTCAGTCGGCTGAGCCTGGTTCAGGGGTGTCACCTTCAAGACACAACATGGGAGGCTGGGGGTCCCCGACTCCTTCAGAGTCGTACGGCCACCCGTCGTCCACGCTGCCTGAGGAGGAAGAGGAGGAGGAAAGCTGCTGTCCTCGCTGCCTGGAGTTGGAGCAGGAGGTGCTGTCTCTGCAGCAGGAGAACGAGGAGCTGCGCAACAAGCTGGAGAATTTCCCAGGTGCATTTAGGGAAGGCAGCACTCACATTTCCAAAGGGATTTACAGCAGAGTTCAATGCTCATTAGCTGAGTGTGAGCAATGTATAGCACATTTCCATGCCACACATCCAAAAACACATACCACACGTAGTGATGTAGCTTGTCATCATAGCCATCATTAGCTTACCATAAGCCTATTTGTTCCATAAATTCGCTCATTTTCAAAAAGACGCTGTAGCTTTTAGCAAATAAACGACTAAAATGTTGTTTGGGGACTGATTTTTAGCTGAACATTTGCTGATTTTGTCGTTTCTGCGTCGGCAGAATATAAATCAGATGAAACTGATGTTCATGCACATTATAATCCAGGCACTCACTGATGAGGAAGATGCTACATCCACACATTCACTATTGGTTAATTGGATGTATCACTGGAAAAACACCCTGAATAATATATATTTAAGCTAATTTGCAAAAAAAAAAAAAAAAAAACAGAAGCTGTAACTGCATCGTAAAGACACAGAGCTGTCAATTTCTAGAGTCATTGTGACATTTAAGAACGAAAGAAAGAAAGAAGGTGTTGCACCATTTTCCCTCTTTAATCACGAAACAGATGGGTTGTCTCATCGCTTGCTGGGAAGTGTGTCAGTGTGTTAGTGTCGCTGGTCCCATTCACTTGTGTTTCTACACAGTTCCCTGTCAAAATGTTCTTGACTACTTCAAGACTGTTCTTGAGTTTCACAACCAGCTGGCCCCGCCGATACCAGACGAGCAGCTCACCGAGGTAAGAGAACACCTCTCGCAGGCTCGTTCACGTCACTCATTCCTATTTGAAGCAGTTGTTTGAAGGAGTGTGTTGACATGGTACTGAAATCTGATGTTCGAAAAACATCTGGTACAAAAAAAAACAATGTCTCTCATTGCAGGAAGAAGAACGGCAAACAGTCTTTGAGGTTGGTGGGTTTTTTTAAGACCCTGAACCAGACCAGCTCATATCCCACTCTGTGTTCACTCAATATGGGACTGAAACTAGTAAATATGTCTGGATATATGACGGTCACAATATCCAAACTCTTTCGGTACAACATTTGCAATAAGACCTCTCCACCCCAAACCTTAACACTGACACAAAATATCCCTTATTATTATTATAATAAGTAGTAGTAGTAGTGATATATTCAATGAGGCTATTTAATATTTCCAGAGAAATAGTTGTTTTTGTAAAGCAAAGGACAATGTCACAATTTTAAAGTTAAAAAAATTCTTGTAAGGGCCCTAAAAGGTGATGTTGTCCTCCAGGTCTCCTGCCCCATGGCTGCTGTTGTTATCCTTCTGGTCGTCTTGGCTCTGTTCTCTTTAGAGACAAACTAACAGTGAACAGGAACTGAACTGAGATACTGAAGGCAGATTTGTGCTGCGCTTGAAATAAAACCTGGATTAAAAGTCTGTTGTGTGATAGCTTTAAATCCGGAGTTGAATCGTGGTGTGTGTGTGTGTGTGTGTGTGTGTGTGTGTGTGTGTGTGTGTGTGTGTGTGTGTGTGTGTGTGTGTGTGTGTGTGTGAGGACAAACCTCATCCTCACCTGGATGCGTGTTTTCTGGTCCCTGCAGGGCAGTAAACAGCTCCTGGAGAACTATCCTCTCTTCATCACTAATAAGCAGTGGGACGAGGCTGTTAACTCCTCGAAGAAAGATGGCCGACGGCTGCTTCGCTACCTGATTCGTTACGTCTTCACCACAGATGAGCTGAAGTTCTCCTGCGGTTTGGGTAAAAGGAAGCGATCGGTCCACTTACGAGAGCCGGGCCTGGAGAGACGACCCCTCAACCCCATCAAAGTCAGTTGCCTCAGAGGTACGTGGTGATTGAAAACTCTCTTCAGGCCTTCCATATACCTGAAAGTTTAATTACGTCTTAAATTGCCTTTATTAAAGTGGAACATGAAGAATTTAGTCCTCGACTTTACCCCGCGGAGTCAGCAGAGGTCACTGTTGCTCAGCAAAACAACATAATGTTTCTTTAAGGTCTTAAGCAGCCTTGTGAAACACCCTTAAATATGTAAAGACATACAGTATCTTGTTATTTTTGATAATTTCATATAATAATGAAGTTTGAGATGTTTTCTTCAATGCATTGTAGAGGACTGATTGAATGTTCCACCAATTCGTCTCCACCACGACCTTCGGGACAAGTCAGTTGTAGAAAATAAGGTCGGAACCACCACCTTAAATAATTAAACAACTATTCCTTTGCTCCCACGAACATCTTGCGGTCAGAGTTCATCCGAATGCACTGTGCCTCAAACCCAGACTGGTGGATGCCCTCGGAGGAGCAGATCAATAAAGTATTCAGCGACGCCGTGGGTCACGCTCGCCAGGGCCGGGCGGTCGGCACCTTCCTGGGCAGCAGCGGCAGCGGCAGCAGCTCCAGCAGCCTCTATATGGACGGCTTTGACGGACATCTGTCACAGGATGAACTCTACTTAAAAGGCTGTCAGAACGGCCAGTCGGACTGAAGTGAAACTCAATTCAGATGCCCGAAATGTAGCTGTACAACAACATATCCCGAGACACTGACCTTATCCTGTCACTTTACACAACGAAGACAAACATTCCACGAGAGGTTTATCACAAGAATATAAATATACTCCTCTTTTCCAATAGTTTTGTAGCTTTTTGCCATTTTTATACTTATAACTTTATTTAAGTCAAGTTAGACTCTTAAGGGATGTTTTAAATTTTTCAACAGTTTACGTCTTCCATTTGCTACCTATGTTTTAATATGTTTTTGTTTCCTATTTTAAAATTGAGACATTATAGAAATTGTATTTCTAAAGTCATCAGGAAGATCCCTGTAGAGATGTCGCCCGAGTTAAAAGGAATGTCTCAGAAACAGAGACCTACACATCCATCCCTGACATCCGGTCACAGACAGTAGCATTTATACTTTTGCATTAAAATATGCATTACTTTGTGCATCATTTTGCATGCATTACCCCCATATGTAGCCCCATATAGGAGTGCCTCCGAGACAGCTGTAGTCCTGCACTTTACGTCCATATTTTTTCATCAATTTTTCATCTCTTATCAAGCGAAGTTCCTCCAGTGTGCAGCTTGTGCCCTGCTCTTCCCCTGTGGGGTTCACAGGTTGAATGGTTTCACTGCGCATCGTAAAATCCCCTCTTCCTGCAGCAGACATCAGGATATGCAACAGAAAATCCTCCATGTTCTGCAAAACCTGCATCAAATTCAAGCACACTGACAAGATCGATATTATAAAGGCTTCAAATTCTTTGATTTGCTTACTTTCAACTACTGCTTGTGTTTCCTGTCTGGTAATTGATCCAGTGAAATTCTCCACCTCTGATTAGATTCAAATTTTAATGTAAGTACGTGATAATGAAAGTGTTCCAATTCTGCGAACACAGACCTGGAGAGAGAAAAACCTTCATTAGATATCCTGATGTCCTGCCCTTTCTTTCACAAAATCTCTTTGTTCATTTATTTATTTTTGCCTTGACATAGCTTTCCGTCATCTACAACGGGGTTACCCAAACTTTGGACCTTCCAAGGGGCAAAACTCAAACTAAATGGCGGGCTGGAAGTCAAAAGCGAACACATATTGTGTTGTTCAAATGCCCTTTGCCTTCGTACCACTGTCTCTGTCTTTCCACTTCTCAGTACTTTACCTGCAGCCGTGTCAATCTGCCACCTGATCAAATATTGAAAAAACAACAACATTATTAGGGATCCTACTTATTTAAATAGCATTGTTACCTCACAAAAACAGCATGAGTAGTTATTTACATGAATATATTTTTTCATCATTTTATATTTTGTATTATTAGGCCCGTTATTAAATTACTTCTTACATCTGGTGGGCCAAATATAACCTTAGAGCGGACCAAATTTGGCCCCCAGGCCCTATTTTGGGCAGCCTTGATTTAAAGTAAAACTTTTTTCCAGCTGAATAAACTGGGGGGGGGGGGGGGGGGGGGCACTGTTGCAGTACTGTGAGGTGAACCGGAGTAGATTAGTCATTGTCCTGAAGGCAGCTGCCATATAATATTGCCTTAAATTTGATGACCTCCACAGTGTTGACATGTGACGTGTCATGTGATCACCATGCGGGTTCCTTTTTTTAAATTAAAAAAAAAATAATTTTGCAACCTAAAGTCTATAAAACTGAAGCAAATATTAGTTATCCAGCACTTAGCAATGACCCCCGTCTTTTTCTCTAATGTGCACTTTTAGTCATCCCTCCGTTTTCATCTTGTGACTTTATTTCATCGGCGCTCAGTTGTATTACGTTCCTACGTTTGAATGTACCAGATCTGTTCGGTCAGTTGCCGTGTCGACAGTGCTGTGTAAATGTGTAATATAAAGTACAGTCATGTGTGAGGTGTCTCTCTCTCTCTTTCTCTCTCTCTCTCTCTCTCTCTCTCTCTCTCTCTCTCTCTTAAAAAGCCAAGTAGAAAAGTGCCACAGAAACCTTAAAGAGTTGGATTCTGTTGTTGTGTACTGTTCTGAATGTGAGCATCTGTTTGTGTTTACTCATTTACCCTCAAAGTGGCTGTTATCAACACTGTGAAGCATCCGTTGCATTTTTACAAATCTAATAGTTTCTGTTGTTTTTTATTTATAATAAAGGAAGCACTGAACTCTGATACTGATGTTAATTGCTCTCCCTCTCTCTCTTTCACTCTCTCTCTCTCTCTCTCTCTCTCTCTACCAATCTGAATTACAAAAATATTCCCCGGCAAATCTGAGGTGAGAAATACAAGGTTGAGATGTCAGTACAAGTTGGAAAATACAACCCACTTTTTGATCACTTTACTCGCTAATCTCAGATTTAGTCAAGGCAATATTCACGCTCCGACTAAACGGTTTCATTTCTTCATGACCTGGATGTCTGTAACAAACTTTTTTTTTTTTTTTTAAAGGAATAACAAACCTACGAGAAAACCACCTGGAAAATTTTTGAAGATCTACTGTGATCTGATCTCCATCTCTCACCGAAGTCCACCAGATGGCGCTGTGGTTACAAAATTTGACAGTAATGTGCATCACAATCAGAAAAGCTCCACCGCTCGATACCGCCTACCCTACACAGCTTTAAAAGATGATTTCTTTGATTGTGAGTTATTTTTGATCTCAGGTTTTACATTCAAATACTTTTCTTTATGAAAGGGCTTCGTTGTTATTTATAATTTTAGCAAAAACAATTAATTTTTTTTAGGTATATTTGAGAAAAACAATGACGATATGAGGATCAATGCTACAGAGTTGGTTTGACACCCTGGAAGAATCTCTTTATTTTATCATTTTATTTTTTTCAACATAAAAATTGGGGGGGGGGGGGGGATTAACAAAAGCTTTGAAAACAAAAACAAAAACAAAGCACAGGAGGGATGAGAGCCTCCGGTGCTGCTGGCTGGGTTTGATCAGGGCCGAACAGGTTTTCATTTGCAACATCAAACCCACTGCCAGGTCAGGAGCTGTGATGCTGCGGACCTGCTCGTCACCACCAACCACTGGGCCACTGTAGACTTTGGGGATGATCTCTGGAAAATGAGAGAAAATAGGCCCAGAAACTTTCATTTGCTGTCGTTACCGTGAAAGTTGAGCCGCGGTCACGTGACGTCGCGCGCGCCCGCCGCACGTCCGGGTGACTGCAGTTTTGATGTGGGTGAAGCTTTTATTTGGGTGTTTCTCTTTAACTCTGCGGCATCTCTCTCGCTGCATACGGGCCTGCCTTTGTGGAGGAGGGCGGGCCGTGAGCACACATTTCGGACTGTAAACTCCGGACTGCTGCATGCGTGGAGGATCGATTTCTGCGCACAGCTCGTTTAACTTCGTTTGCGCTGATTGGATTTGGGAACGGCATGAGGCGCATCAAGCTCAGCGTCGGCTCCTCTGCTGTCTGAGCACTGACCTGAGGTAAACCCCGCACAGGAGACTCAGCGCTTTGAAGATATTCTGCAGAGGTATTTTATTTATTTATTTTTTATTTTTTTGCGCAGCGTGAGAAGTCTGGCGCAACTCTGAAAGGGGGGATGATCTCCCAGTCAGCTGACCAGTCTACCATTGTTTAGGGACACATCTGCAGCCCCTCGCTCTCGGTGCAAGATGATGTCACTGATAGATCTGGACGATGATCAGCGGTGGGTGCCCACACATGTCAATGTCACCGTCCTTCGCGCAAGAGGACTGCGAACCAAGGGCAAGCATGGCAGCCGCTACCTTTACACCATCATCCAGGTGGGGAAGGAGAAGTACACCACCGGGCTGGTGGAGAAGGCGGAGGTGCCCGAGTGGAGCGAGGAGTGCTGCTTTGAGCTGCTCCCCGGCATCCTGGAGGCCGGTGGTCGGAGCGCCTACCCCCCAGGGAGCGGAGACCTAGTGCTCACCGTCATGCACCGGGTTCTCATAGGACTTGATGTGTTTCTGGGTCAAGCCATCATCCCTCTTGATCGGATATTTCAGGACGGAATGTGTCCAAGAGATGAGTACGTGTATTTCTATGCAGCCATCATGAAGAAGATTCACCCAAAAGAAGTGATGTGTCATCTTGGTTTGCTTAGTTTCCATGTGTTAATTCTGGCCCTCCCCGTTTATTATTTATAAGTTCAAACCCGCATTTCAATGTTTCTTACATAAGAACAATGTAGTCAAATATGAAATTGTCATATAAGTTTCCTCTGGACACGCTAGAACTTACTACATTTTCTTAAATTAATCCCCCCCACAGTGTTTTTTTTCCTTCCATGTACCTTCAAATGGGTGTCTTGAGCTCTTATAAATGGTTTTTTTTTTTCCTCCCCCTGCATCAGTTCGTTTTGACTCTGGAATGCAGAAGGAGCCAGCCATGTATATTTAGCTTTATGCCGATGGAAACTAACTTCTAACAACAGCAAAACTGTTCTAGAACATGCAGCTATAAACGCGCACAGGCGCATCTTCTGGTTTAATCTTCATCATCTTTATCCATCTGTATGCTCGGTAACCTGCAAACACTTTGAGAGAAAAACATTTGCCGAACAAGAAAGGTCATGATTTGTTTTATTTATTTCTTCTTTTTTTTTTTAAGCTCAGGTCCATGTTTGTGGACCATCACATCATAAATCTCTATGTACCGAGCACCAAGTTTGAAGTCCAAGGTCTTTGGGGGGGTCTTGTTCCAGGATCCTGCCTTGATAGCACTGTTGCTAATTGACATTGTCTGGTTGTCAGAGAGGTTTTGTTACGTCACACAACCCATGACCCCTAAATAGTCAAATATATGTGGACAAAAAAAACTGCCTTTAACCAGAAGCTCTGTCTTCCCTCCAGCAGCAATCGCATCAGGGGCTTTCACAGTAGACAACCATCACAGTTAGCGCCATGTTCATCAATACATTCGTTATACCTAGAATTTTGGTTTAAACCTATTTGTGTTTATTCTTATTAAGCTAATTACTCATTAGTAGTCCAACTCTACCTGCGTTGGCTCTCATTCTTACCTAATCTACCCGGTCGTGAGAGTTTGAAGCCTTCTGTTATGGTGAGCAGGTGACGCAACCAAACTCACCAATGATATGTGAAACATTTCCACCATCAGCACTGAGAAAGCACTACAACACATCTGGCTTTAATTGTGTGTTCTCTGTCCTCGCTTCTCCCTCTACACTCACTAAAACACTTGATTCCTGCTGTTAGTTTTGGCTCAACAAGAATTTCTCCGTGGGACTCGAGGGGAGACGGGGAGGATTTCATTGGTTGAATCCTCATATTGTCCATATCTCTCATTGCACATGTGCGCCAGGTGTAGGTGGGTGGACCTCCAGGAACGCAGACTCTGATTTCTTGCTTTGAGAGTTGTAGAGTTTGTTGTCAAAGACAGTGGTCAGATCTTGAATCCAATCCCTCGAGCAGTGTTGTGGGATTATGTAATATGTGGAAAGCATTACTGAAAAGGAAAATCAGTGTTTTTCATTCTTAGTTTTATCCCACAAAAATGAACGATAACAAGTAACTCGTTTTGAGTTTTAAACTGATGGAACATAAGGTATTCTGCTGGATGTTGACTGTCCCCCCCCCCCCCCTTATAATCCCCCCCCCCTCCCCAGGTGGCTCAAACTCAACTCAAAGGCTGGACGAAAGGAGAAGGAACGTGGTGAATTGCAGGTGACGGTCCAGTTCACACGCAACAACATGACAGCCAGCATGTTTGACCTCACCATAAAGGACAAACCTCGCTCTGCTCTCGGCAAGCTCAAAGATCGCGTCACAGGGAGGAAAAGGTGTGACGTGGAGTCTTCCTCAGCCATTGTACCGGGTCGCTACGCCGCCCTCTCAGGATCCCTGGGGCAGCCGTTCGGCAATGAGAGTGGAGTGGTCATAGAATCTCGAGATGTGGAGATTGCAGAGGAGAAGAGGAGTAAGGTGAAGGATTTCTTTAAGGGAAGGCTGCGTAAATCATCTGACACTAGATCCTGCTCATCTCTCGCCTCAGAGAGCAGTTTGTCTTCCATTGCCAGTGACAACCCTGGGCCTCCACCCAGTCTCAGTCTTCTTTCAGATCTTCCCAGCTCCCCCATCTACACTAGCAAAGTGAGAGTGGACACCCACTACGGGGAGACAGATTTAGCCAAAAAAGGTAGGTTTGGAAATTGATTTCAATGCATGCTACAGATGTTGCAGAAAATTAAATTACACTCATTATATTTTCAAACTGGCTGTAATGCTTTACAATAGCACTGGCTCGTGTAATTACTTATGGACTCAGAGATTGCCCGTGGACCCTCCATTTCCCGTAGCTGTAAGGAGCATTTCAGCGTGAGTGCTGGTTTTATGGCCTCCATCGTCTCTTTAAAGGCTGAGCAGGCAGCTGATTTCAGCATAAAACTCAGATAAAACTATAGTGCCCTTCCTGCCCAGCAACAAAGCTGGGAGCAAAATATAGAGTTTAGTGGGCACGACTCTCTTACATATTTTTACTACTCTTGTAACATTTAGTACAAACATCTCAAACACATTTTTTTCTCGTAGGTGTGTAGAACATTTTTGAGGCGACGCTGTCCCAGGGCACTTACGCCTTCACTGAGGAGTTTATGTTTTCACCAACATCTGTTTGAATGTCAGCAAGATTACTTTTTCACACAGTGTTACTGTTTTGACAAAAACTCTCAAACATTTTGGTTGGTGACAGCAGATTTTGGATTTCTTTCCGAGTATTTAACTCACGGTATTTCACCAATTTTTGACACCACAAACGAATGATTCCATCACTGCATTTAGCGGAGTCTCCTCTCTCTGACGTTACAAAAACCGAGGGCCGTGAGAGCTTCGGACTTTGAGTACTAAGCCAGAGTTCAAGAGGTGTTTCTCATCCAGTCGACTCTGAGCAGTTAGCATCTCCATGGCAACCATTAACTGCAGGTGTACCTTCTTAAACAATTAAGTTGTGTCCGCAGTGTTTGTGGTATTTATCTGGTCTGAATCCATCGCAACAAACAAGCCTTTGTCGTATGTTATTTTCCAGTGTTGACTACTGATACAGATGTGATAATCTCAGCATTGATGATAATCCTACAGTCTTGAGCTATTCTCAGATTACCCCATGTTCCTTTAAATACAGCGGAACCTTGGGATGTTTCATCTTGTTTTCCTCCCTCCCACAGTGCTTACCACCCAGCACACCACAAAGGTTCTGACACACAAGCGAGCCTTCAGCGATGAAGCAAGTAAGATCACAACGGCCTTCCCTCGACCAGTGGAGTCCCTGAAGGGTCAGACCATGACTCAGTCCAAGTCTTCCTTGTGTATAAATGGAAGCCACGTCTATGACTCTGAGCCGTCGACTCCAAAGAGTACAGGAGCCCTCCCGTCCAAGCTGGTCTTGTTAGAGAAATGCTCCCCGCTTTCTCGCTCATTACAGAATCTCACCAAGCGAAGCGAGGACAGAAGTTCCTTCGCCGAAGGCCGACGCTGGTCCTTTGACAAGGTGAAGAAAGAGGAAAAAGAAGAAGAAAAGGAAGCTCAGGCATTGTCGCTGCCAAATGAACAAGCTCAGATAGAAGGTCGTTCAGGCCCGGCAGCGACACCTGATTCACCTGACAAAGGGAAGAAGCTGAGAAAGACGTTATTCTCTGGAGGGAGGAGTGATTCCCTCCCGGTGAAGTCAGACCTGAACCAGGTCGCCTCGACTTCTGAAGGGAGGCTCAGAGGATGGTTTGGCTCCACGGACTCCCAGAACAAACCAAGGTGAGTCGGGGTCATGTACAGGCTCGCCACAGTGTTTGATGAAGGGGGCTTCTGTCCAGGCTCAACAGTCCAACTGGAGGCCCGTGGGTGCCCAGTATGGAGTGTTTCCTTGTTGAAGATGATGTAGCTCTTACTTTTTACCATTTTACAGCCATTCTGTATCCACATCTCATACTATTCTTTCCTCAAACAGCACTTCACTTTCTTTTCCAGCGTGTGTCTTGTCTTTTTCTATTATGTCACCGTGATGTTAAAAAAAACAAAAACAAAACAAGAAGAAGGCGATGCTTCCATGCAGACATGAGCTCATTCAACTAAACAGCTGACGGTCCCAACTGGCTACAGTGCATTATTTATTTTATGCTTGATTATTTTGCAAATGTGCTTTGCTTTTTTAATCTTATTTTAAAAATCTGTTATGTTTCCATTTTTCTTTCATTTGGCCAATTTGTAATGATGTTTAAAGCATGAAGTTAGTTCCACTCTGTTGTGGAATATCCACTAATGATTTGGTTGTGTTTTCTGTTTGTGTAAGAGAGATGTTCCCCGTTTGGTACCCTGGCCCATCATTAACTAAGAGGACTATTGTGCCCTATTTTCCTCCACAGGCTGGAAGTTTCTCCTAAGGTAGAAAGCAGCTCAGCTGTATACCCTCCCCTCCTTCCACGCTCCCCTGTTCCCCCGCAGAGCTCCTCTCCCTCTGCTTCCCCGTCTGGTCATTTCTCACCTGATGACCAGGTTACCCCCGCCTCCTCACCCCCTTCGAATCCCATCTCTCCCTGCAACCCTTTCCTCCCACATATGCAGCGTAACCCCTTTTTTGAGGAGCTCATGGTGGATGAGTTACCGCTCTCCCCTTCTTTAGCACTGTCTGGCTCTTCTCCCTTTCATTACACAACCCTGCCTTCCCAGCACTGCACTGCTAATGCTGCAAATATGGCTTCCATAAAGCGGGAGCGCCCCAGGCCAGTAGCTAGGCAGATATCGCTTCCTGAATATTTACCCAAAGCGGCACCATATAACTCCTCCAACTGCTCGACTCCTTGCTCCGTATCAGAGTGTGCAGGCGGATGGGAGGATTCATTCGATGCGTTTGCCTCGAGCAGACTCAACTCTCCTCAAGGAAATCCCTCTCAACTGAGAACCAACCCAACTTCCTGTCATAGGCATGGTTGTCCTCCAGGTCATAACAGTACCAATAACCATGCACAAGAGCAGCAAGCATGTGAAGAGGAGCCCCCGCCTTTGCCTCCGAGGAGACTTGTGAGAACTTCAATGAGTGAGATCTACTCAGATGGTTGGCTACATCGAGGTCAAGAGCTAGCTGTCCATAAAGAAGCCTGCCTCCTCTCACAGACTGGAGTGGCTTCACTACAACGTGGAAGAGAAGGAGATTGCAAAAGAAACACACCGAGTGTATCACCTGACCCTCCGACGACCAGCGGGACGTCTGATTCCCTCAGCGTTCATTCTGAACCATCCACAAACACGACGTCGCCAGGATTCACGCCTGAAGAAAAGCTGAAAAAGTTCAAGTATGAACCTTTGGAGGATGACACCGACTGCTGGGGAGGGATGCTGTTTGAGCAAGACTTGTATGGGCGGGTTAGTGGGGGGAACTTTGGGCAGCCCAAATTAAACAGTCTCCGTGTACCACTGAATCCTGAGGAAACTGAGGGAAATAAGAAGAACTCTGGACTACCGATGATTCTTGACAGTGAGATGTCTGTGACTGACCTTTTGAAGACGTCTTCTAACTCTCCCCCCAAGCCCCTCGATCAGACTCCCCCTCTAGTTGATCAGATAGAGTCTGCCATCGTGGACTCAGCTCAAACTACATGCATCAACAATAACGTGTCTTTCTCACTAACCTTGGGAGATCTGAATGTGATTAATAATCAAGATTTTGGTTTTATTGATTCTGACGGATCGTCTCAGTCAGAGGCAGCTGACGCTCTGAAAGGGCTCAACAGTTTGGGTTCACAAGTGCCGCAAGACACACCGATAGTGGTTTACCGCGAGGCCACCACACCTGAAGACATCTTCACTCTAAAAGACACCTACATCCCTGAGTTGAACTCCTCCTTTGAAATAACCGCATCATCTGCTAAACTGCCTAAAGTGTCTCCGGTTTGCCAGGACAATTGCCAGGACTGTCGATGTGAGCGGAATAACGTGATTCCACACTTCAGGAAGGACAGCATCTCTGCTTCGTCATCGCAGAATCAGACATCTAATCAGCCGAATCTTGAATTCAGTAATGATAGATTGAGAACTGATGATTTCAGAAAGACAAAAAGTGACTGTGACGATAATGGAAACCCTCAAGCTCAACGTGCCACACTTGAGCAGACAGACTTGTGTACAAGGGTGGTTAGTGCACGTATCAGACCAAAAGGAATGTCCAGAACGAACAGCGTTGACAGTCCCAACAGCCAAACCAAAAATGGAGACAGAGAGTTTGAACAGTTCTTGTCTCTTGTGCAAAACATCTCCGAAGTCAGTGAGGGACCATTGTCGTATCAGCCCACGAAATCAACTCTTTCCTCCATACTGGCGTTAGACAGCAGCGCAGACAAAGACAAAACATTTACTGATTTAACAGCTCAAAAATCTTCTAAACCCTCTGAGATCAGTTTTAAAGACCTTCATGCTAAAGTGGCGCCACATTTGAGGACCCCTTCAAAGTCAAAGGTTGGGCCGTCCTCACAGGAGCCTGAAGCCCCCGCTCCCATTCCCTCTGCTCTCTCCCCGTCAGCTGATGCCCAGGCTAAGCTCCTCCCTCCCCCTGTCTGTTGCCCCTCCATACATCCCTCCGGTGCTGGAGCCAGTAGGTCTCTGGCGGTGGCCCCCTACACCACCACCTCCTCCTCCTCTTCCTCCACCACCTTCACCACTGACCAGCCCCTGTCCGATGCACAGCACTCACTTTTGCCTGAGGAGACACAGCCAGCTAGCAACCTGCCCCACCAAGAGAGCAGGTGAGATTCCTCCTCCCACTAGGACTTCTACCGTAGACACTCTAGAGAATAACAGACTAGATCTCCACTCACAGTACAAAACATGAAAATGGAGATTTTTTTTTTTTAATTTGTTGCTCTGTTGTTATTGTCGCCTTGGCTTGTTTGTAGCTGAATGCATTTCCGCATCTCTGAGTTCTGCCTTCACATCCAAAGCAGTTGGATGGAATCTGCTGTGCGCTGCTCCTGGCTTTCCCTCACACTCATCGTACTCATCTCATCTTCCAGTTCCTTTTCTCTTTTATTTTTCCTTCCACTTTTCCTCTCCCTAAACACTTCCGCCGCTACTTTGGCACCTGCTGCACTGCGTCTAGTCTCGTAGTAGCATTACGTGATAGCGCTAGATGATGGTGATATCTTTCAGATGTTTTCGAGTTATTTACTACCTTCTCTAAGGATAACCACGCTCATTTTCTCATGATAACAGGTGAATGTATCTCACAGAGTAAAACTGAGGGGAATTTTGTAAAATTTTTCAAAATGTGATTTTGTTCCCTCAAGGTAACGAGATTAATGAACCCAAGAGCGATAATTAACTTGTGATCCAAGTTGATTATCACGTTGCCAGCAGACAATAACTGAATTTATCTCATCTAAGAAAGAAAACAGATGCCGTTTCCTTGAGATAAATCGAGTTTTGCTAAGATATCCATTATTTTGAGAAAACAAAAGTGTGTTTTCTTGAGATAACAAGATAGTAAGCGAGTTATCTCAGTTTCAAGATACCGAGTTACCAATGAAAGATAACAAGGAGGAAAACTGCCTTTTTTTCCCCCTGAAGATATGAAAAATAAACCCAAAGGCCATTTTGTTGACTTGTTATTTTGAGAAAACAAGAGGCAGCTTTCTTGGGATAACAAGGTAATTTACTTGTTTCCCCGGTTTTCTCAAAGATAATCGTATCTTGGTGAGACAGCCCTTTTGTTCTCTCAACATAAAAGGATTAATGAACCCACTATCATAAGAAAATATAAGCATTGTTATCGCCACGAAAGGCAGTGAGTAACATGATCTTCAGATAACTGTTGTTCTCGGCTTCAGAAATGTCAGAGTTCATGTAGACATTACTGTATATTGTGATTTTATATGGCTTCCTAAGGAACAAGGACATTAAAGGGCGACACCTGTAAAATGTATAAATAGCTGAGAACAGTCATGGACATCGTTGGTGCAGAGAGGAGGCCCAGCGCTGTGCAGGGAATTCTAGATACTTACAGGGTCAGAGCTATTTAGGGGACGCAGTATTTCTGGTAGGATGTTTGACTTCAGTCCCAGAAATATTATGTACATTAGAGCATTTTTAGATATACGAGCTACTATATTGATTATAGGAGAGATGCAGGTGTGTACTCTAAAATATGCTTGCCGGCTCAGAAACAATCAGTAACTTTTAGTAGCTTTGATTCTATTTATCGTTTTTATTTTCTGTTTTCTGAGCATCCCCCTGTGTTGTTGGTGAACAGTCATGCGTGTTCATCCTCCAGGAGCAAAGTGATACATTTTCAATTAAATTTAATTAACTTTTATTTAATCAGAGCTTCCTCATTAAGTCTACCTGCAGTTCAGCAATAACTGCTTCCCACCATGCAGGATGAGTTTGCTATTTTTCCCAATGCTAAGATGATAGTGTTGACCTCTTTTCCTTGCAGACCCCATCCAGTGAAGCCATTAACCTCCAGTCAGTCAGAGAAGAAGGAGGGTCGTTCAGTTCTGGAGAAACTCAAGTCCACCATCCACCCCGGACGCACCGCCCACCAGGTCGTAGCTGAGCCAGAGAAAACTCAGGTGCAGTTCAACAGAAACACAATCTTAGTGCCTGTAAAAAAAAATAATGATAAAATTTTTTTAAAAAAATGTGTGTGTATATATATATACACACACATACATACACACATTTTCCACAGGTCAGAACAATAGGCTCATTAGGTGGTGATGTGAGTCGTTGGCCTCAGTTTTGGGTCGTTACCCCCCCCAGCCCTACACTGGACTGCATAAACAACATTACTCTGTTCATGCCTTGGAACCTTGTCTTTAGGATGGACAGGTTTTTGCCTCAGGGTGTTGCTGTATGTATACATATACATTTTCTACACCTTATCCTGTTGAGGGTCTCAGGGGTGCTGGAACCTATCCCAGTTGGACAGGTCTCCAGTCCATCGCAGGGCCAACACATAGAGACAGACAACCATTCACACTCACAGTCACACCTACGGTCAATTTAGAGTATCAATCAGCCTCGTCCTCTCTTGATGTCTTTGGACTGTGGGAGGAAGCTGGAGTACCAGAGAGAACCCACGCAGGAACAGGGAGAACATGCAGACTCCACACAGAAAGATCCTGTGATGGAGCTGGGACTTGAACCTGGAACATTGGTGTGAGGCGACTGTGACTGTGCCGCCATACATACATACATACATATACATATATATATATATATATATATATATATATATATATATATATATATATATATATATATATATATATATATATATATATATATATATATATAATCTCATTTGGATGTGAAAGTCTACTCAGCTTATGGAGCTCCAGGAGCTAAATCCATAATTAGAGTGCAGTTAAATATATTTTAATGATTTCTTCCACATGAATAAAATATAATCCAGTCAAAAGCCATATTATGCTTTGGTTATTAAATTATCAGAATAATAATGCCTTCCTCTCCAGAGAAGTCCAGGAGAAAATAACCTTGTGAAGCTGCTACCTTGTAGCAGCTCGTTGTCAGGCTGAGGTTACTTCCAACACTTGAGAGAGAAATGCTGATCTTATTACTCCTCTGCTGTATGACATAATTCTTTGACCTGGAAAAGGCTTTCTGAGTTGCGCCACCCTCAGTCGAACCTGAAAATTAACACAAGTGTGGATGAAACAGATTTTTAACACACCTAACGATTACAAAGGTATCTAATGCCAATATTTTTCCAGTTGTGGAGGTAGTTTCTGCCGAGAAAAAAGAAAATGCATTATGCTTCTATAAGCATGTATTAATGCCACCTGTGCACGTGGTGTTAGTCAGAAATACACCGTGGCAGGTTTTTTTTTTTTCCTCACTAAACTTGTTTTTGGTGACCTTAGTTTCAGATACCTGCAACTGAAACGTGCCGTAATGAAGCTGAAATGAAACGCTCTGTTTTCTCTGCTTATCGTGTCTAACTCAGCTTCCCAGTGGAGAACAAACACGATTAAACAAAGATCAGGTTCATATGTGTATCTTTCTCATTACTTTTGAACTCCAAATTTTGAGTATGTGTGTTAAAAATTGCAAGCATGTTCAGTTTAAAGGAGTTTATGGTTTAACTGTCTAAGTGCCTCCAGCTTGGGCTGGATCCATGGCTCCCTACAGCAACACTGTCCCCTTCCTCTCTGCAGGAGGCGACTGTGGACAACTCAGCGCAGTACCAGCACCTCACCAACATGGAGCTGATCTCTCTGCTGCTGCAGCAGGACATGGACATGCAGAAGCAGCAGGCCGCCTCCGAGCGGCAGGAAGCCCAGCTGGAGAAATGTGAGGCTGAGCTGAAAAAGGTCAAGTCACAGGTCAGAGACTTGGAGGACTACATTGATAATCTTTTGCTGCGGATCATGGAGCAGACGCCCACGCTGCTTCAAGTCCGCACTAGACACAAGTGACTACTGATCGAAGGTGTGTACGTGAGGTATGATTAGTGTCCGCCTGGATACTCTTGTCCTTGATTTGTTGCAAATGTGAGAGTGGGTTTGAACAGGGTTACTATTGAAGGATGGACTTGTTCCAGACACAAACAAGTGCTCCACAAAACCAGATCTCACCACTAACCAGGTCTTCTTACTGCAAATACTGCCCTGTTGATGTAGACACAATAAAACCTTATGTGCATGCTGGTTACTATTTGGCATGAAAAGCAAACAAAAAAAAAAACAACAAGAAGTGAGAGAACATCTAACAAACCAGGTGTAAGTGATTAACTTATTCATGCTTACTAGAATAATTATGCTGGTCAGCTCTTGTCAATTTAATATTTAAACTCACCGCTTTCATGTAAAATGCAAACTAAAATACAGGCTTGAGGAGAGGAGGTGCTTCACGGTGCTCCTCAGGACAGGAATGCCACGTGCACAAAGGTAAATTACATATTTCGAGCTGGAAAAAAAAAAAAAGCTAAATAAGCAACATGTCTTAGGATGCTGCACTGCAATGTGAATACCTTAAAAAGATGTTTCTGCGTTAACGTTGCTGTAAGATACGCTAAAGGAGAAAATTTATGTCTACCAGTAAAGAGGAAAAAAGAGTAACTGTTTGCTTTTCCTTTCTTGTTATGTATTTTTACAACAAAAAACGTGTTCTTCGAATGCTTTCTTTTAGCAGGTTAAACCGATGAGAGTGTTTGATTTGATTCTTTTTTGCGTTTTTGTCGTTCATCATGCTGTTTTTGTATTGTTGAAAGAGCAACACGCTACTGTAGAGATGATGCAGTAAATAAGTTATTTCTATAAAATACTTTTGTCATGATAATATATTCTCTAATGCAACTCTAGTACCACTGTAGCTACTTGCAAAGCTTTACATGACCACAGAACTGTACTGTAATAAAATAAAGTGCAGATGGACCAAAGAAAGTGTCTGACATTGACTGAGGGAGCCTCAGAAATGCCATCTATCACACTGGTGCTGCAATAGCGGCTTTTGTCCACTAGAGGGAGCTCCTCGCCTCAGTTTCCCCTGTTGATTTTTCATCAGGCCTTTAATCAAGGCAGCCTGCAGGTTCCCATGTAGAAGAGAATGTGGGCAAACCAAAAGAAAACACATGAGAGGAGGAAGATTGGTTTCTGTTCTGCATGCAGATGTTTAAGTTCAAATGTCCAGGTTAAAGTTAGAGCTGATCTGCTTCATTAGAACGACTGAATGTCTGTTGTACCATCGATGCGCTTGTACATTTGTGGGGTTTCTCCCTTTGAACAGATACAATTTTTGGCACATATTCTCTAAAGGTCCTTATTTTATTACCACAGCATCTTTATTGACTAACACAGAAAGAATTCTCTGGTTATTAAATCCAATTTCCATATTTGCCAATGTCTCCACTGTGGGATGAATAAAGGGTTGTCTTATCTTTATTCATGCAGCCATATTAACTTACGTGAATAGTTTGACTTTAATATCTGATTAACATGTTCATTCTTGACATTTTAACTTGATTCCAAACATTTTGACTCGCAATGTGAAAAATCTTCCTCCTCAAGCTCTTTTTTTTTTTAATCCCTGGCTCTAAAACTCCTCTGTACTACACAGCTATTAGAGATTATGTTCAATAAGCCTAAGTGTGTTTACTGGTTTATACAGTGAGACTTGCCTTATTTTACACACGAGGCTCAGCTTACTTGCCACTGGAAATACTCAGCAAAGTAGTTGTGAAATTTTTTCTTAAGTTCTGGTCGAAATTGATTAAAAAAAAAAAGACCCTGATGATGTCATCAGCTTGGAGCTTGGAAACTTGACGTGCAGGGCTGAAAAATCTGTGCTACAAACTAAAGGCGATGAGTGTCAAAGACCAGCGCACCTGCCATCCAGAGGAGGTCCGCTGAACAATGAGAACAGGTTGCCTTATGGGAAATGCAGGATTCCAACAGAGTTTGAACTATCAAAGAGAATATTAATGAATCTCTTTCAAATTACTGTTTTACTGTTTGTTCTCTTCGATAAATATTTTGAGGTGTGATTTCAGGACCATCTCTTTAATTTCTGGAAAGTGATCAATATGTCTTTGGCAGTTCTGGAATGTGCTTTTGTGCTGAAAAATGAACAAATGCCTCTTCTGCTTACTCTGGCTCTGGCAAGCGACTGTATGATCTAACACTCCATTGTGATATGGAACTCCTGCAGCAAACGTGTTCAAAACTAAAGCGAATTTTATCAGTACACCTTCATTTGACAGCACATGTAGAATTCATGCTATTTGGTTTTGTTTTGTATTCAAAGAACAATCTCCTCTTCCCTCATAAAGATGTCATACTACATTAGCATAGTTGCCTACATAATTCTGCCCTGTAGCCTGCAGCCCAACCATGTGGGCCCATAACTGGGGTACACCACATTTGCCCCGCCCCTTCCCTCTCTATCTCTCCCTCTCTCTCTCTCGCCGCCCCCCCCCCCCCCCCCCCACTCGGGTTAACCTACATAGGTTGATGTTGGACCCTAATTGGCTCCAAAACTTTAGCCCACAATTAGGACATGCAGCAGCCCATTTCTAGCCCATATTTTTAGCACACTCCTAAAACTCTAACCCACTTGGAATCCATGTCACGCGGCAGGCTGGACTGTTTGCATTGTGCACGTTATGCATTTAGTTTGACCGTTTTTTTTTTTTTTTTTTTTAAAGTTCGAGTTGACATTTTTGTGTAAATTACTACATTTTTAAAAAAATATATACTGCGTTGGATTTGTGTGTGTGGTTTTTTTTTTTTTTAGTTTTCAGTACTTTGAGGCAGATGTAACGGTATTTAATCCCTACACGTGTGGTAATTCTCTCGCTTTTTCCCCTCAGAAAAAAACCTGACGATTTCATTTCCTTCCAGCTTTTTTTTTTTTTTTTTAGAGTTATTATTATTTTTTGTTCTTCCACCACAAGGGTGCTCACCTGAAGAGAGGAGAGGATTCTTCTGACAACAGAGGTTCAAACCCTCCCCTCATCACACACGGATCAACCTCTAGCTCTCCCAGATCGATCTCAACAGTTACGCAATCGCCTGATCGATCATTCGGGATGTGTAGTCATGCGCTTCAACTTTGCCTGCGCTGATGGAAAGCAAAAGACTACGCATCCCAGCAGACGTTGCGCCTCATTGAATCACTAGTTTCCTATTGAATGTAGTTCGCTTTACTTGGGAACGCGTTCATGATCCACTTCATTAATAAATAAATAGTTGGGTGTCATGGCGGAATCTGCAGCTTGTCCCGCTTTCCAGCTCGGGAGATCGCGGTACGACCAGGTAAGGTTGCTTTGTCCTTCCTCCGCGGTGCGTTCATAGCATTTTGTTTTTAAGGGTCTCGGGTCGAAAACAGCCCCATCCTCCTCCTCCTCCTCCGCCCTCTCCTCCTCCGCCCTGCACCGCGCTGCTGCGGCTGCTCTGCTCCGGATGCTGCTGCCACTTTGTAGCGAAAGTTGCCTTTGATCCGTCTGTTGATGGCTCCTGCAAAACTGCTGCAACTTTCGGCTGATTATCAACTTCTGCGCCGATTATCAGTTCTGCTATCATTGCTTTCGTAGTGGAGCTGATCAGCTGGCAGCAAAACATCGCTGTTGATCATCTCCGCTGACAGATTTCTCAACCTCCGTGCCAGATTGTAGAGACGCCTGCGATAGGCTGTCTGCCGCGTCCATCTCGATAAAATCTCATGTAAAATCCAGTATACTGAATAAATGTCCCGTTGTAATTGTGTTTTCTCATTTCTGTATGTTTTCTACATCTCAATTCGTCGGTTAAATGTAAATTTGCGCACGGTTTTTGCGCAGGAATCCAGCGCAAACAACATTTATAAAGTAACACCCTGAAAGTGATTTGTTTCTCCACGGTGACTGACGGACTGTCGGTCCTCATCTGAAGCCCATTACTCAATTTTCCGTCCTTCCAAATGAATTTGCATTGGTCGTCATCCCTGAATGTGACCTTCATGTCAACTCCGACGGCACATTAAAGCTGCAGAGACTCCAATCGTTTCTAATACTTCTTTGTATAAATGCAGATTGTTGTAATTATGAAATAGCAGCTGCAGGAGATGTTGTTGCCGATAGTGAGAGTTCATGGTTGCAGCTGGTATGAAGAACAAGTTTCACTGAAATGCATTTATTATTATTGCACTCATTTCAGGCTTGATTGTAATATGACAGACCAGATTGTTGGTTCTCAAAAAATCTCTATTTTACACTCAACTCTTCTATTGTTTTAGGCTAGAAGATCATTTTTTGGAATAACAATCATTATAAGAAAGACAAGAATTCATCCAGACGTCAGTGCGACTGATATATCAGTGTGGCCGATAATACCGGCCTGTCATAAACATATCAGTGTCGGCGCAGTTGTGCTGATAAGAAAACTTTATATTACAGAACTCAATTCAGGCTAATAAGATTCTTGGGGTGAATTTAATGATTTAATCCACAGTGACGAATTTTATTCCAGTATGCTGATGTGAGTTTGGATTTTTAAACCAAAAACTTCCTGCCTCCATGCATTGGTATCAGTCTGATAAGTCTCTGAAAACAACATGTGGGGGAGAAAAAGGGCCCTGGCTGATAGATGATATTATCAGTACCGGCATCGGGCTCAGAAGTCTCTTGTCAAACAGTAAAATACAATATTTCCATTGCAGGCTCTCAAACGATATCGAAGCTAAACGTAGAACTGTGTGTTCCGATGGATCGATCTTGATGAGAGTCTTCTCACTCTCTAATGGTGGTGTGTCAGCAGGGGTTATCTAACTTTTCTGATGTGCCATCCATCGGTTTCACTCCTGAAGCTTCTTCATGCCTCCATCCGGCCAGGTTGATGAAGGTGCCTCGTGATTTCAGTTGCTTGCATCAAAGCCTCTAAAATGAGGCCAGTCCTTGAATCAGCATAAATCTTGTGTGGTTTGTCTGTGTGCTCTGTGCCGCGCTGCATCTCTGCCTGCCTTGTTGTGTACTCTCGGGGGAGCTGAGACTCATACATAATTAAAGTGGGCTCCTCACACAGATCCTCTCTCACTCTAGCCGCTCTACAACAGCGCTGCGGCACGTATGGTGTGTCAGGCGAGCAGGCGTGCGAATGGCATCGTGAACTCCAGAGATCTTCAGGAGGAATGAAGGTCGTTTCCGGTCGTCTCCGAGCACTGGATTGACAGTTATTATTCAGTATGATTTAAAAAAAAAAAAAAAAAAAAGTGGTTTGTTCCGTCGTCTCTCCGCCGTGATGTCCGTCCTTCATAGCTGATAAATGTCTCACAGTGAATCTGATTGAAACTGGCTTGTTTTCATCCATCTGCTTTGCCAAAGAGACTCTTGGCATTATTGGGCCTTTTCAGAGTGCTGGCACACACTGAGTGTTGGCAGGAGCGGCTGTAGACAGAGAAGGGAACAGAAAGCAGGATGCTTGACCAGCAGCTCCGCGCCTCACTTTAAAACACGTTCAACTCTCTCTGATATATATTTTTTTTAGTATAGAATTTTTTTCCTGAAAACTTCAACTACTCAGTCTCAGTTGAAGCTTCGTCCTCCATCTTAAGTGGTTTGTCCGGACGTTTCTGCGTGCAAGATTCAAAGATTATCAGTTTGTTAATCATCGACTTTGTCGGGATTCAAGTTACCTGACGTCTTTTTCAGAAATCAAGCTCAGATGTGAATTTAATCATGAATTCCTCTCACAAAAAGGAGGAAAGACTCCTTGTCCTCCATCTTGAGACTTGATAAATCAAAACTTTCAGTCTCTACCCACTGAGGCAGTGCTGCTCAAAGTTGACCTTTTACTCATTACTCTTTTCAGAATTACTTTACTTTTTACTTCCTGCCAGTGGTACACTTGGTGTACTCATTACTTTTCTTACTCCATCAAATGGGTGACTGGAAAAGGAATGTGGTGGTGTTCTAAACCCTCGAAGTTCTGACCCGGTGCTCGTGTCTGTGTGGATGTCAGAGTGATGCAGCGAAGAACTGAGGCTTCAAATTAGGCCCCCCCTCCCCTCCCCCCAATTCACTAATGCATAAAAGGAACTGCTGAAATGAAAAGTGGAAGAACTAAGATGTTGTTTCAGGATGCTTGATGTCATGTATTCTTGCAGTACACCTCATACATGTAAGCACAATCAAACTTATGAAAATGAATTCAGAAATAGTGATGCGGGTTCTCAAGAGGGTGGTGCCCCAGCAGTGAAACTGATGCATGCGGGGCCTTGGTGGCCAGTTCAAGCCACTCATATCCTCTCCTGTCCTGAATAGAAAGATTAACCTGTGCCTATGTAGGATATTATCAATGTCCCTTTGTTCTTCTCTTATCTGCCGTCATTAAGCATGAACTTTGTCTTTTCCAGGGTTCATTTCTTGGCCGTCTGAGACACTTTATAGACATCATTGACCCCAGTACCCTGTTTGTATCCGAGGTAACGCTTGTGCTCTGCTTCCTCTACATGTATGTGTGGTTTGGTTAAAATAAAACATAGGTATTAAATTCAAAGACATTTTGGTTTCAGTGGAGGCACATCTATGAATGTAATGTAAACTGAACTCGTGCTTGTCCTGGTCTGTGTGTGAAGAACATCCATCCACACATCCAGTTGCCTTCGCTCATCACTCATAATAATCTGTTTTTGCCAATTAGGAACAGATTTTTAGACAATGACCTCATACAGCTGGTTGTGCTATGAGAAAATCAGGTATTGACAGAGGTTAAGTGAATCGCTGACAATCATTGTTCCTGCTCTTAGTTGTTATCCTACATTTTCTCCTGCTTTATTTGTGTGTAGAAGCGGTTGAAAGAATGCATCAAACTCCTGGATGACTATAAAATTGGCTCCCTTCCACCTGGAGTGTCTGACCTTCAGGTGAGTCTTTACTGATGTTGCTGTGACGCAGGACACGGCTCCTGTGTAATATCACACAGTCTTAAGTAAAGTCTGAGGAAACCTCAAGTACAGGACATTATAAAGTATTTGCACTCATGGCAGGAAGTTCAGGAATATCTCTTAGTCACTGCCAGTAAATCTGATGATTTCTTGTTCTTCTTTTTAAACGCGCCATGTTCCCGCGAAGCTGTGGGAAGCCCAGAAGATCAAGCAGGTAAGTGATCGAGCATCCGTACGCTCTCCGGCTTTACTGCACTTCCATACATTCAAGTCTGGGAGCTCCTGACAGCATGAGGATGATGTCATGCTCTCTGCACGCAGGCCATCATTCATCCTGACACAGGAGACAAGATCTTCATGCCATTTCGAATGTCAGGTATGACCTCAGATGAAGATCTTTGCCTGACTGTGTAAAGTTGATCCATTTTTGTCTTTGTGTGTGTGTGTGTGTGTGTGTGTGTGTGTGTGTGTGTGTGTGTGTGTGTGTGTGTGTGTGTGTGTGTGTGAGATTGTTTTCACACTGAAGATTATTTTCTCACAGGTTATGTACCATTTGGAACACCGATTGTAAGTTCCATATGAAAATCATACATCTTAATCATGAAGCTTTTTCTTTCTTTCTTTTTTGTTTTAGTCTTTCATGATTGGCTACACCAATACCCATTTACATTGACACAATCATTTCTTTGGGACTTATTTTGCCTCAAAAATAAGCTCTCGTTCCTTGGTTCCATTTAGGTCATTGGCCTTCTGCTCCCAAATCAGACTGTGGTGTCTACCATTATATGGCAGGTACTGTAAATAACAAACCATTCTGTTTGTACACCTGCTGAGCTCCTGTTTTTGTGTACTTTTATTCCTTTTCCACCTGTTTTTTTTAAATAGGAATAAAAACTGTTCAATAAAAATTGTAAGCCAGTTACAGTAACTGCCTTTCTTCTGTCTCAAAATCCTGCTTCCCTCCATCTATGCCCTCTCTGCCTTTCTTCCTCCTGCCTTTCTTCCTCCCCAAGAGTTTTTCTTGTAACTGTCCTGTAATTTCTTCCTTTCTTTCCTACAGTGGCTGAATCAGAGCCACAACGCTTGCGTGAACTACGCCAACCGCAATGCCACAAAGGTCAGAAAGACTCACCGTGGACGTAATCTGACTAAAACCAGAATGGGAAGAGAAAAAAATTCTGAAATCTATTTCTTAATGTATAATTTCCCTGTATTAAATATGTTTGGAGCTAATATGATGCTAAGCAATATTTATTTTGTCCTCTTTTTAGCCCACTCCAACATCCAAGTTCCTTCAAGGATATGTAGGGGCAGTAACGAGCGCAGTATCTATTGCAGTGAGTGTATTTATTCTTCACCTTCTCATAAAAAGAAAGACAGCATTGAAAAGCGTAATAGAATATTTAAAACTCAGCTAATTAATAGGAACTTTATTTTTGTGTTTTCTTATAACTGATATATATATATATTTTTTTTAGGTGGGACTGAATGTGCTGATTCAAAAGGCCAACAAGCTGAATCCTGCCACCAGAATGATAATACAGAGATTTGTCCCATTTCCAGCTGTAGGTAGGTTTCAAAGGACCCTGTGTGCTAGTTGTGATCAAGAGGGGTCATTATGTGGCCCATTGGTGGCTGCAGTCACAACATGTAAAATTTACTCTACCGGAAACTTACACAAGATAATAAAATGCTAATTTCACCCAAATTTTCACTTCATCAATGTGTGGTTCATTCAGTTAAGGAATTTAAAATCCTTTTTTTTTTTTTTAAACGGTCAGTGTGTGCTCTTTCCCCTCAGCCAGTGCAAACATTTGTAACGTGGGCCTGATGAGACACAATGAGTTGTCCGAAGGTATCGATGTGCTGGACGATGGCGGGAATGTGGTGGGATCTTCCAAAATTGCTGCCCAGCACGTAAGTGGCAACTCGCGCGAGGGGCCGGCTCGAATGTGTGGTGTTTTTCTGTGAATTGTAAATGTGATGGCTGCGGAAAATGCATTATTTCTCACTCAGCTCCTGTCACTTAGCACCCATCTGAGTTTATGAAAGTGAAAATTAAATCCAACTCATTGCAGACGTTGAAATGAAGCGTGTGCACATTGTTCTCATCTTTTCCCCAGGCGATCATGGAGACCGCCTTCACACGTGTGGTCCTCCCGATGCCAATTTTTGTCCTGCCCCCCATCATCATGTCCTACCTAGAAAGGTGACTAAAGACACAATATGTTGCCTTTTTAAAAAACAACAACAACAAAAAAACAACTACTGCTGCAACTATTGATATTCTAACTAAATAATAATAAATACATTTTCAAGAAAATCGTTCAGCATTTGGCCTGAAATTATCAGCTAATTTTGCCCAACATAGATTCACGGAGTGAAATGTTTCAATATCTAATTTTATTCTGAGCCGCAGCCCAAGTCAGTGTTTTTGTTCGTCTGAGTGAAACCTCTCAAATCACGACTAGCAATCCATTTGTCAGGTTGCATTGTGAAGGAAATAAAATGTTTTTTTTTCTTTTTTTCTTTTTACAAAAGATACACAATTACATGCCAAGCAGAGGAATAATGTGCAGCGATTCAGATCAAAACATCCTTACGATGTTCCATCAACTAGAAATTGTTTTGGATAAAAAACCCATGACTGCGCATGTCAGTGAAGAGACAATTGCTCTGTCAGGCGCTACATGCTCATGTTCAGCAGGTGAAAGTTTTATTATGTTAGCATGCTAATGCTCATTGTGATGTTGCCATGTTAATGTTCAGCAGGTGTTATGTCAACCATTTTTTTAAATTGTTTTGGTTCAGCCGGTAAGCATGCTGACGCTCATTCTCATAGTCATTACATGCCAATGTATGGCAGGCAAATTATTTTTACCATGATTATTGCCTTCGCTTTACATGTTAGCATGCTAATTTCCTCACTGTGATGATTTTAACATGTTAATATGCCGCATGTATAAGGTTTACGCTGTTTATTTTCTCAGTTCAATATGTTAGCACGCTAATATGTTAGCTGTCATATTGTTAACATGTTATTATGTTGCATTTATAAGGTGTTATTGCCCTAGTTTAACATGTTAGCATGCATAGCATAATGTTTCCATAATAGTATGTTGCATGTATGAGCTTTACACTGCTTGTTGCCTTAGTTTAACACTTTACCCTGCTAAGGTGTCATACTGATTATCTCAAATCCTAAAGTTCAGCTGATGGCAATCATTCATTAGTCATTAATCTAAGAGAAGACATGAGACAAATCAAAAAGCTGAGGAACTTGAGGAAATTTTGATTTGGGGACACTGGAGTCATTGGTGGGGGACTGACAAGTATATTTTAATTGCAGAGTACTTGCTTAAGTTCAATATATACCTTACATGTCTGCATATCAGGAAATCCACCCATCCATTTTCTCAGGGCCAACACTTATAGACAGACAACCATTCACACTCACAGTCACACCTACGGTCAATTTAGAGTATCAATCAGCCTCGTCCTCTCTTGATGTCTTTGGACTGTGGGAGGAAGCTGGAGTACCAGAGAGAACCCACACAGGAACAGGGAGAACATGGAGACTCACACAGAAAGATCCTGTGCTGGAGCTGGGACTCAAACCTGGAACCTTCTTGGTGCGAGGCGACAGTGCTGACCACTGCACCACCGTGCCGCCCTCATATCAGAATATGATCCCTAATTAACCTTTTTTCTGTCCTAATTCAGACATGAATGAATGAAATAGACATTTTGAAGGGTGGACAAATGACCATTTCATTCTTATATGTTTTGTTCTTCTGCTTCAAAGAGGCCTTAAAATATTCCTGTGTTTGCGCAGAGCAAACATATGTTGTGCCCTAAAGTGCGTCCCATATATTCACTCAGCGGAAGCACAGAAGTGGTAGTGGTAGAGGCAGCTTTTCTATTCACACAAAAAGACTTTAACCTTCATATGTATTCATTTTCGAAATGATTGTCTAATTAATGGTTTAAAATGGTCTGTGCACTCTGACTCATTATACACAGAACTGGAAGTTTGACACAGACAGATTCTAACACCCACTAATTGTGTGAAATAGCTCCCCTCTAAAAAAAAAAACAAAAAAACCTGCACATGATGTTTTTCTCCAGATCCAAAAATAACTCCTGGCTTCTCTGTAGTCATCCGGGATCGATCCACACAGCAGGCTCATGTTTGTTTTGTATCTACATCTCCTCTCTTACAGGCTGCGATTCCTGCAGAGCAATCGCCGATTGTTGCTGCCCATCCACAGCGTCGTGTGCCTGGTTACCTTTGGCCTCTCCCTGCCCGTGGCCATCAGCCTGTTCCCCCAGATGTCTCAGGTACAGAGAATCTACGCTGTCAAGTCATCCGCCTCTGCTGCTGTTTCAAGGCCAGATGGCTCAGGGAGCAGCTGGGGAGGAAGTCAAATTACACATACACCACTTGACATGCACGGCCCCTGCACAAAGTGACTTATTCTAGATCTCTCTCTACGCATGTAATTAAGAGCCTAAGTGATTTATAAAGATAAGCAAGCGGAGGCGTAGAGCTAAAATTTTTACCTTCAGTCTGTTTTTTTTGTTTGTTTGTTTGTTTGTTTGTTTTTGCAGATTGAGGTGTCTCGTCTTGAGCCAGAGATTGCCATGGCAACAGATTGCAAGGTGGTGACCTACAACAAGGGTTTATGATGGATGGCGCGCTGTGAGAAAGGAGAGGACAGGGAGTGAGGATGGAAATGAGGCTGAATTGCAGATAGCTCTCAGGACCATCTCTTGCCTGCTGTCCTGTCGAAGGATTTAGGAATTTCGGTGGCATCATCAAGTCAAAGCCCACAAATCACAATATACGACGGTTTCTTAGTTTTAGTTTGTTTTTTTTAACAACACACACACACGGTTCTATTTCTTTTGAGCTTGAAAATAACTTAGAATAGAGCAAGTTGTAACTCTGTATATAGCAATAATAATACATTTGATAACAAAATTGTAAACAACACAGTATTTCACACTCCCGGGTATAATCATGGGTGCTCAACTATATTATGATCTGTTTTAACTATAGCGAATGTTCAATGCAATAACTCTTAAGCCACATGGGGGCAGCAGAAACAAACTGTTGACACAAATAGGACCTGACATCGCCTTATAAGCACAATTGGTTAGCAAACAGCCAGCTAATGTAGAGCGTTATTATTCATTTGGAGTGTTTCTCAGGCAAAAATAAGTCCATTACAGACCTTTTTCTTTTCTTTTCTTTTCTTTTTTTTTTTTTGGTCTCCAATAACTCCAGTGAGTTGAAGGTGAGCAGGGAGTGAACAGTGAGTTTTTAGCGTATTAAATGATGAGAGAGCAAACCGGCTTGAGAAGGAAAAGTGAGCAGAAACATGAATCTCTGTAAGACTGAGGGTGGCTGCAGAGTCTGGCAATAATGCTCCTCCAAGCAATAACTTTCCCATACACAAGCAGCCATGTGAGTCATTGTTAATTAGAAAATATTCTTTATAGCTGCATTATTCCATATTTCATTATCAGGCTCACCGTCCCACGGAGCCGGAAAAAAATTGTTTGGAGTTTCTGTACTTCATAAAAACCAGTGCCGATATATGTGCAGTTAGCTGGCCCACATGGTCATGTGGTGGATTTATGGTTCGCTCCCTCGTCTGTTTTATATTTGTGATGGAAATATTCGAAGGAGCTTTGAGCGGAAGTAGCCTCAAATATATTTATGACCTCGACCTAGAGGAAGCTATTCAAGCCCCCATGAAAATATTAAATATTACATGGCTGACACGAATGCGTTTTGCTGTCGAAGTACAGGATGCGAGCCTGTAGGGAGAACGTGGAGTTCATCGAGCAGCCACTGAACTTCTATCCAGCCTAAAAATAACATCAGCCTTTATATCTGCAAACACTGACTGATCAATAGACTCAGTGGGAATGCTAGTCGGCAAAAAAACTTCCCCTCTGAGGTTATTTTTAAGTCAAACTCAGCCTCTATTGACCCGAATGCCAGCTGAAATTGAGAGAGGCGGGTTTTGTCGCCGTGTGTAGTTTTAAATTTTGTGACCATGGAATATATTCTCTTTTAAATATAAAGAAAAAAATCCATCTTTTGTTGTTTTATACTCATGAATACCTTCCTTTGAAACGTGCTCTCAGTGGTGGAGTCACTGCCAATATGAAAATACTGGGTTTTACTGAACATGTTCTTAGGTGTGTGGAAGGGTGTTCTGTTGGTGGAGTCATTTATAGGTAATATTTATATTGAGAAATGTTTTGTTAAGACAGATTCTGTAGATGTTCAGTGCCTCCTCACTGAGGATTTTATTTACGTCCTCCCTTCCTTTTATATGTTTTAAACAAGAGGAACACCAGTAATGATCCATGTTCAATCCTCCTGTCGTCACATCGGCGTATCACATAATCCCGCGAGGTAGAAAACTACCGCGCAAAGACGTTAATCTGTCTAAACGTGTAGGAATGAATATCGCCAGTGTGAAGATTTACTCTAAATGTTGGTGTACTACTTTAAATTTGAGAAATACACTTGATTACCAGTTGAGTATTTTTAACCTTCATAATGTGAAACAACGTAGAGTCTGTAAGTTTTTCTACTTTAGTCAAATATGCTGATTTTCCTTGTTAGCTGGCTGGAGAGGTATTTTACTCAAGAACTGACTGTTAAACCTCTATTATATTCCTAATTACTTGTTTTGCACAATATTTTGGACGAATGATAACTTATACACACTGTATTAGCCTATTAATTATTAAGTAATGTTTTTAAGTCTTTATATTGCTTCAAAACTAAAAATGTATTAATTTTTTGCCAATCAAACATGGTAAAAACAAATACGTGTGTAATTGAAATTGCATAATAAATACTCTTACTCTATTAACTTTCTTGTTATTTCCGTATATTTTAATGTTTAAAACTTCTTAGCACACCTGTCCTCGGGTATCTGCGGCTACTAGAAATGCCACCGTCCAGGATGAAACCACCAAGATTACAGGAGGATGTAGGAGGAGGACAAACCATCATGGAAGGACAAGCCCCCGCGCAGCACGACCCACCGACAGAGAGAAGAAGACGGGACCCCAGGTGTGTCCCTGAGACGCTTCAGCACATAGTAGCAGGGTATAAGATGCAGGCAGGAGGAGCCTTCATGTAGCGCCGTACCCAAGTGGCCGGTGGAGTGTACAAGAACATCTGCGCTGAGTTTGGGCTGGAAGTCTGGAGGTCAGAATGGAAGACCCCTCCTAAAGTGGGGGAGAACGACCCAGCTAAGATCCTGTGGGACTTCCAGATCCATCATGGCGATGGCTCACCAACCGGACATCGCGTTGCTGGACGAACAACAGAAGAAGGTGGTGGTGGTAGATGCAGCGACCCCGTGTGAGAGCCACTAGTCATCGGAGCACTGGGGGCCCCTCCACTGGTAGAGTGGCTCCAGCAGATCCCTGGTGCAACACCCGAGTGTGTGTCTGGAAGAGCACCGCCTTCAACTTAGAAAAGTTGCCAAGTTAGAAGTCAAGTATCAGTCAGCCAGTGGTGTCGATTGGGTTTGATGCACACGCACACAATTCAAAAGTTTTCCAGTCCATGCGGGAACATTTCTGTTTCATCTTCATCAAAAATAGAGTTCATCCACCGCATCTTGAAGATTTTATGTGCTGCTTCTTGAAACCAACAGCAGAGAAACTGAGGTGCTCTGTTCGTGCCCCCCACAGCTTCGTCTAACAACAGCAGGCAGCGAGGAAGCTGTGTTTCATGCTGAAGTAGACAAGTAACGGAAGAAAAGGCTGGACTACAAATGAGGCTTTTCCAAAGCAGCGTGAGACAGTCTTGAAAATGTTGCAGAACTCAGAGACGTGCACCAAAAAGCTGAATAAAACACTAAAGGAAAGGGGAAAAAAATAACATCACATCTTCAAATGTGATTTATTACATTGCATTTTACTAAACTCTTTCGTCCTTTGCAACACTCATATCTCATTATCTCTACAAATAGATCTCATCCATCGTGCTGCGTACCTCATGAAAAGAATATTTCAATTATCATTATTGATATGACCGTTGCAGAGATGATGCATATTTGTTCAGTCTGTACTGTTTTATGGTCTTTTCATTCATTTGTATTGAAAAAAAAGTCCAAAATACATATCATTGAATATGTACATTGTATAGAAGTATAACAAATTTTTTTTGAGAAATAGTGGGCAAAGCCTTAATCTTGTTTATGCTATTTTGTACAATCTTTTTCTCCTCCTCTAGTTCAAGGAAAACAACAAGCGAACAAAAAAATCATCCTAAAAAATCTTTTCAGCTCAAATAATCTTAAAGAAAACAGTCCAACGCGTCACTGTAATGATATTTAAAATGAGTTTTCACACCAACCTCTTTGTCACAAGATCAACCTGTAAGAATGGGCTACTTTTTACTTCTGTAATTCTTGTCGGTCGACTTGTACACGAGCTTGTACTTTTCACCTTTTATGAGAGTGAAGAAGTTTGTCAATCAATATTCACCTGCAACCTGTGGCGATAAAACGCTGCTGTTCAGATGTCGGCCACTAGATGTCGCCGCCGCATCTCCCGGGGATCAGACGTCAGTGTCAGGGTTGAGAGGGGAAAGGTCGTCGGCAAGATGGCTGCTCCCCTGGATGACATGTTTTCCTTCTGTGCAGACCCCGGTAAAGTTGCCGGCAGCGTGGAGGTCAGATTTATAGACAATATTAAGGTAAGATGATAAATTTGTGGAGCCTTTTGTTTTTGTTTTTTTTGACGAACTCTCGGCTGAATGAGGCTGTGAAACAGAGGCGGTGTGCCGGCTGTTGGGAGCTGAAGATGATGAGCTCAAAAAGTGCTACAAACCGGTTAAACCTGAGGTTTTCAGTCATAACCAGACGCTAAAGAATGAGTTTAAAGTTTATGTTGGTCGTTTTGATAAATAACATGCCGAGGAAAAGGAAATGCAACCGTATGTGTATGTGTTTAACTCTACATTGATACATTTCTTCTGTAAACGAGGGTATAATTTTCTCCCAAGTTTTCTAAGTCTTCATTTGTTGGTAAAATTCAATTTGAATTTATGAGGACGCTCTTTCATAGTTGCTCAACTACAGCAGAAGTCACGAAGAACTCTCAATACGTTCTGATTCTGACGAAAATACTTGAAATCAAAGGTACACTTAATCTCATACGAGAGTCAAAATGACATCACCTCCCTCGGTGATTGTTGTTATGGAGGAAATGGGAGGAAGCAGGAAAAAACAAAAACATCAGGAACTTTGATCTATTGTTGGTGATTCTTGCAGTTATGATACAATCAAGTTATATTGCAACTAAAAGGACAATATAAGACATATATAACTCTTCTGTACTGAAGTAAAATGTTGCTTATGTGCACCAACATGATGGTATCCTGGGGGGACAATGTTGTTGTTTGCCTTGTTCAGGGTAAGGGTCTCTTTGCCAAAAGGAGCATCAAGAGGGGAGAGACCATCTTTGTTGAACGCCCTCTTGTCTCCGCCCAGTTCCTGTGGAATTCTTTGTATAAATATAAAGGTGAGACGCTGATAAAAACATCTACAAGTTATCTGTTTGTTACTTCAGCAACACATGAATTATCCATTAACCCAGATGGAAGTGGGTTTTTTTGGAACGCTGGAATTCAGACGTCCTATTGTGAACCAACACGGTGTTTTCTCCTCTTCCTCCTGCACCACGTGTCCCGTGTTTTTAGCGTGCGAATACTGCTTACGTGCTCTGGAAACAGCCGAGGAGAATGCGAGGAGACTCAGCGGCATCCCTGGACTCATCCTTCCTCACCCCGAGCTCTGCCGAGTTCGGCCGGAGCTGCACCAGGCCTGCCCTCAGTGTCAGGTGGGTCATGTCAGGACTCCCATTGGTTTATTGGCTGGTGAAGTATGTGAATCTGTATACTGTAAGGCACACGGCCTATTGATTTGGAATCGACTGTGTTCTGCAGGAAACATTTAATGCATCAACAGTGGACGATGTGACTGATGGATTTTGTTTTCGAGGCATGCGTTGGTTCCGTGAATCGATAAAGAAATGGATCTGTCTGGTGCATTAATCAAATGTTGATACTAAAATAGTACTTTACATTTACAGGATTGGGTATTCTTTTCCAGGCTGAGTGCACAAATGACACTGTTTTGGAAATGAGTCAAACCTGTACCGGCCCTGAGTGATGCTGCTGTGACAGTATCGACTGTGACAATATGTTTTGAGCAGATACCTCAATATTGATATTTGGATTTTGGTGTCAGGGTTAAAGGCTAATTAGGTAGAACATTGTGGTAAGAACGAACTGCCGTCATTCGTTGTAATGCAGCAAATAAAAACTGAAAAAAACTTTTTTCTGTATCACAATGTAGCGATTTTCAAACTCTAAGATGAAATCTAGTCTCATATCACATTGATACAGTGTCCAGCTGTAACCGATTGATAGTTTCCCACTTCTGACCACAATATCAATGTCACTAATGTTTGACAAAAGAAGCTTTGCTACTATCAAGTGAAAGCTAGAACTGTCTTGTTAATGATGATGTTCTGTATGTAGCGGAATCAGACGAGGTGCAGCCCTGCAGTTCTTCAGATTTCCTCCTTGGAGCTAATAATGAACCTCAGGTCTTCACTACAGAGGCTCCAAACAACAGTTGTTCTGAGGTCACGTTACTCGCAGCAGTTCTGTCAAACCGTCTCCCTCTGCAGGTGATGTACTGCAGCAGTGAGTGCCGGCAAGCTGCAGCGGACCAGTACCACCGGGCTCTGTGTCTCGGCCCATCCCAGGAAGATCCGGACCACCCTATCAACAAGCTTAAAGATGCATGGAGGTAAGAGAGGATTTTTGCTTTTTGTTTTTCACCGCACATTCACCTGATTTCTGTCTAAACATGGCGCCCTCTCTTCAGGAGCATGCATTATCCTCCAGAGACCTCCAGTGTCATGCTCATGGCCAGAATGGTAGCTGTGGTCAAACAGGTCAGACTCTCATCACTCCTATGTTTTCTACACGTCAGTGCAGCCTGGGTGCTTATCCAGGTAAATCTGTGCAAACAGCAGAAAGTCAAAATTTTATTTTCTCCCAAAAAACAAAGAAGACGATGTTCTACACTCTTGGTGGTCACATGACACGCTGTTGGAACCCTATTATTTCAAAAAACAACAAAAAAAAACAGTTTTGGATGAAACAGTTGCAGCAGTTTCACAGTATGACACTGAGAACTCAAAGTCTAGTGAGGTGTAAAGGGTGAATGGAGGCTGTGGCTGCACACAAGTCAGAGCAGTTTGCTCTTTTTATTCCTTCGCAGGAGCAAATTAGTTTTAAGTCATAAAACTATTAAAACCAAGCTTTATAAGGTGAGACTCAAACGTGCTTGTCTGTCAGAAATGATTTGGTCTTGAATCTTGATGTTTACTTTGCTTTCAAAATAGTTTTTCTTTATTTTCCTCCCATTCTTGTTCATAATGTAATCGTGATTAGGTAAAAGATAATTTTGTTGATTTATGTTTTATTGTGTATTGCTACCAAACTAAAAAGATAAATATGTTATTATTGCTTTCTTGTCCCTCCAGCCGGTGAGGTTTTCTTAGATAAGCCTGTGGTACTGGGTTCCTGCTTTATCTCACATCTCTGCACATCTGAGTTTTTCTTATTTTTCTCTCTTTTTATTCAAATAATGTGCAAATAAAGAAACGAAAGAAAAACTAGACATTCACGTTCACCGATGCTGAGTTACATCGATACGAACGTTGCCTGTTGTTAAAGGAACATGCTGATTTTTTTTTGGGGGGGGGGGGGGGGGGGTACACTTATTGTGAATCCTGGAGCTCCAGACCATCCGCTGTGAAAAAAACAACAACAACAAAAAAAACAGTTGAAATTTACTACATAACTAAAGTTATTTAATCAGAAATATACCAGGACCTCCTGTTCCGTTCTTCCTCTTGTGTTTTATGGATCAGATTCAGGGTCTCGATTTGTCCCCCTCAACCTCCCTAATCAAGGGGGCCAGGATTGGTAGCAGCAGTCGTTCTCTTAGTTCCTGTGGTTCCTGCTGTGTACCAGACTCTTAGATAACAGCATCTCCCAATTGTCATCGTTTTGTTTTTTTTTGTTTTTTTCACAGCAAATGATAAAACACACCTCCAGTTCTATCAATGCAGGCAAAGATCCTTATGGATTCAGGTGTATTTAATCACTTAAAACCGTCCCATTGCTCATGTTCATTGCAGCTAAGCTAACTAGCATCAAGCAGTGCAGTGGGTTTTTGAAGCTCCATAAACGCACGCAGAGAGAGATGATTAATGTATCTATTAAAAATTATGGCTGATAAGCATATTTCCCAAAAATTTAGCCTGTTCCTTGAGTCTCCTGCTGGTGTTAACGATTTTCTCATCAAACTAAAAGAAATGTAATAAAAGAAGTAGTGAGAAAGCTAATGGGTTCATTGTGTGTTGTCCAGGCTAAAGATAAAGCCCACTGGCAGAAGCTGTTCTCACACTTCTGCAGCCGAACAGCAAACGAGGAAGAGGAGATGGCTCATAAGCTCCTGGGGGACAAGTTCAGAGTAAGTGGCTATCACGTTTGTCCTGCTGGGGAAAAAGGGGGAGTGGCTGAACAAGTGCAGCAGCTCAAAGACAATATCGTGCTCTCGTGGTAATCGCTGTTCTTCACAGCTCCGTGAGCAAAGCATGAAAGTGCGTCTCCTCTCTGACGCAGGTTGACCTCTCACCGAGGCCACCTATGCATATGATTTATGTGTTCTGTTACGCAAACATATTTATGCAACACTGTTTCTTCAGGGGCAGTTGGCTTTGCTACACAGCCTTTTTAGAGAAGCACTTTACGATGATCATCTGAGTCGGGTAAGTGTCGCTCAAGTGTGTAACCATTCTGTCATGTTTTCGGTTTTCACACACCTCGTTTTGCACGGCAGCGGCAGAGGTGCCAATAATAACTCATCATAGACCAGCTGACACTTTGCTATGTAACGGTGGCCTACTTAGTCTATCATGTCACCTAAAATGTTCCTTGTGTCACACTGATGCCGTTTCATCATCGTCAGAACAATCTGTCAGCGGGCGGAAATATAAATTGGCGAGTATTTAGGTCATCACATAAATGCTTGAGTCTTCTTTTTTTTTTTGCCCCTTTGTAAAAATAACCGACATATAATTTCAGTGAGTATGTGAAGGTGCACTGGGTTATGTGTGACTTATGGATGGTTGGTCACCCTGAGAAGCAAACACTGTTTAGGATTTACTATCTGATACGTACATGTCAGTTTCGGCTAAATGAGTTCCCTCAGTTTGTAGTAATGCTGTAGCTGACCTATCAACCTAGAACCAATCCTCCGTTCCACGCATGGATCAGACCTCCACCAGACGAGTGACATCGTCTACGCCTGCGTTTACGTCTGAAACGGATTCCTTACTGAGCTCATTATTTCAAGGACGCGCTGTTGGCAGGTGCAGGTTTTAGTGATGTATATCCCGACACTTTTATCACTGTAGATACGGATTTTTTTTTTCATAAAGGTTCGTGTGGTATTCCCTGAGAAGCAGTGGGTGGGAAAAAAAAAGTGTCATAGTGTAAGAAAACAACTTTGTCACTTTCCTTTGAAATTCCTTTTGCATCCCTGTGCAGCGCCAATCAAGAAATTGTAACGTGGTACGCATGCAGATACTTACACATGTAACTCCCTCAAAGATCATACAGGTATACTACAGCAAAGTGATTTTGGTTTTTTTTGTTTTTTAATTTATAAAATGTGATAGGGTGTCCCATGCTTCATCAAAACCAACCTGCTAGTTTTGATGTATTACTGCTCACCAACAAGCAGATGCCGGTGAAAATGTTCCAACATCAGCAACAGAAACTCTCCTTTGACAAGCCTCAATTTTATAGAAGAACGTGCGTTTAAAGAGACAACACACCCATGTACACGGGAGCAGCGACTGACAGGTGGAGCGAGAGTCCGTGATTTAACAGTGAAGTTATGATCACATTGCAGTGGTTTGTTCCCGAGGGTTTCCGCTCCCTGTTCGCTCTTGTCGGAACCAACGGACAAGGCATCGGCACCAGGTACCCGTGTAACCCTTCACTCCTGATATAATAGCCCTCCCTCTGGATCATCATGCTCTCCCCCCCCTCTCTGTCTTGGTAACCGTTAGCTCCCTGAGTCAGTGGGTTCATGCCTGTGATGCATGTGAGCTTCCTGCCCAGCAGAGGGAGCAGTTGGACTCCTTTATCGACCAGCTGTACAAAGACATTGAGAAAGGTCATACATTTATCTCAGCTTTGCAGTATTTTTTTTTTTTAGAGTAAATTATTCTTGTCTCAACTGAGCAGATTTGTAATGGTCGTATTCTAAGTGTGAGTGTTTTTGATTGTGTCTGCCAGAATTATGATGTAACCTGTGAGCTTCCAGATGTGTGCGTGAGTTCTCTCTTTCTCTCTGTAGAAACGGGAGAGTTCCTCAACTGTGAGGGCTCTGGACTTTTCCTGCTTCAGAGCTCATGTAAGTGATGCCCATGTTTGTGTTGTGATTGCTGTCACGTTAGTTCATATACACAAGCACTCAGGTCAAATCTGATGACCCCCCGCCTTCTCTGTCAATGTTGCTTCTGTGACCCCTTCAGGTAACCACAGCTGCATACCCAATGCAGAGGCATCCTTTCCTGACAACAATTTCCTGCTTCACCTCAGTGCCCTTAGTGACATCAGCCCAGGAGAGGTCAGCTGACACGTCTGGGTCTGGATTGATAAATGCTGGCCTGGGTTAGACGGGACAGAACGTCCCTCTTTAGCTTTGTACGCTGCCTTGTCAGACGGCATTAGAAGGCTGAGACTTTGAGGAATGAAGTGGGTTTGTCAAGCTGTCAGAAAGATTGAGAAGCCTTGCATCTGTGCAGCACAGTAATGTCATGCAGCCGCGCTATTCTCACAGCAAAGCTCCCCTTCCTTGAAACGCTGGAGCACTTTGTACCACGTTTCACCAGTAGACAAGAAGAAAGGACGAGCTGCTTCCTGTGTGACGGAGAAACTAGAAAAACACAAATTAAATTTTTTTTAACAGGGATTTAAAGCCAAGTCCTCCTCAATTTGGAAGAAGTCAGTTTTTTGTTGTTTTTTTTTTAATGAAAAAACGGTCGTATCTTAGCACGCCGTTTTCAGGGAGAAAATGCAGAAGCAGCTAAGAAAAAAGCAGAGTGTGTGTGTGTGTGTGAGAGAGAGAGAGAGAGAGAGAGAGTGTGAGAGATTTATGCACTCATTGACCAGTTTTATTAGGTACACCTGTACAATGTAACACGATCCAATCCAACAGCGCCGCCATCAATCCTGCTTTTACTGAGCGTCTAATGTTTCAGTTTCTGTTGACGCCGTCAGAAAGGTCATAATTCTACTTTATGTTTATTACTGAGGTCACAGTGGGTGGAGGTGTTGTTGGGGAGGGCACTATATCAGCTGGTGTTCTTAATATGCGGCCCTCTCATCTATGTAAATGGAGTGGGCTGAATATTAGACACACCTCAGTATAACAAGCCCATTTAATGGAGACTACAAGTTCGATGGTTCATACAGTGGGGCAAAAGTATAAAGTATCTGGCAGCCACTGATTCTGCAAGGTGTCCCACTTAAAAAGGTGAGAGAGGTCTGTAATGTTCATCATTGGTACACTTCAACTGTGAGAGACAGAATGTAACAAAAAAAATCCAGGAAATCACATTGTATCATTTTCAAAGAATTTGTATAATGGTGCTGAAAATAAGTATTTGATCACTATCAAAGGTTCCCCTCAGTACTTTGTAATGTAACCCTGGTTGGCAATGACAGGTCAAATGTTTCCTGTAGGTCTTCACCAGGTTTGCTTCTCTGTAGCTGGTAGTTTGGCCCATTCTTCCATGCAGGTCTTCTCAGTGATGTTTTGGGGCTGTTGCTGGGCAACACAGACTTTCACCTCCCTCCACAGATTCTCTATTGGATTGAGGTCTGGAGACTGGCTTGGCCACTCCAGAACCTTGAAATGCTTTTTACGTAGCCACTCCTTCGTTGCCCGGGCGGTGTGTGTGGGATCATTGTCATGCAGGAAGATCCAGCCACGTTTCATCCTCAACGCTCACTGATGGAAGGAGGTGCTTGCCCAAAATCTCACGACACATGGCTCATTCATCCTTTCCTGAAGACAGATCAGTCGTCCTGCCCCCTTTGCAGAAAAGCAGCCCTAAAGCGTAATGTTTCCACCCCCATGCTTCACAGTGGGTTTGGTGTTCTTGGGGTGCAACTCTGCATTCTTTCCCCTCCAAACACGGCGAGTGGCGTTTATACCAAAGAGTTCCATTTTGGTCTGGCCACATGACATTCTCCCAATCCTCCTCTGGATCATCCAGATGGTCTCTGGCAAACTTTAGACAGGCCTGGACATGTGCTGGTTTACGCAGGGGGACCTTTCAAGCACTGCAGGATTTTAATCCATGGCGATGTAGTGTGTTACGAATAGTAACCTTGGTTACTGCGGTCCCAGCTCTCTTCAGGTCAGTGACCAGTTCCCCCCCGTGTTGTTCTGGGCTGTTTCCTCACCGTTGTCAAGATCATTTGTGCCCCATGAGGTGAGATCTTGCATGGAGCCCCAGGTGGAGGGAGACTGTCAGTGACCTCGTATTGATTCCATTTTCTAATAATTGCTCCAACAGTTGATCTCTTGTCACCAAACTGCTTGCCTACTGTAAATTGGCTCATCCCAAATACTTATTTTCTGCACCGTTATAGAAATAAATTCCTTGAAAATCATACAATGAGATTTCCTGGATTTTTTTTTTTTTTAACATTCTGTCTCTCACAGTTGAAGTGCACCAATGATGAACATTACAGACGTCTCATCTTTTTTAAATGGGACAACTTGCAGAATCGGTGGCTGCAAAATCCTTTTTTGCCCCACTGTATGCAGTGAAGGCCTCTGTGACAGTGCCAGCCAGTCCTCCTTAAATGGATTCATTTGCTATTGAAACCTCACTGATTTCTGATGTTTGACGAGCTCTGCTAGGCTAGTAAAAGAGCGCTGTGGTGTTTCGCCACCACGACCTCGGCTCTGTCGTCTGCCCCCTGTGTGTGTTGAACTCAACACTTCCGATCAGAGAAGCTAGTAGATCATAAATGACAGCAAACTTGAATTTTTTGTTTTAAAAAATTATTTATTTTTTGGGGCTAAGTCGCTGTGAACAAAGTACTGCTCAGTGTTATGACTGTAGGGCAAATACTAAGCTCACTGTGTCCTCTTTAAACCTCTCCTGATGTCATACACAGCTTCTCTGGAATCCAAATGATGTAAATCCATTGTATCGACTGAGAACTATAATCCTTCTTTTGGCCATTTTTTTTTTTTTTTTTTGCACCAGTTGAGGGACTAAAATGCTGTTAAGAATTCTAGTCTCAGAACCTTCATGTTATTGATGTTGTGCTTCTTCAGCCGTTTCAACCGTTTTTCTTCAATTTTCAGGAGATCTGCATCAGTTATTTGGACTGCTGTCAGCAGGACAGAAGCCGTCACAGCAGACACAAGATTCTAAGGTGAACAGCTACAATCCCTCGGATGAATCACTTGAATGAGGGTCATACAGCTAAGAATCCATCTGGATCAATAAAAAGCCTTCCGAGCGGTAATGGGCAGTCTCAGGGCGGAGATGCTGCGGGTCTGGTGGCGGCGGCTGTGCTTATGCTCTTCATTGATCAACACGGTTTGTATCTTTGAATCGCACTCGAGAGGCGAATCCCAGACGTGCTCGTAGTTTATACCACATCATGTGTCCATTTATAGCTTTGAGAAAGTGCAGTTACACTCCAGGCTGGTGGTATGAACCTTCACAGGTCCTGTATCACACCATCTGATAGAGCGTGTGGCGGCAGTTTCTGCCGCTGATTGATTTAGCAGGTGTTATCGATGCTAAAGGTGAACTCTTTTCTTCCCAGGGAGAACTACCTGTTTGTTTGCTCATGCCCAAAGTGCATCTCCCAGATGGATGAGCTTGATGTGACATCAGAGGAGGAAGAGGAAGAAGAGGCAGAAGGTGAAACGGAGGGAGATGAGATGGAAGATGAGATGACGGACGTCTGATAAAAGCCCGCATTGTTCTCGGCCTTTCCCATTCCTGCCACCACGCCAAGCAACCATGAAGCCCAGATGAATAAAGACCAGTTTCTCTGCACTTCACCAGAACTGCTCCCATTAGTCATGAGGAGAAACATCTTGTCAAGACATTTCACTTTTTTTGAACGATGCCAGTTTACATATGTGGTGTTTAGAGGTGTAGTTTGTTAGAATCACTACAAGCTATGAAACAGGAACCAACATCCCAGCTCAGTCCCATCATGGAGGAAACTCATTTTGGCCGCTTGTATCTGCAGTTTCCCTCTTTTGATCACATTTAAAAGCTTGAGCCTACCAGTTAGTTTTGGAACGTAAAATCGCCTCATGACTCACGCGAAAGGAAGAACCCTGTTTCTTACAGTCAGGACAGTTCCGGCCAGCTTGTCGTATTGTGCCGCACCCCTCAGTGTGAAACATCAGGCGCTAGTTCCTTTAGTTTATTAGAAATTGCACCTGCAAAAGAGAAAACAGTTTCATCTGAGTGTCTACGCGCTGGATTTGACATGGCTAATATGACTAAAGAGCTGAGTATCTGAATAATACTCTCGTATTAACATCGACTCACACGACTACTCGTGGGAGAGAAGATGCAACTTTACTGTTTTTAATTTCCGTGGTAGTGAGCTCAGCCGTGTTTCCAAATGTAGCCTGGGAGCAGTTTTCAGTCAAAACACCATAAACTGTCGAAAAAGCAGATAAACAAAGTGAGCGTCAAGCTGGTGAATATTTAGCTGCTCGACTGCAGCCCCCAAAAAGTTATTTTGGCCAATATTCACATCTTAGTTGCTTCCCCCATTAATTTCAGAAACATTATGGTGGCTGATTTGGCGCCAGACTCTTTGAAACCAAAGCTGAACTGGTTTTCTATCTCTTGTTGACCAAAGCTTCTACATGCCAGAACTTGGCTGAGATGGAATTTTGAGTTTTGTTGAGGGAGGACAGGAGGGTGCAGGACATATAATACGAGACAAAACAAGAACGTCACTGTGATAGGAATGCGGCGCAACAATCATGTCATCTGGATTATCAGTTTACACCCATAATGGCGATACAATTAAAAGAATCATATGCCTCTCTTTATCTCTGGAGGATTCTTTAAAAATTCTGCACAGCTCATCAGATATGACTGTAAGAATCAGAACTTTTATCTACATGGTTGCTGTTTTCATTTTGGATTCAATGTGCAGGCGTACCGAGCCAAACAAAACTCTCTCAACTCCACCGCGCTGTGTTTTTGAGGGCTTTCACATTTGGGATCCAGGCCCAGATCAGAGCACGCTTGACCCTGAGGTCCAGCTTGTTTTGCTAGTCTGTTACTGTCAATGCTTCTGTACGGAAAAACTGAAGCTATTTGGAGCGTCTGCTCAGCTGCTCGGGGTGTTGGTGGAAGAAATGCTTGTAGGCTTTCTACCACAAAGACTTTTTTATTAAAAAAAAAAAAAACATTCGCTAGTTTGGTGATAAATTATAAACCAGTGACACTGGGGTTTACATCGTCGGTGAGACCTTAATTTCTTAAAAACAAAACCAAAACATTGTAAAAATGTTTTGTGTTTTATCATTCTTATGCAAATGGTGTCCTTGGTGATGTTTGGGGGAATTTGGTTTGGGTGAAAATGGAACTTTTCACAATGCTCACCTCATCTTGCAAAAGGTTTTCATGTCAGCAGGGAAGCTTTGAGGCAACTCTTGAGTGAGCTCAGCCATGGGATGTTAGCGTGATGCTAACGGGCGTACCCTCATGTGCAACAACCTTTACTCTCCAGGTCAGCAAAATAAAAGTTAAAACATTTGTCTGCACGTTTAACAAGGGACACAACCGCTATGCATTAAGCAGTGAAGACACTTTTTATTTGTATTCTGCTGTAATTAACAGTGCTGTCATGCTGGCGGCATCCAGCTACATACGGTTGGGCGTCCATACCATGATGTGATGTATGAGCTGAAGTTGAACAGAACTTAATGAGTTGTACAGACATTGAGTGGAAAATGGCTCTGTCAGTGACCGTTTGTCCTCTGTTGAGAATTGTGTGTCAGCCTCGTTTCCGTGAGTGAAATTGCAGCTGCCCACGCGCGAATCAATATTACAACAAAGACTGTAATCATAAAGCCAAGTATTTGACGGAGATTGGAAACATTGAATGAGTAAATGCAATTTACTCAGTCGGCACCGAGTGAACAAGAGAACATGTAAGTCACACAGCAACAAACAGGATCGTAGCAGTTGATGTTTCTACCAGTCTGGGATAAAACTTTGAAAGTAGATGTCTGTGGAGTCATTTACCTGCTTCATAGCGGATTGTTGTGGTCGAATATTTGTTGAGTCATTGCACATTGATAACAAACAGCTGTACTCAGGAGGGTTGGGGTGACTAATCACTGCCCTTGTTTTATGGCTCTTAACCCTCGACAGCCTTTTGCTTTGTGCACTTAGAACATGGCGCGCATCATTCCAGATTGTTGATGTCATGAAAACATAGATGACTGCCCATGAGCCCCAGCCACAGGAAGTGCAGGTTATTTAGTGCCAAGAGGTTTTAAAACAGCAGTGATCAGTGCTTTTGCAACAGTGAGCATAATCCTACACTTCTCCCAGAGCTCTCAGTCATTTATGGTTGACATTTTAACCTTCTCTCTTAACTTCAGTCCCCAGTCGTCGCTATACATGCATCAAATGTTAATTTACTCAGGATGCATAAAACAGAGAGAGAGAGAAAAAAAAAACCCAGCACATTATGTCCATGAAAAGATGCACACCTGGGACCCAGCCTGGCAGGAGGCTGGACCTCTGGATGCTCCCCCTCCGTCGGCTGTCGTTCTCTGATGCTGAGCCAGAAAAACTGCAGGAGCTCTGCAACTTTGGTGTGGTCGCCCACTTTTGGGGTTGAGCTCAGGCGGGCAAACGCAGCGCGAGCCTCAACATCACACAGTATTTTCACAAGAGGAAGTGGGGAGGTGACCGTGAGAGGAGAGGGGCAGATAGGAGGCTCATTTTTGGGATTGAGTGGGCAGGAAATGAGTGTATTTGAGCAGGAGAGAAGAGGGGGCGTCTGTTAGAATTTTAACGATCCAGAGAAAAGACTCTTTTATTCTAACAAACCAAGTATGACATGTTTAATATGTATTTCAAAGACTATGGGGATCTAAAATTGGCATGTTACTGTCACTTCCATAGGTAGGAGGGGAAGCACTTGGCTCTATTGACAGAAAATGAGATGCATATTTCTCCACAATGTTAATGTGATGGTAGAAAAATATCCATTGTGCTTCTTAGGTGTTTAAGAAAAAACAAACAACAAAAACCTTTTGTCATATCAACACTTATTATATCTCAATTGGAGATGTAGTCCTCTAAAAGCTGTAGCTAAAGGGTTAAATAAAACAAAATTATGGTTTCTGATATCACTCATGATGTTCATATTTTAGGGCTGAGGTAGGTTGAAACAACTCAGCACATCACATTATATTTGGGATTCGTGATCAGCTGCATATTTGATGTTGCCTCTCCTGTTAAACTTCCTTTTTAGGCTGAAATGTCCTCTTTTGTCTGACCAGCAGTTCAGAACCCAAGAAAACTCATTCTGAAAGCCGAGTGAACGATTTAAACAAGGAATTTTAAAAAAGAAACTTTAATTTTTTTCCCAAATCCCCCTGTCATAGTTTATGATGTAAAGTATTGACATCTATAAAATATTTACATTCCTAATTTTAACTCTGATTTGTCCAGTTTATCAATTACATGCTTGTTTGTTGACTGAAAATTTTTTTTGATTCTTTTTTTAAATGAAGTTTAAATCCCTTCTTTAGTTGCTGTGTTTGAAATCTTCAACTTCATTTTTTTGTCATTCTCAAGTGGAGAGTGGCGAACATCAACTGCTCACCTGCTCTCTATCCTCACACGCAGTGGCGTCACCTGTTGTTGACGTAGTCATCGGGGTTAAAGGTGAACGGTGTTGTTGACGATGGCGGAGCGTCACGAATCTCTGAGGTTCTTTTAGCTCCAACGACGTATCCCGCCCTCCTCTCCTGTGACTGCCCTGCGTGCTGCGACTTCCTCCAAACAGCGCACGCAGCGGCGAGCGCTGCGCAAATCACATCGATTGTGCTGGCTCAGCGGGCCTGCAAGGAAAAAAAAAAGAGAGAGAGAACTCCCAGCTGAAACGAGCAAGTGGGTCAACAAAATCTCTCAGGTGCAGAAGCTACAGACAAAACTGAAGGAGAGCAAGCAAGAGGAGGTGATGAGAGGAGTGGAGGAGTGAGAAAGAAGGCAAAAGAAGAATAAGTGATGATGAGCAGAAAGGATGAAAAGAGCAGAGGTGCCAGGTGTGTTATGTCTCCCTTTGCATCTTAAGTTCCTTGTAAAGACGATGTAAACACAGCTGGAACGCGAGGCTGATGGCTGGGTGCAAACCCAGGGTTCAGCTTTCTCCCGTCTTAAACGGCTCGATAAATATCATTTATCTCCTCTAAAGGGAAAAAAAAAAAATCTCACAAAGGAGGAATTTTCATGAACCCTTCCTGTTTAAATGCTCCGGTTGTTTACTTGTTTATTTCTGCCGGTGCTTAAGTTGTCTGCCTTTTTCACATTTCCTGCTTGAGGAAGGCAAACGTTGACATAGAGGCTGGTTTCCCGTAACCTGGCAGTGACTCTGCTTGAAACGAGACGCATATGGAAACAATCTCCAACCTACATCAGCTCTGTCCAGATTGGTTACCGCAACAGATACCATTCCTGCCATGAAGGGCCAGAGCTCCTCCGCGACGGTAAGTGATGAATGACTGCTGCTTCGTGTGAAATCAGCCGACCTGAGGTAAGCCTACTGCACTTTAGCTCACCCGGCGTTAAAATAAACACTAGAGAAATACAGTTTAAGAACACAAACACGGCTGCTGAGTGACCTGTTGATTTTGATAAATGTTATAGATTCCTGTGGGTAGTTCTGTTGACATAATTTCCTCTGTGAAAATCAAAACGGTCAAAAATGTCAACAGCCTCGTGGTACGGTACTTTTGAAACCGTTTGACAAGCCAGTGACCTCATTCATTCTGGGAGGAGGCGTTTACGGCCTGGACGGCGTCGTATAAATCTTGCTGTATGTCCGGAGCCAGTGGAATGGAACATGAATTATTGAATTATGAATCATCCAAATGGAGACTTTTAGCATCGAGAAATGTTACAACAGCATATCAAATAAAACAAAAGCCCTGTTTTTGTCTGGCAGAGACACCTGAAGAGATCTGATGAACCGATTCTCCCTCCTGTGTCATCAGAAAAGGGACTCGAAATGAGAAAATCCATGCTGCATCAAGACAGCTTGCTTTGTTTTTTGAGATTCCCACAGCACACCAACAAGAATTGGAGCCTTTTTTGCAAAACTGAACTGGGATTAACCGCGCAAATTCTGTTGTTAGTAGTCACACTGTCGCGCCACATCAGTGACACGCCAGAGCAAAGCGTCTCGGCAGCTCTAGAATGACATTGACTTATCTGGGGAAAGTCGTCCTCGCATTCATTTTATCGCTTGGTATCAGTCGCATTCAGAAGTCCCAGCTAGACTCTGGTTTTAGCCTCCTATTGGCTGTCAGTCTGCTGAATTTTAACAACAAATAATTAAAAACAGTGAGCGTTGGGCCCCTGCACATGCGGGGCCCCATAGGCCAGCCTGTGCATGAATCCACACCTGCGCATATGTCAAGGAATAATTGGAATTTTTCAAATATTGATGAATAGAGACAAAAAGTCAAACTCTGAAAGTGTGAAACTGCTCAGTTCAAGTATTCAGCGTCAGAATTCGTGTTTTTAAGTGATGGTTCTCCAAAGCTTAACTACCCAGGTCCGGGCTCCTGATACTGACACGGCTCTTTAAGTTTCAACTACTTTTTTGTTTTTGTTTTTTTTGGAAACTCAAGAATATTTGATTTTCTCGAATCTCAAAACTTTGAGTCCTGAATACTTAAAATAAGACCATTGAGCTATATGTGAAAGGCATGTAGTGTGAGAACCCAGATTCATTTTCTGGAAGGTCAAGCCAGACATTCCTACGAGACAAAACATGGTCTGACTCATGTAGTGCAAATGAGGCATTTGAAACACTTCAGCTATTCAGCTTTATCTCTGGCTATCTCCTTCTGACATCTCCTGTAGGACATTCATCTTTGCTGGATGAGGCCGGGGCTTTCTTTGGGCCGTGGCATTTCAAAGTGTGGGGTGTAAAAGACGCAATAGTATCCAATTATGTGGCGCTTATTCATACGAGTCCGAAGATTCTCCTCAGTGTTTAGAGCTTCTGTCGCATCCTGCTAACTGCTTGATGGAAGGTTCATCAGGCGGAAAGGTCACGTCCCAGAAACGAAGGGTAAACTACATCTTTTCCCACACAGGAGACAGTGATGAGATAAGAGCCGCTCGGATGGTGTAAGATTTCTTAACCAGACTATAACATGATCATCACGGCCAGAATTACTTGCAGTAACAATATTATCCTTCCAAATTTGAATTCTACGAATAATAATAATGATAATAAACTTTATTTGTATCGCATCTTTCCTGCAAGAAAAGCAGTTCAAGTGCTTTACAGAAAGATTAAGATGCATTAAAAGCATCATGAAAAACATTCAGGATCATGATAATAAAGTCCAAATAAAATGTATAAAAAGATCGTGTATGATCAGTCAGAGCAGTGCATTAAGAAGCATAGTAGTGAAGAAAAATAATTAAAGGTGAACTCAAATTCATAGATAAAAGTGCAGCGAGAAGAACAATTGTTAAAAAGGGCAGCAGAGAGGAAGTGCAATGCTCGGGTGCACAGATGTGTTTCAAGCTTTCTTTTGCGAGTGTCAAGCCAGCCGGCTTCCCTGAAGTCTGTGGGCAGCGTGTTCCATAGGTTGGGGACGTAATTGACAAAGCTGCATCGCCCATCTTCTCTCTGCTGGTGCTGGGAACCTCCAACAAACCAGCAGCAGATGATTGCAGTGTTCTAGAGGGTACGTAGCTAACAAGGGAGTTAGCCACGTAGCTCGGTCCTTGACCATTAAGGGCTTTGTATATAAGGAGGAGAAAGGTACGGGAAGCCAGTGCAGGGCAGCTAAAAGTGGACTCGTGTTCTCTCTAACACCCGAGCTGCAGAGTTTGGATGAGCTGAAGTGTCTCAGTGGATTTTTTTTTTTTTCGGGAGGCCAGTAAAAAGTGCATGACAGTAGTCGAGTCTGCTTGATGAAGGCACAAATCTGTTTCTCTGCATCTGTTGGGTTTATGAACGGTCCAACCTTTGCTGTGTTTCTGAGGTGGAAAAATGATGATTTGGTCACCTTGTTAATGTGGGAGCTGAGGCTTGGATCTGAACCTAAGTTGACACCAAGAGGTGGAACCTCAGCTTTGACCCATGGAGTTCAATTCTCCAGATTATTAAACAGCGCTTCCCTTTTTGTTTTGAGGCCAACAGCAGGATTTCAGTTTTATCCCTGTTTGATTTTAAGAAGCTGTCGCTCATCCATTTATTTATTGCCGATAGACAGTTGGTGATGGTGTTAATAGCCATCATGTGGTTCTGCAGATATGTACTGTTGTGTATCATCCGCGTAACTATGGAAACATTGTGCTCTCTGCTGACGTCACCGAGCAGCAGCATGTAGAGTGAGAACAGTGATGGACTGAGGCAGCTCCCCTGTGCAACACCACTGCAGTTGTCATACTTGTCAGACACATGATCTCCAAGACTGACATGAAGGACTCTCCCTTTGATGTACTGTACATCCTAAACCAGTTTCAAATGTATTGGCCTAAACAATTCTAAAGACGAATTATATCTTGTGGCCATGCAGTCCTGGTTCGCTCTCTCTATGGCTACACTGGGGCTTCATAAAATACGCCTGGTAAAATAAGGGTTAATTAAGCAAAAATTATATAAAGAAATTAGCATTGTATAGATACATTTTTTTCATGTCACACTAATAATAATACCGCTAATTTGAACAGTAATGTATTCAAGTTTACTAGTGTACTTAGTTTGATTTAAATCAAGATTACACACTGAATTCAATATTTTTTGGTTGTGTGGTTTAAAACGCGGGGGGGGGGGGGGGGGGGGAGATGTCGACTGTGGAAACAACCGTTCAGATTTTACACCTCTGGCTTGTACTGTACAGATCCACCACTACTTTTGACCCCCCGTGAGAATTTTTGCATTTCTGTCAATCTGTGTTGAAATTGCCTGCAAGGGATCCTTTCAAATGTTTGGCATCTGTACATTTCACCGCTCCCTCCCAAAAGAAAAGGCCTCTTGTGTCAAAGCGAGCTGCTCCCCCTCCCCTCATCACCAAATCCCCCCAGGACACACTTGGACCAGCATGGCAGCGGAGAAAGCCCATGTGTAAGTCTTGTTCTTGTTATTTGAGGTTCTCACATTTTCCATTGATTGCACATAGAAAAGACCACATAGGAGCCTTGGTTCACAAAGTCCTCTCATTATTCTTTCATGGGGATAAAACTCCTTTCAGCATAATCCTCATTTATGTTCAGGTGGATTAAAAAAAATATCCTCATTTGTCTTTTCTGACTCAGGCAAATGACTAAAAAGCACCTTTAGGCATACAAAGCAGCATTGGCTATGCAAAGGTTGACCTTTTGATAATTTTTTCAGTGTAATTTGTCATCAAGTATTATGCATAAATACATAATATATTTTACTTTACACCACATCATAAACAGTGTACTAAAGACAGAGCCCCCTTTTTTTCTTATTGTTCATCATCAATATCACCGCAGGACATCGTCTAATTACTAAGCAACATCATTGCTTCTCTCATCAAACGTCTGTTCACAAAATGAGCCGATAAACCAGTTGAGTGGGATCATTTTCAAAGCCCACAACACAGGAAAGCCAAAGCTAGCAACACGTTATGTGTACGTAATCCTCCACAGAGCGGTCCGTCCCAGACGAATCCCTCCCTAAATTGTACTCTGGCATGAATGTCCTCCAGAGGGAAGATGTATGAAACTGTAGCGTTCCAAAAAGTTTCCCGATTGAGCTCAAATCCACCCGGAGAAAGTTGGATTCAAGCACAAGCTGGGAATGTGATTAAGACCTGAACCTCTGTGGTAGGAGATCAACCCAACAAATCCCATACCCAACACCATAATTCCGCCATGGCTCCCATGGCATTCTGTTAAAATAAACCTGTTTAGTGTGACATGGGATGAAGGCCCCTGAAGTGACAGATGTTTCTCCTTAATGTGATGGGAAGATTTTTTTTTTTAGGGTGGTGGTGGTGGTGGTGGTGGTGGTGGTGGTGGGGGGGCGGTATTGAGCGAGAGATGCTCAGGTTTCTTCAGGCTGTTTGAAATTCTCGGCTGATCCATTCTTCCTCTTTTTTCCTGGTGAATGTTGATATGCAACAGTGTAAACTCCATCTCCACTTCTTTTATTTGCATTTATCAGCACGACAGATGGAGCCCGGGAAGAAAAAAAAAGCTTTGAATTTACCATAAATACGTTTGGATTAAGGGTCATTAGTCATGAGCTCATCAACGTAATTTGATGCAGATTTTGAAGCACAGAGAAGGTTGATGGAAACCGCTGAATTTGAAAAAAAACAAAACTCAAAACAACCGACTGCCGCCCTACCCGGGTACCTCAGTCACACTTCCTTTTTTTTAATGTCTAAAGTTTGCCTGGAGTCACTCAGAAGTTAAACAGAAACACAACTACTGTCAGTCCCTCCAAAAAAACGTGATTATGTCATCGCATAATCAGTCAAAGTCTGCCAATTTATGCGGGGGCCGCATTTTTTTCAAAGATGCCACGCTTTCACCCCATAAATCACTGATTTCCAAGCAAAATGTGCGAAATATGCGGGTTTCCTAATCCTCGAATTTTTGTTACACAAAAGTCACACGCATCTTCGCAGAAGATTAAAAAAAATGTTGCTTTTACTTCGTACGAGAGCAGACGTTTTCCTCCTGTTGCCTTGGGAACGTTGTGAAGCGGCGTCATCGGAAAGCTGCAAACCCCGGGAAGAAGAGATGGTGAAGTCTGCAAATGAGTCTCGTTTGCCAACAAAAATAAGCCTGGAACTTGTTTGACTCATCAAGGTTTTGTAAGTTTGAGCCATGTGTTCATTCTGAAATAAAACAAGATGAGAACTTCATTATTCCCAGCACTTTCTGTGGCCAAGCATGCTTGCATATCATAGGACGTCATTAGAAATGACTCTTCACAATAATGTAGGAGCCTATTGACAACAGAGTGTTGGGGGAATTGCTTTTTTTTTTTTTCATCAAACCACAATTTTTGGAAGTTACCGCAATTTCATTGCATAAAGCTGCATGAATATCCTGCATATTCCATTGCAATTAAAAAAAAAAAAGAAAACGTGCAGCATAATCAAGGATTTTTGCCTGCAACAAACACAAAAAAATGCATTTTTCTGGAAAGATTTATTTGATCCTTATGCAAGATGCCTGTGAAATACAGATGTTTTACACATGTTTTGTATGAATATACACTTAGTGTGAATTTTTTTGTAATTTTACTTCTGCGATGATCAGATATGCTAACTCCTTCAGCTGTTATGGCCTCAGTGGAGGTGGACCAACACGCTGATGAAGCTGACTGTGTCTGGATGAAGAGTTTTGAGGGGGGGGGGGGGCGTCTCAGTGTGGAGTGTTGGCAGACCGACCGTACAACCCAGCCCCAGAGTAGCGCAGATAAACACAGCTTAACTCACAGGCATGGATTAACATGTAATGAGCAGGCATTAAGATCATTAGGAGCCATAATTATTTATATACAATATGGCAGGAATTGACCCACAACACTTGTGAAGTCGTAAACATCCATATTCTCTGTACACGCTCAAGACACACACAGGAAGCCAATGAATTATACATGCAGAAACAGGAAATTCCCCCTGTTACCCTCTGTCACTCAGGGCGACCTTGCACTGAATCAATTAGTAGTGCTGCAGGCGATGACCAGACCTCCCTGGAGACTCTCTGAATGTACCCTTGATTCATGAAGGCCCTACCTGATGTGTAGCTCCTGCTTCTCTTCATGCAAACAGGATAATCATTTTACGCTGCGCTAACCAAAGCACAGTAGGTCTGACATCGTTTAGTTTTGTCCGCTGTGCAGCATCCAGTCTCTTCCTCTACGGAGCGATCAGGAGGGTCCTGTTCCACTGGGTGACCACTTTCCCTCAATGTGTTCTTTGTGGTCTCTGGAGGTTTTCCAGCGCTGCCACATGGTAGATGCTTATCTGTAATTCGCAGAGGGTTCATCTCGACTGAATAAACCAGGAAAAATTATTTTTAGAACCGATAATAAAGAGAGTTCATAGAAAACACTTGAAGATGCTTATTCTTACTGTCTGAAGGCAACATCACATCGGCTTCACGTGGTTTGGTTTTTACTTTCCTCTGAATGAATTTTCGTAAATCTCCACAAAGACTGTGTGGTTTATCCATGAGATTTCCTTGCACTGAATCTTATTAATGGATATTATATTCATTCATTCAACAACATTGTGATGGTGTGTGTTTAAATTCCTGAGATATACCATTAACAAGAGTGGGACAGACCTCTGGGTGGAGGGACGCCCAAAGAACAACATGTCAACAGCTGGTGTTGGTGCTGAAGCATAAACATATTTTGCCTCTAATTTTTCCAGTCTACCCGGTACTCATTTGAATTGCTTTTTTTTTTTTTTTTGAAGCACATTTGTATGCATAAAATGTAGGAGGCAGGAATTTGCTTTGGAACAATCATAAATACCGATACAAACCAACATATAGCGCCTTTAGATATTCAGGCAGTTGCTAATTATGCATATTTTCAACACTGATTATACTCTTTGGCAAACGAATTAAAATTATAACAAGGTGTTTGACTCAAGAGCAATAACCACTGACACTGTAAGACCACAGGAAATCGCTCAGTCTGTCTTTCATGTACTGCTTTTTTCCCCCACCAATTATACTTCACCAGGAATATTATGTAAATCATAAGCAAATAGCACACATTAGTTCTGCTCCTTTCACTTATAGTAAGCTTATCTGCAAACTGTCCATGCACCAAATGTCATCCTTGGCTGTCTTGGCGTTTCCGTTTGGGGAACCTGACACTTATTAGAGCTTCCAGCCATTCAGTGTTTATCAGCAGGATCAATGCAGCATCTGTGTCTTTCTCCCCACGAGACTGAGTGGGATGTAATTCTTCTCCGCCAGAGTGACTCCTAAATCTTCCTATTCGCTCCCCAGAGGACAGAGGGCCACATTTCCCATGGACCTGAATAACTCTGCATGCTATTTGCACAATGTATCACGAGGCAATTGTACCATAAAATGCCTTAATGCATATGGTTCAGATTACCTTGTTTTATCAAGCATACTGCATGTATTTCTTGCAAAAACTGATGTCAGAAGTATCCATATATCCCTGACATCAATGGGACATCACCGGGGAACCACACACTGTAAAGGGAAGTAAACAGAGGGGTGTTCAGGGAATTCTACTCAATTTCACGAGATTTAATAAAGCAAATTCTTCCATTTAAATCAATCAATTTAGCAGACAAGCTCAAGACCATTTGTATAGGGCTTGTGCGCATGGATTTGTACCATGTGATTTGCAACCATTAAGTTGTCTGATTAAACTTAACATGGTTAACACTTATCTTCTCATTCATGACCTGCACATTTGCCAACCTTGTTTAATTCTCAACAGCATAATGAGGTCCATTATCACGTAGGATAAATGGATCCTACAGAACGTAATTATCATAATCAGCTTTGATTGTACTCCGCCTTTAGCAACACTTGTATCTTCTCAGAGAGAAGAAGGTGAAAAGAAACCAAGAGGTGCCATGAATTTGAGTGCTGCAGGTCTGTTAAGTCAGATTTTCTTCAAAGCAAATGAAGTTTTGTCTGTTCAATGGTCTGGACGTGTCCTCCTCACTTTATAATTGAATTAAAAGTTGTTGCATTTGTGGTTTACGTATGTTCTTTTACAAGAGTCCCTTTGGTCAAATGGCTGTGTTTAACAAGGTAAGACGATGCTCTCTGTGAAACTACAAGGTGGTCCAAACCCAGATGGTCTGGTGACGCCAAGCAAAGGTAAATATAGAAATAGACACATAAAAACCTGCATTTACAAGTAACTGCAGCCATCAAATGTTACATTTATCTTCAGCTGACATATTCCCTGTTTGTCCTGTATCATTAGCCCACGCTGGGACAAGTCCATGAGCTCCTAACTTAACCCCAACAATGCCCACTGCATGCAGGGAGGGGCTGAGGAGAGTTGTGGTTTAGAGGCATTCAGTCTACCTGGTCTTCAGTACTCAGGATTAAACATTTGGCCAACAGAAGATTATTTTTCTTTAGGAATTGTTCTGTACGATATGCTTTGTATTAGTATCTTACAGTACTCATGGTCATCCACTCCCCTGGAAATGTGCTCCACTGAAAGAGGGAAATCTACAATGAAATACCTCATCTGGTAAACTTACAGTAAGATGCAACTTTTTTTTAAAAATACATACTAACTTATTCTCTTTCATCTGCTCCTGACATCTCCGCTCTCCTTCTCTCCTCTGTTCTTCACTCCTAGTTAACGCATTTTCATCTCTTGTACCTCTTCTTTCAAGTTTTCATTCTTTTAATTCTCTCCCTTCTTTATCTTTTTGCTCCTCCTTTTTTTCTGCTCCTGATCATCATCGTCATCACACATATTTGAGGATAGAGAGGGTGGTGGGGCCCGAGTCCTGGAAGTTTTCACTGAAGTACAGAGTTTTTGTTTTGTTCTGGCTTTGTTTTAGTTTCCTGTCACAGTGACTCCTCCTACAGAACTGATTGGATATTAATTTGTGGTCAAGGAATTTTACTGTTTCTAATACACACATCACCAGTGATGAATGGAGTGTAAACTTTCAGGTTTCAGGCTGGCATGTTGCAAATATGTGCAAGTTTGGACTAATCTTGTTGGGAATCTGAATTAATGACACAAGAAGAGGAAGGTGTGGAAGGACGGGGGTGGGGAGGGAGCTGATTGAGGTCTGAGGATGATGAAGACTGATGAATGAGACGCAGACGAGGAGAGAAACAGACGAAGACAGGAAGTAAAAAATAGACATGCAGGGGAAGTACAAAAAATAAAACAGGAAGTGACAAAGGTGACAAAACGAGAGAGAGGAGTACGCCTGGCTAAAGAAAACAAGCGATACAAAAATAGCAAAACTCGAGAGTTTAAAAATCCCAAACTAAATCCAACAGTCAGTATAGACTGATGCTACTGCTCAGAACAGTAATCCAAAGGTCTTTCTGCATGTATTTGATTAGCACTGAAGCTCCACCCCTAAAAAGTTCTATTCTACCAAGGAGTAATGGAGTCATGGGGGGCCGCGATCTCTCAGAGGTGTGAGGAGGTGACGGTGAGTCATGATGGACACTTGGCTGACACGATCTCATTAATATAAAAGCAGTGGCCTGTCCCCGCTGTATTCTCTGTGGTGAGGCTGTTGACACCCAATAATCAAAATGGAAAATAAATCATTACATCATTATTTCAGAAAGGCTGTGCAATCCATTAAGGTCCTGCATTAGTCTACCGGGTGCGACGACCGACGTACTCAGCTGAAAGCAACTGTTCCACAGCACTTTTAGTGTCCGAATAAAGAAATAGCAACACTGGGTTGACCAAGCTATGAACACGCCATAAACCATAAAATGTCTTCCAGAGAATGTGAAAGAATGATTGCAAGTCTTTCATCTCAAGCAAAAACACCAACCGGTGAGAACTCAGCATCAACCATAAAGTCAAAGACCTGAAGAACTCACCGTATTTATCTGGGGAAAACATTATTTGAGCACTCCTGAAGATTTGCATTAGGCTGCGCACCTCTCAGCGGAGATTAACTGGGGAAAACCCATCAGCTCATGCAACTCTATATGCATAAATCTGGAGAAAAAACAAGCTTGAATAAACAGCTATTTACTCTGTAATAGTCAATGGGGGCAAGAAACGGCTGGAGATTTGAATTTAGAGGTAAGAAATCCTCATTCAAACAAATTGTTCTAAATTTCAACTTGGTGCAAAGACAAAGAGTACAGCATGTTATAGTATGGTGATTTCCAGCTTAACAATGATGAGTGAGCACAATATGACCTGGGGACTGGTTGTTGTAGCAGTTATTTATTAAAGCAGCAGGGGATGACACCTACAGCAGATTGCCTTATTATTTATAATGCTCACAGCACGTTACTGTATGTGAGAGGTTTTACAACGACGACTCAGGAGAGCCACGAGGGCAGCGCTGCCATGGCAGAGCTAGATTCACAACACAACTTCTCTTGTGACATTCATGACAGATCTTTTATTTAAAGGCTTCATTAATTTGCAGTTTCGAAGTTGATGTGCAGTACATGTAGTCCTGAAAATGTACTTCACAAGGCTTCATGGAAGAACTTGTCCTCGTCCCTGCAGAAGTGACGATTAAAGAAATTACCATGCGCGTCCTCAGCCTTTCCCAGCTTACATTAGACGAGAGGCGGGGTTCACCCTGGACAGGTCGCCAGTCCGTCGCAGAGGAAATGTTCACTCAGTGTTTTATAAACTAGTAAACAACGTGAGGTTTTCAGGAATTCATCTCTTAGAGACCCTAACTTGCTCCAAGTTTTATTTCATGAGAGACAGGAGACTAAATTATTTGTTTTTCAGTTGAAAAGTGTGGGAAACCCAGCGAGTTAAAAAGTCCCTCCTGAAAATCCTGTTCTCCTTTAACAATGGAGTTTATGGATCAGTTGGAGGTCAGTTGGATGTTCGTGGAGAAAAATGTCTTTTTGATTTGACAGATACACCGTGTGGAGGAAGAGAAATTGTCCAGAGTTGTTGCACATAAATGTGTCTAAGGAAGAATAAGTCTGATGAGTTAATTTGACAGCAGTTTCTCCTGTTTTGTGTATAAAGTAGCAAACTCCAGCCTCTCAACTGTCAATTAAAGCCCTATTTTGTAATTAGGACATATAACGTGTGTATCTGTGCCGGTGTTTAACGGGTTCCTCTGTTTTCTAATGTTCATACTTGTCATACAGAGGCTTACACAGGAGGTAATAGCATCCCTGGTGTTGGTTTGTCTCTTAGCTGGATAACTCAAAAAGTCCTGGATGGACTGGACCAGATGATGATACCTGGACCAGAGGTTGCCCCACTCCAGGTGCCCCTCTAGTGTTTTCCTTCCCTTTTATCTGTTCGTCATATTAAGCAAAAAGCTGATTTTCATGCAACTTGGTGGAGGAGTGCAGTGGTGTCACATGGGCCAAGGAAGAGCTCATTCCATTTTTTTGGACAGATAGAAACATTGTCATACATTTTCTCAGGAAAAGACCTTGGTGGAAGTGTGTGATCTCCGAGTGCACTTCAAGGTTGTAAGTTTATCTGTCTGCAGGATTATATAACAACCATCAAGCGGATTTTCATGAAATTTGGTGGAAGAGTGGTTCACGGGCAAAGGATGAACCCAGTACCTTTCATCCCGCCGCTTCATTCAGAACTGGATAGAATTTAAAGCAGAGTTACGGACACATACCCAGTGCCCTTACTTTGCAAAAAAAAGAATAATATTACGACCAGATCCTCAAAATATACATCCACGGAATGTTAATTATCTCTACTGAATTACTGAATCTGAACTTTTCCCTCAATGACAAGAAAAACAAAACCCCACACACCTGGGATGGATAATGAGCAGTTACGGAGATGTCAATGTATAATTTTAAAACACTCTTCTGAGGACAAGCAGCTGAATTTTTCACAAATGTGAACGGGGGATTCAAATTTGAGAGTGAGGGTTCCTCCCCGACCTTGACTCCTGTCGTGATTTATTGCGTGTTGTGTAACAGTGATGGATAATCAACAGCGGTGATGATACACAGGGAGAGCTGACACTAAATGGATGATGAGGTATCAGCCAGACTAAAGTATTGTCTTCATAGAATTCTAATTCAGTTTTATAAACTAAAATTTGCACGAGCTGAAAAAAATAGTCGTTTTATTTGAAGTTTCTCCACGTGTCGTTTCAGCCCCTCACACACAATAGAAGGGACTATTTGATCAGTGCTCGTTATCGTCTACCCTGATTTTACCCAGATTCAGTGTAGGAGAAAGAATATGATCAGTGAATGCTTAATATGAAACATATTGAATGTGAGGTAACCTTCATCTATAATTCATGTAGTAATGGGATCCACTGCTCACAACATGACGTTTACCGCAGAGTATACAGTGCAATATTCATGGGAACCTCAGGCCAGTGTAAGCGATGCACTGAAAAACCTATAGAGCTAAATACTGCATGAGTTGAAGGATCGCTCCACTTTGCCTCAAGGCCAAAGCCCCATCTGACACATCAACGTCATTCCAGCAACATGGAGAACGTTAAAATAATCATCCTCAGAGTAACGAATCCTTTCATTCTGCAACTCCTCAAACCGCCAAAAATATGGTGAATTATCTATTAATTGGAGTCAACAGGTCGCATTTTAAGACCTAAAAAAAAGAAAGAAAACTACACAGGAAAAAAACTGCTGTGTGAATTTTCACACTTTTTTCACATTCTCTGCTCTGCCAAACAACTAATTTCATATTGGATGGAAGCGGGAGCTCATTACAAATTGCAAATTCATTCTCCGGCAGAAGACAAGCATCTTCCTCTCCAGACTATTAAATAAAGACACAAGGCAAAATTGCTATTTCAGCATGTTTGAGGAGAAATGGAACTGATGATGACTTCAAAGTATTTGAGATAGAATACATTATAGAGATGATTGTAAATGCCCCCTGAAAAGGTCTTTGACAAGCAAGATGTATAAGAAGAAAATATCATGTTCATACCTGAAATAATGGCCAAAGTATCAAGTTTCAACTTAACATTCCTCCTTATAGCAATGCTGCTCAGCTGTTTTCTACAGAATGGAAAACAGCCACGTTTCCCCCTTTGAACTCTGACCTCACCAGGTTTTGCCTTCTAATTTGGCTAATTGTTTTTCTCCCATGGGACTAACAACCAGCACGGAAGCATCAATGAACTGGCGTCCAGGTCAGGTCAGTCATGATAAAGACATGTGTGCCAAAAGTCAGCCTCATCTCTCTCTGTCACACGCCGGTCACACCGCCTGCATGTGTTGCTGTGCTTACTCCACGCAGTTTCCACAAGCTAGAAACACTTTTTTAAAATTTGTTTTTATTTCTATGCTTCGGCAAATATGCAGGGGTTCATTCAAACTTTCATTACGATCTTTTATACGCATACGTCTACATTTTTAACTCATGAATATTGAGTACTTGCGTTAGTGCTCTGTTGGGGAGACGTGAGCGAGTGTAACTAGTCAGGAGACAGATGGAGTTGCTGATCTGCTGCTTGTGTGCAGACTTTGGTTAAATGTTGCAAGATTGGTCGGTCTGTTAGTTGGCTTGTCTCTTCAGGAAAGAGGGGGGCAGGGGTGCTAGGTTTTTATATACTGTATAGAGATTTCTAAAATCTGAGAACATAAGATTTAAATTGGGAAATGTAAAAAAGGTAAAACAAAACAAAACTGAGACCTGCACTCCTTCTGAGAGTCACTACTCACTTGGGAGGTGCTTGTGTGACCTCACACAACCCTCAGCCCCTCCCCTAAAACAATGGCCATTGCACTGGTTACACGGGTGACCGAAAAGTCTGTGAGGACAACAGAGCATATAATATCTTCTTTTTTTTAACCACTTTTCTTCTTCTTCTTCTTCTTCATTAATAAGTAGAAACTGTCATGACCAGTGAGCTCCTTGAAAGCCAGGCAGAACAGGCTGCTCGGTTTTGTCAGCTCGCCCTGCGGCCCCAGAGGAATCAAAACCAAGTATCCTGTTATACCCCACAGCCACTGAAGTTCTTTTTTCTCTTTGTGGCCGCTAAGGGATGTAACATTAAGATCCTCGATTGTTTCTTCTTTGAGAAAGAAGGATCGGTTAAAACTGAATGTCACAAATATACTTGACCCTTTGCCAACCCCCCCCCCCCCCAAAAAAAACACAAAAAACAAAAAAACAGACATGACGACCCATGTGTAGCAGAAATAGAAGCGTCTCTGTCGAAAGCGCACAGCGCCATGCAGGTGTTCAATGCTCGTTCGACAAAATGTCACACGATCGGTCGATTTCAGAGGACATACAGTAGACTTTTCTGTAACAGTGAAATATGTGAGAATAAAGGCGGCCTTCAATAAAACCTGAATAATTAGTATCTATTTACCTTGTGTAGAATGTTCTTTGTAGCGGGTTTCAATAGCAGCATCACTCGAACACCTACTTCAGCCTTGAAAGGGTGTGTGGTAAACTCACAGTCATTTCTAAACATGTTACGACATACAAACAAAATACTGCCTTGGACACACGCTTATTTATTGACGTGTGCTCACGTTTCCAAAATCCCAGGAGATGAGTTATGGATCTTAAAACACGGAGCTGTTGACTCAGGTGCCATCTGATTATTTTTGGCCACCAGGAGTGTCAGGAAATCTGTGATAGATGTTTTTGGATAACCTTATCACCCCCTAAACCTACCACAGAGACAGATAGCTAAAAGAAAAGAGAGGGATGTCATGAATTCAACATCTGTCCCAGGCAGTGTAACCTGATCTTTTGCTCTACCTTTCTACTTATCTTTAATTACATGAGTGATAATAGATGGTCCCTGAGGTGAGAGGCAGGGAGAGGTGTTTGAAAATAGAATACAAAGAGTGTGAAGTTAACAGATGTAGGAGCTGTGCATTCAGCTGGAAACTAAAGGATGGAACAACCAACAGCTTTGTGACTGTTTCTGTTGCAGCAATCTTCTCCAACTCTTCCTGCCATCCTTCCAATACTTAACGCCTGATTAATTCAGCAATGTCCTCCGTTCTTCTGCATGGATGTCTCTAATCATGCGTGTGTGTGTGTGTGTGTGTGTGTGTGTGTGTGTGTGTGTGTGTGTGCGTGTGCGGTCCAAATTAGGCTTAAGACGCAACCAAGAGTCTGCACAGAAGTACACAACCATCCATACAGTATGTATGAGACACACCATCTGTTGTTGCGTGAGGTAACGGAGTCACCGTCTGTGCCTACCATGCAGTCTGGTGCTGCTCTATTTGGCATAACATTAGCTGTGAAACACCTCGACAACATGAGCCCAAACTCCCCACGTTTGACAAAAGACGGAGTTCCTCTGTGATAAAACTAGATAGTGAGGTAGAATGTCACCCCTGACATTTAAGCGAGAGTCACAGGCAAATACTGGCAGACTTGAAAGAATTAAATTTTATCAGAGTAAGTTAAGTCTCTTCAAACAGCGTAGGATTGACAAATGGTGCAGGAATAACGTGCGTGATTTGCTTTTCACATTTCTCTCCATTCGGTCTCGACTGGTGTGCCGAAGCAGGGACGGTGTGTTCTTTAATGGCCGTTAATGTTGAGACAACTGCCTCAAATAAAAGTTGTCTCTCAGGCCGTGAGCCACCACACCTTCAGCCACGGTTCTTGAGTGCAATCTGACTGTTTTGGGCACTCAGACAGCGCAGGATCTCCACTAACGGCAACGTGAAATTAATGTTGACGTAAAAAAAAAAGAAAAAGAAGTTTTTCCATGAAGTTGAACTGATTGACCTTTAAATATAGTAGGATCTTTCTTATGTAATCCTGCTGACAGAGAGAAAAACCAACAAACGAGAGAAAACACAACCTCCTGAACATCTGTTTGGTGGCATCAGTTCAACTGTGAAGAGTCAAAGTAAAGGAGTGCCTCTTCGTAACCTAAACCGTAATCCTTACAAACATCCCCGCCGATGTGTGTGAGGGTCTATGAAAAATAAGTCGGGATAAAGGATTACTAAATTAAATTCACCATCAGGCTGCGTCAACATATTAAAGAACACAAAGATATTTCTTTCTTCTGAGGGCTTTTCAAGTTTGCCTGAGCTGAGCCGTTCGCGAGGTGAGGAATCGCACACCTCAGTTCTACATCATTTGCAATCAAGTAAAGACCTTACGTCACTATCACGGGAGCACGATCTCTTGCATCTCATTCAGCTCTGATGACTGGAGGTGGAGAAGGAAGTCCTGAAACAGTCTCCAGACTCATTACTGCTCTCTGAAACGTGACTCTCCACCTCTAACTTTCCACTCTCACTGGAAAGGATTTTGAAAGTTATTTACTCGTTAGTTTGTCTGACTTGGCTTATTTTTGATTTAAGAAAATCGAACTTAAACATTCTTTTCATTGATAATTCCTGGCTTTCATTACCTCTTGTGAATTGCCAGGTGATTGACAGTAGGCAGAGTTTTACCGGACACGCTGACACCAAATATGAGCGTGAAATAGCAACATTCAAAAGAGGTTTATATTTTCTGTGATGGATTATGCTGCAGAAATGTGAAAGACTGTGAAACTTGTTTACCATTCTGTACAAAAATGACAGCTAACAGCTTCCTCTGAAAGGAGGAAAGCAGGCTGTGATATTTCAAATGCTAATAATTGAAGAGAGAAACGACGCAACTAAAAAAAAACAAACAACCTGGCTGTTCTTTATATGAAAAAAAAAAAAAGGAATTAGAAGTCAGTATTTAAATCCACACAGGATGTTCCTCGTGGTTTTGTGTAGGTGTGTACAGACTAATTAGCGTCTGACTCTTTTGTTACTTTTTATTGTACCTGTTACACCCACACTGACGAGAAAAAAAACAACAAAAAACTGCAGCAAAATTAATTAATTTTATTTTATTTTTTTCAGCTTTATTGTGCTTTGGGTTGGCTCACATCAGCAAAGTTAGTTGAAAGGAATAGTTTGCAGGGAGTTTGAAGAACAAATGACTTTGTGGCGCCTGGCGGCTTCATGCAGAATCCATGGTAGCACATTCGCTTTTTTCACATTCCTTTACAAAACACATTTGTTTGAATATTCACAAGCAAGGACATTCCACTGCCTACATGGACACATGCCTCATCAAGTGTCACCTTCAAGTCCTGTTGGTTTTGGATGACCTCTCAGGGAAAGCGCAGTATTTATTTTTAGGTAAGTTTTCAAAAATATGAGCGGAACAAAGTGTGGATAAGAGGCGTGATTGAGGACGCACATACGCTGCCTTCAAGTAGTGAAAGTGTGAAGGCTTCTCGTTCGACAGGAACCACAAGGTTTTTTGAGCAGCTTTTAATACCTGGCTGTCGTGTTAGAGACCCAGGTGAGACAACACGTTACCCGTTTCGAATGCACCCTCTGACACGTTACACATGCAGGAGCCCAGGTGTATTTGATGATGGATTCATTCCATCGCTGTGCGCCGGTTGTCCACTGGCCTCTACTGATGTTATTAGATACACCTTAAAAAACACCCAGAGGAAAAGCCAACCCCAAAAAACATCAAAAATAAAAAAGTATGTATACATAATGAAGTATATGAATGATAGACCAGCTTTGGTGCATGACGCAGAAGTTAGAAGAGTATAGTTTGCAGGAGTGAAGGTCAGCAAACCCTTGCTTCTTCGTGTACTGCAGTCTTTTAGTCACATCTGGTTTCTGTCTCAGTTTGGTTTCTTTTTACATTGAGAAAACATCCCCAGCAGATGACAGCAAAACGCAGAGGCACTCTCGCCGAGAAGAAATGAATGAGCCAAATGAATAAATAACAGAAATAAATATTGGAACTACTGCTTTTTGTTAACAGTTACAGTTGCTGCTACTTCTCTGCACTTTCTCACAGAGCTGATGAGCTGTGTGAGTGTGTGGATACACACTCGCTAAGATAACCGATACTCACTTCACAATTCGGGTTTAATAATAAAAGGTAATTAATGTTTAGTTAACTAACGATCTCCTAGAGGGCTGGTGTGTTAGGGTGAGGTGTAGCATGTTTCCTACTTTACAATAAGGGTCACAAAGAGCTTTATGTTTCAATATGGTAGAGTAATGCTTATTCAGCACTGTTATATATAAAACTAAGCATCAACTAATGTTTTTTTAATGTACCCTTATTCTAAAGTGCAGCGCAGGAGGGCTTCAGCTCGAGAGACGGATCTCTGCCATGCTCAGATCTGAGAGTGGGTCCACATTTTTAATTTGAGGGTTGGAAAGACAAAGCCACCTTCACCCAGAATCCACCGGGAGGGAGCGAAATTCTCTTAATTGTGTTGGAAGAAATAAACATTTCTCTTTATTTATTTTTTTGCTTTGTGAAATTGTCAACGGGGCTTTTTCATTCTTGTGAAATTTAATCTTGATTTGAATTGCGAATACAGACACACGTTTCAAATGTGTGCTTTACCAAACGATCCCCAAAGCACTCAGAAGATTCATAAAGCATTTTCAGAAGGCCACATTTACAGTAAGTTGGAACCCCTGCAGAGGAGGTAATGTGTTGTTACAAGTGTTCTCATATAGTAAGCTTGTTAGGGAATTGAAATTACAATCACATAGGCGTAAAGATATTACATTCTTACTAATCTGAACTCTCAGCTAAAGCTAAAATAAAAACTTGAAATAACTAAAAGGGCATGAATTACTGTTGTTAACTCATGTAAATCCAGGAAACGCTTTAGTAGAACGATCATGAATGGCGGTAAAGATAAAACCAGCAGCTCTTCAGAGGTCTTCATTCTGTCTTTGCTATACGACTGGATCATCCTTTTGGACCCCTGACTTGCTTTATAGACACACACACACACACACACACACACACACACACACACACACACACACACACACACACACACACACACACACACACACACACACACACACACACACACACACACACACACACACACACACACACACAGCCTGGCTGATCCAACATAGTGACCCTTTGTTATCTGCTTCTCACCAGCTTTGTTTGCATGGATCATCTGGAAACTCCATTTGTTGTTGCCATTTTGGACACACAGTGAAGGGGTGAGTCAACAAACTTCAAATGCACATCCTGGCTGGCTCAGAACGAAAAGGGTTTCTGAACCATAGCATGAACAGATGGTGCGAAACTTGAATTCTTAACACTAAAGGATCAATATCTGTCTGTTTCAAAACGGTGAACATCTCTGAAAATGGAGCTCCGGAGTGACCGCAGACCGGATCCACCTCTTCGTGTGGGCAAAGTTTTCTTTCTTTTGCATGCAGCAAAGGAGCAGTTGCCATTAGTCACAACAGTCTACTTTGCAAAGTTTCATCCACACAGACTGCTGACTTTCTGGTTTTAACATTTTGCACCGTGGCCGCGAGTGTGAGACTATCCTCCTTCCTCCTCTGTCCAGTTTAGGTTGCTCAACAACCTAAAGCTATGTGACTTTGCAAGACATCTAAAGAAAGACTGCCTGTCCGTCTGTATTTTAGATTATAACCTCTTAGAGATGTACTGTCGACATGAATTTGGGCTAAGAAGCTTCAAACCTCCTACACAGGAAAGCCGAAATTAAATTGGTTTCTCGTTGACTGTCCCAAATCTGCCTCTTCTGAGGAGTCTGCTAAGTATTGATAGGTTGCATTTAATTTGCAGTGAAACCGCCTGTGAGACTTATGTCACGTCGACGTGAAAATAAGAAGCGTTGAGCAAAAGCGCACCTCACGGTTCTTCAAAATTCAAACTGTAATTTTTTTCCTCCTCAGGGCTTTAACTCTGTTTTTGTCACCTCTGTCCTGCAGAAACAAACACTTAACATTGTCTAAACAGCCTGAATGACAAGAGTTAGACCTTGAGCTGATGATAGAGGACGGCAAAGAAAAAAAATAAAACGCCGACAGGTAATAGTCGATGAAAAAGCAAGCTTGCAAGCCCACAAGACATTTATAGAAGAAAAAGAAATAATTTTTGTGATTTGCAGTTCAAACTCCAACCACAGTATTTTAAGTCCCCCTCCAGTCAAAAATGGTCTTTTTCGTCCTGCAGTTGAATGTTTCAGCTCCAATGTTGTGCAGAGTTTGAAAATAGAATGCTGATTTCACATTCTTCAGTGAAAATTTAAAAAAAAAAAAAATCTCTCTGTGCTCAGTGAAAATCTGATGTTGAGAAGCCGTCCTACCAGCATGACTCCTGACATCCAGGTTTTGTTGGCTGATCCTTGTCCAAAATTCAGCACACACACCAGTATAATGTGGACCTTTGAAGCCTCCAGCGCTCCATCAGTGAAACATCTTGCGTCCAGCAGAAGTGTAGGTGGTGGTGGTGGTGGTGGTGGTGGGGGGGGGGTTAAGGCGTTTAATGTGGTGATTATAATTGTATTCTACACTAACAATGTCAGACACGCATTATAAAATCTGTCATGATTATTTTGTGTATCTTTATAAATGTGAGACGGCGATCCTTCATATTGGAGTACCAGCACATACAGCAGTGCAAGTTAAAGTCTGTGGAAACTACGTACTTATAGGAGTCCCTGTAGGCCTGTTTCCAGAACGGTGCGTTGCAGAATCAACCCTATGTCACACTTTATTAACGCCACAAACGCTTTGACCGTGTAACCAGGCCGTGTAATGTCCTCCCTTACACAAACAGCTTTCACTCCCCCCCTCCTCCTCTCCCTCGCCAGCGTTTCTTCCCTGGCAGCATTAAGCATCTCTCCACCAGTAAGAGCACCTCGACACTCAACAGAGGACTCTCTCTCTCTCTCTCTCTCTCTCTCTCTCTCTCTCTCTCTCTCTCTCTCTCTCTCTCTCAGCAGCGGACAATACGGCAGCGCACAGGACAACTTTCGCTCACATTATTACGCATGGCTCCGTCTTTGCGCCAAAGCGCAACTGGAATCTGATGGGGTTCTATCATCAAAAAGGGCTACAACAAATTAAAAAGACAATTTAAGGATTGTCAAGAGATTTTTTTTTTCACCTTACCCTGCTTGTGTCAATTATGATCGCAGCACGCGTGACAGGATATCGTCTTCTGATGGTCGTGTAATTCTGAAGGTGTAATTCCGACGCGTAATCTGAATTCCTCATTCCACACAGAGATGGACCTGTGGGGAGTTTATCTGTTTCATCTCACAACTTTGGGTAAGTGTCAACTTGCCTTTATCTTTCTTTTTTTTTGGTGGAATGATTATCAATGCAACCAATGAGTCAGTTCTCGACTGGCTTGACGGGAAACTAATCCATCTCGCTCGTCTTGGTTTTATGAAAGGATCCGTTTCATTAAGTGAAAGGGTTTGCTGGTTCTTCCTTGAGCTTTTTACGGTGGATTTTTATGACTGGATGACAACTCTCTGTCAATCAAAGTGATGTATCTCATTTTTTAATAAGGGAAGAGGGTGTTTTACGGGATGAATCTATTATAACCCTGGAGCATTTATCACCTGGCCTGATTGGAGTTTATGGTGAAGCTGTGTGCATCAGAGAGCGCGTGTGCAAGCCCGTTGTCTTCTGACATGCCAAAACAATGTGCGTTAATTACGGCAATAAGTCACTGCTGAACAGCATATGTCTGTGTAATTCTATGAATACTGTAATTGCTTCATTATACATGGCGTATTACATAATATCCTCGCCTTCTGCCTCACTGACAGAACTGATGCCTTCAAAGTTGTAGAACTGCTTCATCAGTATTCAACTAAACAATGGTAAAGTGACCAGTGGACCGGTGTCAGTGAGCCACATGCCTCTCATCTTATTGAGTGAAGCTGGATTATTGATTTTTTTTTGTGGCAGAGGGATCCAGTCTTGAGAGGAGAGCTGCTGTTGGTCTCTTTGTCACTACATAAACATGTCAATCTCATTTCTGCTGCCACACAGCGCTAAAATAATTATACCCACACATGACACCAGAGACGATCACTCTCATTTTGATTGGCACCAGCTTTCCGGCTTAACAAAATCACTAATTTGCTTCCTTATCTATTATTAATATCCTCTGTGGAGGTCGGCATAAGAGAGATGAAGGATGCCGGTAACAGGTGTTGCTGAATGGGGAAAGAATGTAGTTCCTGCTGGTCTCTGTGTGATGATCTTTAACAGTTACACATGTGTTTGGCAAGATTGAGCTGCTATGGATTGTCTAGGATGATAAAAGGCAGTGATGCACTCAAGTCATGTGTCTGCAGGCAACTTTAGTTTCTGCTATTCTCTCTGCAAACCTGCAGATTTCAGGATTGAAGGAGAAAGTACACATCTATTGGATGACTTGCTTTTTGTGTTTTCTGTAATTGAGATGATGAGACTGGTTATCCATCTGCCGGCACCAATTAGCCAGACACAACTGCAAAAGGTCAGAAACTATTTATGTGTCTTTCTGAGCTGATTTTTGTGAATTTCTTCAGTTTCATGGACACAAATCTGAGCTCATCTCTCCCTCCTGCCCTAGATAAACCTGTATAAGCCAACACAGAGAGCTCAAAATCACCACAATCTTCCTTAGAGAGCTCTCAAGGCACACATTGGTGCTGTTCTTGTCTGGGAATAGTTTCGATTAGAAGCTGGCAGTGTTTGATTGTTGTTGTTTTTTTTTTTTCATGACTCTTTGTTGCATTTCTTTGTTGGGTGAAATCCTGTTACAACAGTGAAAAATCCTCAGAGCCAGGTCGTGTTCAATTTTTTTCTAGATATATAAGATACGGATGTCTGTAAATATCAGTTTTATTTTGTAAGATGCAATCTCGCAAATTGTAGTGCCAGGCTGAAATGATTATCCGGTTGAATATTTCGGTCACTATGGCTTTACGGGACCCAGTGGGTCCTACCTGGCTATCATTCTTTGCTCAGGAGTTAACGTGTTATTTGGTGGTCTGGCATGTTGGTCTGGGTTGAGACATGAATTCTGGAGCAGGGATGATGTTCAGTACAGGGCCGGAGGTCCAGAAGATGACATTAATCTACTGGAGGGCCAGATTCTATATTCAGAAGGTTCAAATTGCATTACTGTTGCCTCCACTGTTATGAAAAATGAAATGTATCCCAGGGAAGCAGTTGACTGTCCACCCTTTGATTTTATCTGCATGATAAATGTGCGCAGGGGCTCACTTTGACACATCCACACTGAAGTTGAAAATCATATAGCATTAAGCACAGTTGTGCAGCGTAAGTAATTATTTGACGTTAGATAAGGATTTCTCAAAGGTATTGACCTGAAATTTTATAAAATGTGGTCTTGACCTGCTTGCTGTGCAACGAGCCCTGAGATAACTTCTGTTATATAAAGGATCTAATTGAATCACATTTCACATCGAGATACACAGCCTCAGAGCAGCACAAGGTGATTACATTTCATATTAATGGGTCAAACTGTACAAAGTGAATCTCAAACTGGTGATGAATACTGGTCATAACTGTTTTAATCATTTTAAATCCTGTTTTACTGTACATGTTTTTTTTTTTTTTTTAAATTCTCATTCTTCAACCAGTTTCCTCTTAGCAGCAGCAGCAACAACACACAGCTTCAGCCAAATTATATTTTTGATTTAATGGTTTTGACATTGCGGGAGATGACCCGTGACTTTAATGGAAATAGAAGTGCTGCAGTAAGTGCAACAAAGACTGCTATTACCCAGTATATTGGCTGACCCTCTTGTAAGGGATTTGTCATGAATTTCATTTGGAGTCATCGGCGTCCAAAGCAACAAACAGCTCATCAGCCCAAGCTTGCTTCACGTAGAACACACCGGTAAGAGGAAAGCAAGTTGGAGGTTACTGGGACGCTGAGGCTCGGGTATTACAGGATAATAAACAAGCATTGGTATGTGTTTGGACCGCCGTGGAGTGGAGTAAATACCTGCTTGTCACCACCGAGCTCAGACACAAGATTACACAAACAGCTGTGACATGTGGATTAAAGTGGCTGCTACAATTGTTGCCCTGGAGATAATTGCTATGTAATTGTGTGGATGTTTTTGTTTTTTTTTAATTTCACCATACGCATAGATAATGCAACGACTTAAATATATCAGCATTTACAGGAACAACGTGTGTCACTAAGGTTGCTATCATGGAAGCGCTTCTGTTTTATGGGTCGCTTAGTTTCAAATTAAACTTCCCGACAGGAACAGATTAACTTCATGTTATGGATAAATGCAGATCTGTTGGTACACAAAATAAAATATCTCCATCTTTACCTCGACTGTGTTGCATTCAGAAGTTATCAAAGTAAACTAAACTCAAATGTATATCTGTATATCTGGTAGTTAGGTTATATATATATATATATATATATATATATATATATATATATATATATATATATATATATATATATATATATATATATATATATATATATAAATAAATAAAAAAATCAGAACAGGTGGGGGATTTATTGCATGACTGTTGACAGCAACTGCTAAAGCTTTCGCTGTATTCAGTAATAAGTTAATAAATCAAAGATTTAAGTACCAAAGTTGGCACTTTCATGGGTGCAGACAGAATTGCATCAGTTCTACAGAGTACAAAAACAGAGTACAAAAATTTAATTAATTGGTGCAAGATGCCAATGCCTGCGGTGAGATCGTAAGGTATAGAGAAAGAGAGATCACGTGATGTCCTTCCTGGCTTGCGTTTAAACTCAACACACCTTCAGGTCAACAGGATTTAAGTCTGTGATGACACTTATGAACCTGAGGCAGACAATTCTGCATACTTTTGTGAGGAGAATTACAAACAACCAAACACATCCATCCATTTTCTTCCACTTATCCTGTAAAGGGTCGCGGGGGCTGGAGCCTATCCCAGCAACCTTTGGGCGAGAGGCGGGGTTCACCCTGGACGGGTCACCAGTCCATCACAGGGCCAACACATAGAGACAGACAACCATTCACACTCACAGCCACACCTACGGTCAATTTAGAGTATCAATCAGCCTCGTCCCCTCTTGATGTCTTTGGACTGTGCACGACCGTGCTGCCCAACCAAACACAGAACATGTATAAAAAAAAAAGAAAGAAAAAAAAAGTTGCATGTAGAGTTGTGGATTTGCCAACATTGGCAACCCCGCATGAAAACTGAAGCACGAAAGTGACATTTTTGTTGTGATAGAAAATTAATCCAGGTTCCAGTAAAGATGCTGGATCATCTCTGACTGGCATCAATCCCTCATGGCAACACAGTGTATTAGAATATGCTCATGTCACTGAATGTATTTCCGTCTGCGATTCCATTTGATTCATTTTTTTTCATTTCTTTCTAAAAATCAACAGCTCTACCAGATATGATCTTATATTTTCATCACATTCCCTTCATTTTTGGGTTTCGATGAAATTATGACAGAAATAATTCTCTATTAGGTGTATTTGAAGAGGTGGCTGGGATTTCAAATTAAACCTCGAGGATGGCGCATAGACCCATGTGAAATAACTGAGGACACCAAGTTCATGAATCTGTCAAAAATAGGTTTACTGGCTAATTTCCATTTCCTAGTAGAACAAGAAAATGTTCTATGGTACAATTTGCAGTCATGATGACATCTACGGTACCGTGAATCTTTACAGAACCTTTAAAATAACTGACTAATAGACCTCAAGGGTCAGAGTTGCATCTCTTGAGCCTTATGGTCAGGAGATAATACTATATAAAGGAAATGAGTTTTCCATTTGTCAGTATGAAATTTGAGTCACACTCCCTCACTCACTCGCTGGCAGAGTTGGGAGTTAAAAGCTTTAGAGACAGAATGACTGTTACACTTCTCCTGTGGGCTGCTTCTGTTCTCCAGCTATTGTTAGAGCCCTTAAAAATTTAATTATTAAGGGTTTAAAGTCTGCTGTGGAGCTGGCGCATTGCTATTCATCAGATGTCAGTGCCATGACTCTGACCTTTAATGCTGACATTATTCAATTCCTCACATAATTATCCGCCTATTATATTAAACTGTAATAACTTCCAACAGTACATAAAGTTTGGGGTAAGAGATGAAAAGTCTTCGAGAGCGAGGCAGGCGGTGACATGTCAGGGCCTCCTGAGGGGGGTGTGGCGGCGGTGACGGTGGTGGGTGCGTTAAAGCCAAAGACGTGGCATTGATCGGCTGTGATGAATGTAGGTGAAAAATAAATGAGTCTGAGTTTAACGTCCTAATCCATTATTGTAGTCCTGCACCTCCAATTATATCACTGTTAGCTCATTACTGGACGTGTTGACATTTGGAGATTTATGTAAGTGGGGTGCTTCTATTTGGAGAAAACAACCTACAAGAAAAGGGGCAGATATGACAGAAGGCTGCTGTCAAAACTAAAGTTATGTTTGTTTGTATCTAGTTACAGTAGAGAAGCATTTCTTTCCACATCAGTTTTCCAAGTGACGGTTTTTAAACCACACATTCCAATATTACACAACACCGAGTCCCCCTCAGCTCAGAATCTAATCACCGCTCGTCCTTCCTACAATGGGATGAGAAAAATATGAATAAATGTTCACTACGTCCAACTTATTCACAAAAGCTGGTCTCAGCTGCTCACTGTTGAACAGGATTATATGAATAGGCTGTATGTATACCAGTGACCTGCAAAGCTGGCCATCGTGCTCACTCCACCTCTTCTATCTCCAGGATTCCCTGGTTTGAAACACGTTACAAAGCCACTGCATTTCCAGCATTTTAGATCCTCGTCTTAACCCGACTCTGAACCTCAGGTCTGAAATACAAGAGAGACGTAGCATTGATCGGCTGTGATGAATGTAGCATTTCTTTTTACAACAATTTTTCTTGTTTTGAACTTAGCTACATCACATCCACAATCCTCACATGCCCACTGAGCAGAGGAGTCCCATCTAACAAAGAACCAGAGAATTCACAACAGGACCAGAGTCGCCCTTTGGAATCAATCCTGAAAACGAACGGCTCCCCGAAACAAGCGACTCCTCAATATGTGACTTCTGTCGTCACTTACTATGCAGGAAATAGCAAAAGGATTTATTGTGTTCTGTTGGTTTGAATGATTTGCTGTGCTTGGAATGTTTGTTACTCTGGTCATTCTTTATTTACAGTTTTGAAGTGAGCCGGATCTGATGGAGTCTTTGCGGGAGCCGTTTAACTGGCGGGCCAGACTTGGCTTGAATAGGCAGAATAAGTTTTCCTCTTGATTAAGAACGCAAACTGATGAATGTGTGTGGGTAATGCAAATCAGTAGTATAAGCAGGAACCATAACTAAGACAAAGAAGAAGAAGGAGAAATATAACATGCAACCCTTAAAACAAAGAGTGTGTTGTTGATGAAGTCAGACCCAAGCTCCAGTAACCACTGTGGTATTTTGGCCAAAGCAGCTCAATGTGGTTAAAGAAGCAGGAGCAATCTAGGTCATGGTTGGACTGTGTTTGGAGAAAGACTTGGTGATTGTAAATCAATCTTACAACAGAAGCTTTGATTTACTTTGATTTGAATGTCTAAAGTCTCAAGCAAGCAGTCGGTCTGACTCTGTCTGCTGTTTGCATCCCGAGGAGAGTAAAGAAAGCCCACTGCCGTTGCACGCAGCCATGGAAAGATGAGGATGCTCAGTTTCTTAGAGATAGATCAAAGCTGACTCAGCCTCTGAGACAGACATGATGCCAGTCATACGTATCTTCCACCACCGAAGATCCTGCTCTGCTTCCCTCTGGCGTTCACAACATTATCAATTATCATGATCCTGAATCCGTTTTTTTTATAATTGTCAGACATGACTCTCTGCTACATGTTATGCTAGTTGCATACTGGAATAAAACTGGGCCAGTTTGGGATCCAAGGCATCCCTCTCAACAACCGCAGCAGCACAGCTTTTCTGATTTGAGTCTAAACAGATGATCTGTTCAAATGATTAGAAATTGGATGGCACGATGGTGCAGTGGTCAGCACCATTCGCCTCACAGCAAGGGGGCTCTGGGTTCGAGCCCAGGCTGGAGCACGGGATCTTTCTGTGTGGAGTCTGCATGTTGTCCCTGTGCCTGCGTGGGTTCTCTCCAGTACTCCAGCTTCCTCTCACAGTCCAAAGGCATCAAGAGGGGACGAGGCTGATTGATACTCTAAATCAGGGGTGTCAAACTGATCCAGTGAAGGGGCGTGTGGCTGCAGGTTTTCATTCCAACCAAGCAAAAGCAACACCTGATCCAACCAATGAGCCATGTGGACACAGCTTGATTGATTTAAGTAGATTCAGGTGTTGCTTTTGCTTGGTTGGAATGAAAACCTGCAGCCACACGGCCCTTTACTGGATCAGTTTGAC